>NC_056735.1:464040963-464370963 GCF_019279795.1 Protopterus annectens
TGAAATCACTGAAAGGTTATGCACTAAAGTGAGGCAGTTAGTCCTCATACTCGTGTTCACATAGTTGGGCAACTCAAGAAGCATGGTGCTTTCATTTCATGACAATGAGTATCTGATTACCAGGTCTCATTAAACATATTACAATTTAGGCTTGCCTCAGTATATGTAAGTTGCAGATGTGCTAAAAAGCAACATTTCAACTCATATAAACCGTACTCAAGAGAAAGTGACATGTGGAAGAAACAATACTATCCTCATAAAACAGGAATTCATACTAGTATAGTTTGTATACAAACGTGGCAATGTGCAGTCTTGAAGCAACAGTCTTTAAATTACCACTGCCTGTACTGGTCTATATAGAAAGAAGAATATCAGTATCCTCATAAAGCAGGAGATTTTAGACCAGTATAACTTGAAAAAATATCCACATTAAAAACAACATATAGTCTTAAAACACGAGTCCTTTGGATGAGACATTAAACTGAAGTCTTGTTGGTTTACAGTCAAATGGTCGACATTGACTTGCACGACAGCCACCTCCTTGACCATGGTAGGAGAGACAGTCAGAATGTCGACGTTCATGTGTACGTACACAAGGCAGGGACTTACAGCATTGATGTAAATGGGAGATTTACAAACTATGGTCGACAGAATTTGTCGACTTTGTTGCATCGACCACACAACCTACTTAATATGTATGAGTCGACGATATTTGTTGCGGAAATCATCGTTCGCGTAAGTAATTTTCGTGTTTTAGATAGTAAACCGTCCTAGTTGCATGGGCTCAGGTGGATATAAAAGATCCTACTGCACTTTTTGAAAAGAGTGTTGGGTTGCTTTATTTATACATATTTTGTACAATATTCAGTTCTTATATCATATTACACAACTTTGCAATAAATAAACAATACCATTATTCATTAGATACCCTGCTCAGCCACTGAGTCACCAATATTTCTTTTTTGTTATGTACTAATGATACACACCTCCTTTCTCACAAACATATTGTCATAAATAAAACCTTATTTAACTTATGCATTTCTCGACTTCTTTAATTCTGTCAACCCATCTTAACAATTTCTACCCCATTCTTTTACCTTTGGTCTTTCCCATCTTCACTGTCTTCTCTAGGGAATCATATCATCTCATTACACAGCCGAAGTATTTGAAATTTAATTTTAATATGTGTCTTTCCAGTATGAATTCTGAATTTATTTCCTTAAGTTATGACTTGATTTGATTTTCTTGCTGAATATAGAATGTTCAAAATTTCTTTCTTATACCACAGATTGAAAATCTTTGATTTTCAAGTGCACAAACTTACTTATAGTCCAATTTTCCTGGCATATGTTATTACTGGGAAAATATAGCTTTTGGCAGTCTGGACCTTTGCTGACAATGCAATGTCTTTGCTTTTTTAAATATTATCCATATTTGCCATAGCTTTCCTTACAAGAAGCAACCTTCATGGCTGCAATCATCATCAAAAGAGATATCTGAGCCCGGGAAAATAAAAATCTGTCAATGCCTCTACTTACTCTCCAACATTTTGCAAATATTTTATTGGCCTAGAAAACATGTGTCAGCTTCTGAAATTTCTATTTTTACCATCAGCAATGGGCTCCCCTACTCTTTTTCAATTTCAGCCAACAGAGGTTTTTCACCTGCATATCTGAGGTTGTCATTTCTCCCGGTAGTTTTGATTATAGCATCAAATTCTTTTAACCCAGCTTTTAATATAGATTTTGCATGCAGAATAGGTACAGTGACAATATACAACCTTATAATCCATGTTTATTTCCTATGTTGTTTACAGATTACTCAGGAGCAAACAATGTGATCCAGTCTCTTCCTTTTTAAAGAAAATGTCACAGTTTATGATACCGTAGGGTCAAAGGCATTAGAAAAAACAAAACAAAACAAAAAAAAAACGTCAGCAACTGGCTAAACAAATTGACACAGTGTTACTAAACTCCATCTGGTACAAATGCAACTAAACTTGAAATTTGTACACCTGGCAGTTTTCTGTCTATATATTGCTGGAGTTTCGTAGGATCTTTTGTAGTACTTATATAACATGGGAATCAAGTGCAATTGTTATTTTGAGGACTCTTTACATACTCTATTTGGCAGGCAAACCATTAATGTAAATCCTGCAAGCAGAAAGTTAACAGGAAAAGGTAAAAATCAGTACTGGTGAATCTTCATCAAAAATGGAATCAGAAACATAATCAATGTAGTCTGATAGAAAGCTCTAGGAAAGTGTGAACTAAACTGCCTTCAGCTATTTTAAGGGAAATATAGTTTACTGAAATGATGGTGATACAGGTATTGTAAAATAAAAACAAACAAATAAATAAATAATGTCATTATATATGTTGCACTGCGAGTCAAAATGTAGCCAATATAGTCTGTGCACAAAATAAAATGACATCCAGAAGGTATGATACCAGTATTGTCATTAAACAGCACTTGTCAGACTAGTTTTGGAAACCTACAGAAGTCCTAAGGGAATAACACTATGAATACTTGAGAGGTGAACATTCTTACACTATCCTCGGGTTCTTCAAATGCACTGGAAATGTCTTTATTTCTTAGCATACATAGGTTCATAGGTTCATACTAGGCTATCTGCCCTAGGGCATTTATAAGCCCTAGACAGAATGTGTTTGGCTTTTGCCACCCATTTTAAATTTATTTTGCTATGCCCTTTTTCGAGGTTAGTATACTGTGCCTCTGTCTAACAGTGACACAGAAGTGATACCCGGGGTAAACCTACGATCTCCCATCCACTCATCAAGATTTCTCTTGAAGAGAGTCAATGAGGGACTCTGCCTAACCTGGACTGGGATTTTATTCCAGAGTGAAGGGAGCCTTTGGGTTATGAATCTGTCCCTCCAGCATGTCCTATTTATTTCAGTGCTGAGGTTCAAGTCTCTCGAGCGCGTAGCTCGATGGGATTTGGATTTTCTGAGGTGCAGCATATCCATTAATTCCGGGTTAGATATGGCTTTACATGTCAGGCACAGATCGCCTCTGAACAGGCGGTATGCCACTGAGTAGAGCTGGAGTTTTTTTAACCGGGCAGCATATGGCATCTGTTTGAGCCCTTTCATCCTCTTGGTGAGGTACTTTTGGGGTCTTTCCAGTTGCTGCAGGTGTCTGGTAAAGTACATCCCAAAAGGGGCACTGTACGCAATTATGGGCCTGATGAGGGATGAGTAAAGAGACACGATGACCTCCCCTGATCTAGATGTGAATCCCTTCATGATTAGGTGGGCTATATAAAATGTTTTTCTAACCACTTTGGCCATGTAGTTGTCAAATGAGAGATTGCTATCAACTTGGGTCCCCAGGTCCCTAATTACTTCTTCTGTACTTAATGGATTACCACCTATGTGGTAATTTGTGGGCACTTTGTTTTGCCAAAGGGATGACTATACACTTTTTGGCATTTAGCTTGAGGCCATGGCTCCGGCACCAGTTGTCTGTTTCTATGAGGCCCTTTTGGAGGATGCTTGTGTCGGCTGGAGAGTCGATTATGGCACCCAGTTTGCAGTCATCTGCAAACTTAGTCAGCCACAGTCCTTCCGTGTTGGCCTGTACCTCCAAGAAATATATACCAAACAAGAGAGGTCCCAGGACTGAGCCTTGTGGGACACCACTTGTAACTGGTTTGGAGTCTGACATGGCTCCAGCAATTCTAACCATGTGGGTTCTGTCCTTGAGCCAGTTTGCAATCCATCTAGTGACATAGGGGTTTATATTTAAGCTGGTGAGCTTATCTATAATTCCCGAGTGGGGTATTGTATCGAAGGCTTTTGCTAGGTCCAGGTAGGCTGTGTGGACCTTCTTCCCCTCGTCAATGGCCTTGGTGACTGTTTCAAAGAAATCAACCAGGTTTAAGAGGCAGTATCTGCCCTTAACAAAGCCGAACTGGGTAGGATCCTGAGTCTGTAGGTCCCCAATATCTTTATTTATGAGGTCCATGATGATCCTTTCCATAGCTTTGCAGACCAAGCTAGTCAGGCTTATGGGGCGATAGTTTCCAGGATCCGTTGAGGCACCACCTTTAGTGGTGAGGGACCACTGTTGCTGTACACCACTCTTTGGGCACATATCCTGTAGTAAGGCTGAGATTGAACAGTAGATTTATGTTTGGGTTTAGCTCTTCTTGGAGTTCATGTAGGACACAGCCCGGGACACTGTCTGGTCCCATTGATGCTGTGTTTTTTGCTTTGGAGAGGGTGGCTCTTACCTGAGCATCTGAGATGTCAGGGGAGCAGCACTCTGCTGGGATAGATATTTAACCTTTTGGTGGGGAAGGGGGGGGGGGTTTGCGCTGAACCTGTCAGCTAGGATGTTGGCAATGTCTGTGGGCTCGGTGTATTTTTTGTCATTTTGGACTAATTCTGAGCATATCTGGGAATTACCACCCAGGTTCCTAACATAACTAAAGAAAGCCTTGTGATTATCCTTAGTGTCCTGTGCAATTTTTCTCTTGAAGCTGGCCTTAGACAATTTTATGAGTGCCTGTAGTTTTTTGTTAATACTGATCAGTGATGCCTTCCCTATTTGGGATTTTGCTCTATCATTTAGTAGCTTCCTCCTTCTATTGTATAGTTTGTTTATGGCTGGGGTCCACCAGACAGGATGTCTGCCTTTGGAGGATTGGGTCTTGGTTTTATTTGGGATCGCATGATCCATGCATTCCTGAAGGTGTTCATAGAATGCGTTTATAAAGGATTCTGCGGTCTGGTCCGTATTTTCCACAGGCCCGGGGGCTTTGAAGGATTCCACCTCAGTTTTGAGGAGTGTGAAATTTGCTTTAGAGAAGTTTTTCACTGTGGTTTTCTGGGCAGGAGGTGGGGTCAGGATGTGAATATCCAGTGAGATTAGTTTATGGTCTGAGCTTACCAGTGAGGGATACACTTCTGGTCTGGGGCATAGAGTCCCCATGTTGGTGATGATCAGGTCCAGTATGTTTTCCCCTCTTGTGGGAGTGGTAACAAGTTGTTCCATAGCATTTGAGTTTATAAATTCTAGGAACCTTTGGGCTAGGGTGTTGGAGCTAGAGTAATGCTCCCAGTCTATGTTTGGGTAGTTGAAGTCGCCCAATATAATGGTGTTTGGAGAGACCTTCATATTTTCCAGTGTTCTCAGGAAGGCCGAGTGGGGTTTCTGGGTTTGGAAGGGTGGTCTGTAGCAGGCTATAAACTGGAAGGCAGTTTTACCCACTGTTAGTTGCACATGGATAGTCTCTGATGCTTCGTGCTTTGCCACCAACATGGAGGTGTGGGTATCTTTGATGAATATCGATACTCCCCCTCCTTTTGTGGTTCGGTCCATGTTTTGGGGCCGAAAAGCATAGTATGAGGTATAAGCTGGTAGTGCTGGGGTGCTCTCGGGAGCCCTGAACCAGGTTTCTGTTACTGCACAGATATCGATGTTCTCCATGCTAAGGAGAGTTTCGAGTGCGTGCATCTTGAGGTTTAGACTTCTGGTGTTGAGTAGCATTACTCTTAGTTTCTTATCCCTTGTGATACCTATGGAGGTGGGTTTGTCTTTTGAGCCTTGCCTAAAAAAGGCACTATGGGGGTGGCAAGAGCAAGAGCCCAGGGGTGACAGGTGCAAGCCATCCCTAGTGAAGCATCGTGGCTTGTCGAGCATATCATCCCAAGCTGACAGGCATTGGATCCCCTTTGATTGACACCAGTACTTAAGCCAATTGTTGAAATTGATCATCTTGTCTTCATATTGTGGCATCATTCTTGGTGAGGGTAAGATGCTACTCAAGGTCAGGGTCATACCGGCCTGGGCTACATGCTCAGAGAGCTCCTCTATGTCTCTTTTCATGTAGTCCAGGGAGGTATGTCTCAGGTCATTCACACCAGCATGGACAATGACTGAGTCATATTTGTACTTGCCTTGGAGTGACCTGAGTGCTTGTGTTATGTGGCGGATCATAGTGCCCGACAGGCTGCTCGCCGTGACCCTTTCCTTGTTCAGCCTTGTGAGCGGGACGTCAGTGTGCCTGATGATTGAGTCACCTATTACAAGTGTATCAGGTGTGTTGTTTAGTCTTAGGGGCTGTGACTGTTTGGCACACTGGCTTTGTGAGATATGTGTTGCACGTGTTTTGTTTTGGGGTAGCGGTTGCTTGGGTGTTTGCTTTGGAGGTCTCTGCTGCTTAGGCAGATCTTTATTTAGAGCCTTCGAGTATGTTTTTGTGTGATTATGTGTTTGGTTTGCTGTCGTGGTAAGTCTATGTGAGACTGGAATTGTAGTGAGTGTGGTTTCCTTCTCCCCCACCCTTGCCCATTTTCAATAGAAGCTATGTCCACTCAGGCTCCCTAACACTCCTGACAGTCCTAGTTCTAGCTAAGCAATACAGTGGTATCGCATCAGACAAAGCAGAATTTGTCATGGTAACTTTTTTTGTCATGTTTTATGGTCTTTGTGTCCTCTTGGCCGAGACTTTACATGTATGTCTAAACAAAGCAAAAACAGCAAAAAGACAGGCTGTAGACAAAAATATCCTTTTTATATTTTGGGATAAAGGTGTTAAATTGCATTTTTTTATCTGCAGCCTGCCTCTGTTTCTTTTTTTTTTGCATGCTTTATTTATTCCTGCAAAAATCTGTGGAACGTGGTGCTCTTCCTTTTTGGTTTAGAAGAAAGTCCCATATTTAACATCCTCCCAAATGTACAGACCTTTTAGAGAGACCTACATGTCTGTAGGATTATTAATGAAAGACTCCTGTAGTGGTCAGGGTACTTTGCCAGTACAGCAGGAAGTACAAGTAGTTTTTCCTAGCTGATCATGTGGATTATCTGAGGAAGTGCCATCCTTAAAGGGACCAGCTCTAATTAACTACTACTTCAATTATAGCATACTAACATTCAAGTCTCCTTGCCCTATCATTTGTTTTGTGTATTTTTATGACTGTCTGTGTGGCAGGCTATGCTTTCATATCAAACGCTGCTATGACTATCTGCTCAAGTGCTAGTAAATTAAAGAAGTGTTGCTATGTACAAAACTGAAATTGCATAAATACTTATGAAAAAATACTGGATGGCTTGAATAAAGTTAGTCAAGTGCAAAACACAATTTAGTGGATTAATAATAAAATTTAAATAAGAAATTAATAAGAATCATACAAAGAAATGTTTATACAGCAATGCTTCTTTACATTTTCTGTGTTTTTATATATGTAAGACTCATGCAGGATTCCAACAGGTGATTTTTGTTTTCAATGTTCGACATTATTATGTGTTTCTTAGGTAATGGATAAATTTCTTTAGGTCAGGTAGCCTGGTTCAAGTATTCTGGTACTGTTCTTGGCTAACTGGTAGTGTTTAACAAGGTAGTTTTTCTAAGCTATGGTCTGAAAAGGGGAAAATATGTTAAGTATAGATGGAAAGTCATAGTACTATATATTAACCTGGAATATAAATATTCTAGGGTTGAACAGTGTCTCACACTTTCTTTCTCTCGTATCTCCATCATTACAATAAGCTGTCAAAGAAGATTGTATTTGCTGATTTGTTTGTATTTAATTGTCATTAATCACTGATCCATGTGGACATTCTTCAGACTTATGCTAGGATCACTGATTAGTCAAGTAAACTGTTCCAAGTCAAATAGTAGGCAAACAGAAGTTGAGGCAATCAAACCCTGGACTAAAGATAATAGGAAGTACTGTTTTAATAGCTCATGTTTTTTTCTTAATTTTGTGTGCTTCAATGGAGGAAAGGGATGGTCTAATACATTTTGATAATAATTTATGATACTAATGACTTTCTATGATATACTTTGAAAATGAGAACAATAGTTGTGATCCCTGAAACAACCACCTCAAAAATCAAAATAATAATGCATTATTATAGTGTCATTTTTGTCTCCCTGCTTTCCTGCAGGACGAAGTATAAACCTGCCACTCTCCAGGTGTTAGAAACATAAATCCAAGGTCACTGTCTGTTTTTTAGTAGTAGCAGAATACTCTACAATTTGGAAAATGAAAGTCAGAAAATGTTCCTGCATTCTTATATTTCAAACTTGAGAAACATATTTATAGTCATTGAAAATGTTACAGACCCACTCCCTTAATATTAAATATTGTGATGTGCTAATCTATATTCACCTGTTTCAGTAAGAATTTTATAATGAAATTAATGGCAGGTGAACTATAAATGCACTTAAGTATCATGCTTTCCAAACTACACCCTGATAAAGGAGGAATTAGATACTGCTGAAATATGACAAAACAGAGCTGGACGTTAACCTTCTGCTAGTCACATGACTAATGACAAAATTCAATGTACAGAAAATATTAGAATTCTCTGCAAGCAAAACGTGACACTGTATACTATAAATAGTATTCACTGAATGGTAGGATAGTTTGATGTAACATAATGACTAATTAATAATTATGTGCTTCTTGTGTTCATGCCCAAATTCTTAACACATGTACCTGCTATAGTTTTTAAAAATCCAATTTCTAGTCTCTTTTACTGTGCTGGAAATATTACTTCTTAGCTTCTAAATTACAGTAACAGGAAAACATAACTGTTTCAAGCTTTATTCTATTTTTTAAATCTGAAGATAACATGTAATATGAACATTTTTATCAACGCAACTGGCATTAAGGAGGAAGTAAGTAATAGTAACTTCACAATAACAATGTTAACCTAACAAACTTTTATAAGGTTTTATAAGTTTAATAATTATAGGTTACCCCTAGCTACCATATAGGTGGCAATCCACTGAGCACAGAAGAAGTCATCAGGGATCTGGGGACCCAGGTTGACAGTAGCCTTTTGTTTGACACTCATGTTGCTAAAGTAGTTAGGAAAACCTTCTACATTGCCCACCTGATCATGAAGGGATTCACATCTAGATCAAGGGAGGTCATCGTCCCCCTGTACTCATCACTCATTAGACCTATGATTTGTACAATGCCCCATTCGGAATGTATCTGACCCGACACCTGCAGCAGCTGGAAAGGCCCCAAAAGTTCCTCACCAAAAGGATAAAGGTCTCAAAAATATGTCTTATGCTGCCCGACTGAAAGAACTCCAGCTCTATTCAGTCTCATACCGCTTGCTCAGAGGTGACCTGTGCCTGACATATAAGGCCATGTCAAACCCTGATTTGATGAATATGCTTCACCTCAAAAAATCTAGATCCCTCAGAACCACAAGGGCGGAGACTTAAACCTTGACACGGTTATTAATAGAACGTGCTGGAGGGACAGATTCATCACCCAGAGACTCCCTATGCTGTGGAACAAAATCCCGGTACATGTGAGGCAGAGCACCTCGCTGGCCTTGTTCAAGAGGAATCTTGACCAATGGATGGGGGATCGCAGATATACCCCAGGGATTACTTCAGTGTCACTGCTTGACAGAGGCACAGCAAAATAATAGGCATAGTTTTATTCAAACTAAAGGGGTGGCGAAAGCCAAATAACTATGGGCTAGGCTTATAAATGCCCTTGGGCAGATAGCCTAGTATGAACCTATGAACCTATAAAAACTGGAGCATGTCTACAAAACATGAACTTATTCAATTAATTCAAATATAACTTAGTGTAAAATGGCATTACCACATACAAAAGAAAATAACTTTATATTATGTAAATACTGACCGTAGTGAGGTGTGGTATACTGATCTTAAGTTTGCTGATTACATGGCTACTGGTGTTTCCCTACTATTCATTTGAAAGATTACCTTATGCTATGGGTTTATACAAGTAACAAGTATGCATTTTATCTCTTACTGTATTTTTTATAAAAAACTTTTCAAATGTTAATTATCAGTATTTACAATATCATCCGTATATATAAAATAACTTCACAATTAAGGCAATCTGGTTAACCATGATTATTAAATAATGAAACTGACAGCTTCATTATGAATCTGATGCTGTAAATTGTTTTAATTCAAGCCAATACATGTTTAGCATATCTTCTGACTTTTAAAAGTTCTGCCACTATTCTGCAAAGCTGAAAGTGACACACTGTGCAAATGCCATTAGTACCACAGTACTGAGCCAATATTTCACACAGTGTTGGTTGCATGCTGGCAGCTAATTATCCCAGCATTTCAATAGCAAAGAAACTGTGTTTTTCTGTAAAATATCTGTTTACTTATGCTCCATCCTCTTACGGGGAAGTCTGCTCAAATAAAATAAGTTAGAAACAGTAGAGTCACCAATTAATGCACAGAGATCATGATGTAATCTGTCTCTATTCTGTTAACACATGTGATAACCCTAAACATATACTGGTGAATGATGCAACATACTTGAGTTTATTGTTTGCTAAGTATGTTTTGCATGTTATGCATAATTTACTCTTTTAAGTTAAATGTATTATGTATTTACAAAGTGGTTTAGACCAACAGCTCTGACCAAAATGTTTTAAATTGCCTTGTGGCATAAAATTAAATGACTTGTAACTGCTGAAAAAAAAATATTAAATTCAATTATTACTTTTAAAGTTATGTCCTGGATTGCTTATAATTTTTGTATTTTTTTTTGCTACATTTATTTTTATGAATAGCTGGCTCCACTTTGAAAAGAAAATTGCAGTATGAGAGAACACTAGTCTTCTACCATTAGTTTCTGAAAAAGAGGTGCAGTAGTTATTATAACACTTGGCTTTGCTGTTCATTTCAGAGCTGCAGTTTATTCTTTGCAAGGTCTAGGTATCCTCTTTTTGCTACATGGGTTTTTAATGGTGTTTGGATTTCTTTCCACATCCAAATGAGGTGCCCTAGGTGAATTGTCAGCCTTTACATTGCCTGTAGGTATGCATGCTGTGTGTGTGTGTGTGTGTGTGTGTGGGTGTGTGTGCGTGTATACATGTGGTGCGTGTGTGTGTGTGTGTGTGTGTGTGTGTGTGTGTGTGTGTGTGTGTGTGTGTGTGTGTATATATATATATATATATATATATATATATACATGTGGTGTGTGTGTGTGTGTGTGTGTGTGTGTGTGTGTGTGTGTGTGTGTGTGTGTGTGTGTGTGTATGTGCATGCATGTGGTTATATGTCTGTCTTGCAACATGCTGGTGCTCTACTAAAAAAGTTTTCTGCGTCATGCCCATTGAGAGGTGGGATAAGTTTTGTTTCCTCCATAACCCTAAAATGGATAAAATGTGAAATCTACATATAAATGAATAATGCCCCCCCCCCCAACTCCTGTAATAGGCTATACAAAAGGCATGTTTACTCCAAGTAAAAGATATATAACCACACACACACACACACACACACACACACACACACACACACACACACACACACACACACACACACACACACACACACAGAGCATACATGCCATTATTTTAGTGAATTTATTTTCTACAGTAACTGTTTCACAGTATCTGCAAATATACATGGATAGCCGACTGGGCCTGTAGTCTTATATTCTTGTTGAAAAAAATACCTCAAAGTCATATTTAGGATTATCTTCCTTGCATTACAAGGGATAATGATGTAGTACTGATTCGCATTTAAATTTTATTTGTTCATTGCTTAGTTCACTGATTGAACATGGCTTTTACAAATGTACAATTGCATCAACTGTATCTTAACATTCTTTAATCCTTATAATTATTTAAATTGTAGAACTACCATTAAAAGCTGTATATTTCCTTCTGCATTGCTCATGCTGAGTCTCCCCTAACTCAATAAAGCCTAGTGACACCTTTGGGCATTTCTCTAGTTACATCCTACTGATGCCTGCCAGTGTATAATAATACCTATTCATATTTACATGAATAATTTCAAAACTACGTTGCATAAACGTTATTGAAAGATTTCATCTTAAAGGTTACGTGAAGGACAATACAACTGCATTAGTACTTGGCATTTGTCTAGTGCATGTAAAGAGATATTAAATACTGTTCATACATTTCTTTATATTACTGTGAGTTTCATATTTCTCTAAATATCTCAATAAACAAATGGCACAGACACATCTGCATAGCCTCATTTGAAATATCTTAACTGAATGAATAAAATCCTACTAATTGTGTGAAACTTGAGTAGCTGCTGCGATATTGCAGGTTGTTTACAAAGTATTAGGTAAAGGTTGGTGGCAACGCACGAAGCTTCGGAAACCATCCAGGTGCAACTAACCATAGGCAAAACTGCTCTACACATTGTAGCATGCTACAGGCCACCCTCTCAAACTCAGGAACCCCACACAGCCTTCCTGAAGACACTGGAGGGTATAAATGTATCTCCAAACACCATCATATTGGGTGACTTCAACTACCCGAATATAGACTGGGAACATTACTCAAGCCCTAACTTTCTAGCCCAACGGTTCCTGGAGTTCATAAATTCAAATGCCATGGAACAGCTAGTCACTGTTCCCACGAGAGGAGAAAATATACTAGATCTCATTGTCACAAACATGGGGACAAAATACTCCACACGGAAGTATATCCCTCATTGGTGAGATCTGATCATAAACTAATCTCACTGGAAATCCACATCCGCCCCACCCCAAACAAAAAGACCATAGTGAAGAACTTCTCTAAAGCAAACTTCACACTACTCAAGACTGGTGTGATATCCTTCAAGGCCCCTGAGCCAGTGGAAACCACAACCCAAGCTGCGGAAGCCCTTACAAATGCCTTCTATGAACACCTCCAGGACTGCATGGATCAGGCAATCCCAAATAAAACCAAGACTCTTTCCACAAAGGGCAAGCGTCCAGTCTGGTGGACCCCAGCCATTAACAAACTTTACAATAAGAGGAGAAAGCTATTACATGATAGACCAAAATCCATAAAAGGAAGTCACCCCTGATCATTATTAGTAAAAAAATACGAGCACTCATAAAATCAACTAAGGCCAATTTTGAGAGAAAAATTGCCATGGATTCAAAGGACAATCATAAGACCTTTTCAGCTATGTTAGGAACCTGGGTGGAAACTCCCAGATATGCTCAGAATTAGTCCAAAATAATACAAAATCACTGAACCCACAGACATTGCCAACATACTGGCAGACAGGTTCAGTGCAAACTTCACCCCCCTCTCCCCCCCTAAAGGAGACATAACTATCCCAGCCGAGTGTAGCCTCCCGGACATCTCAAATGCGCAGGTGAAAGCTGCTCTCTCTAAAGCTAAAAACACAGCATCAATGGGACGGATGGTGTCCCCGGCTGTGTGCTACACGAGCTAAATGAGGAATTAAACCCACACATAAGGCAGCTGTTTAATCTCAGCCTTACCACAGGATACGTGCCCAAGGAGTGGCATACGGCAACTGTTGTCCCACTCCACAAAGGCGGCGCCTCTACAGACCCTGGTAATTACCGCCGCATAAGCTTAACAAGTCTAGTCTGCAAAGCTATGGAGAGGATCATAATGGAGCTCATAAACAAAGATATAGGGGACTTGCAGACATTGGACTCGACCCAGTTTGGCTTTGTCAAGGGAAGATCATGCCTTTTGAGCTTGGTCGACTTCTTCGAAACAGTCACCAAGGCCATTGATGAGGGAAAGGCAGTCCATACAGCCTACCTTGACCTTGCAAAGCTTTACACAATACCCCACTCGGGTATTGTAGAAAAACTTACCAGCTTAAATGTAAACCCATATGTCACAAGATGGGTTGCAAACTGGCTTAAGGACAGAACCCACAGGGTTAGAGTTGCTGGCGCGTGTCAGACTCCAAGCCGGTCACAAGTGGTGTCCCACAGGGCTTCGGTCCTTGGCCCCTATTGTTTGGCATCTACTTCTCAGAAGTACAGGCCAACATAGGAGGACTTTGGCTGAAAAGTTTGCAGGCGACTGCAAACTGGGCGCCATAGTGGAAAGTGCATCAGACACGGATATCCTTCAGAAGGGCCTTACGAAACAGATAGCTGGTGCCAGAGGTGGCCTGAAGTTAACGCCAAAAATGTATAGTCATACCCTTCGGGAAAAACAAGGTAACCCCAAGCTACCATATAGGTGGCAATCCACTAAGCACAGAAGAGGTTATCAGGGACCTGGGGACCCAGGTTGACAGTGGCCTTTCTTTTGACACTCACATTGCTAAAGTGGTTAGAAAGACCTTCTACATTGCCCACCTGATCATGAAGGGATTCACATCCAGATCTAGTGAGGTTATTGTTCCTGTACTCTTCACTTATCAGACCAATGATCGAGTACAATGCCCCATTCGGGATGTATCTCACCCGACATCTGCAGCAATTGGAGAGACCCCAAAAGTTCCTCACCAAAAGGATAAAGGGACTCCAAAATCTGTCATATGCTGCCAGATTGAAGAAACTCCAGCTCTATTCAGTCGCATACCGTCTGCTCAGAGGTGACATGTGCCTGACATACAAGGCCATGTCCAACCCGGAATTAATGGACATGCTCCACCTCAAAAAATCCAAATCCACCAAAACCACTAGAGCAAGTGACTTAAACCTTAGCACGGATATAAATAGGACATGCTGGAGGGATAGATTTATCACTCAGAGACACCCTATGCTGTGGAATAAAACCCGGGCCATGTGAGGCAGAGCACATCGCTGACTCTGTTCAAGAGAAATCTAGACCTGTGGATGGGAGATCGTAGGTTTACCCAGGAATCATCTCTGTGTCACTGCTGGACAGAGGCACAACAAACTAATGGGCACAGTATTTTTTCATATAAGTGGCGTAAGCCACAAAACTTTAGGCTAGGCTTATAAATGCCTTAGGGCAGATAGCCTAGTATAAACCTATGAACCTATGAACCTATTACAAAATAAATAGTTCTTATGTTTACTGTGATTTTAAGTTACAGTTTAAGACCTAAATATTACCAGTATAAAATAATTTGTGCTGAAGAGTTTCCCATTTACACTTCTGTAGTAACCTGTATTGTTCCAAAGATATGAACATTGGTTTGAAATGTGAGGACATCATTTGATTTCATCAAAAAGCATAGACTCCGCCAATTGAAATTACAGTGTAAACTTCCAGAACTCTATTGGAGGGAATGAGTTAAACCATCATAATTTATTGACCAGTTAGCTTTATACTAATCCACCCCTCCCCCTTTGGTTTGAAGATCTTATCTGCTCATCTGTAACTAGAAATTTTGTTTCATCTTAGCAAATGGTAGAAGCCCAAATATTTATAGGGTCTGTACCCAATAATAAATAAACAGAGATCTCTCAGGGTAAGGTACCTGCTATGTCCCCAAACAAAAAAATGTCAATATCAAGGTGCAGGTACTCCACGACTATCGAAGCCAACCATCAACCAAAAGCAAAATCAATAAAATTTTTATACTTGAACAGCAAAAGAACTTTATTCCATGGGTTGTTAGCACTTTCACGTCTACTCTGGACGCTTCTTCAGACTTTGTCTGAAGAAGCATCCAGAGTAGACGTGAAAGTGCTAACAACCCATGGAATAAAGTTCTTTTGCTGTTCAAGTATAAAAATTTTTTATTGATTTTTGCTTTTTTGGTTGATGGTTGGCTTCGATAGTCGTGGAGTACCTGCACCTTGATATTGACATTTTTCTGTACCCAATAATAACCACATACAGAAAGAATATTAACAATATCCCTAACAAAATTGTAATTCATATAGCAGTTGGGTTATCTTAGTAACTAATGGAGAAACAACTGTATACCTTATCAACACTCTGTTTTACTTACATATTAAGAGACTTATTTTCTTCTCTTCACCTCCACCTTCTTTAGATACTCAACTAGTACATAGCTTTCTTCTTCTCCTCTATAACCGTTGCTATAATGACCTACATTATTAGCACACATTTTAAACTTAATTTTCCGATCTGGTATAGCTATTTACTTATCAGTGAAAATGCTCACCTCAAATCTAGTACTACCAAAGATATGGATATAGTAAAGTAAAGCTCTGGAAAGTATTTGATGCTATATTCAGAAAAGGTGTATCTGATTAATAGTAATCTACTGTAAATGTTAAATAACACTGGCAGTGTGTGTTTGATTTACCAACGGAGAAAAAAAATGAAATATTGGAAATCACATATACTTTTAGAGGGAATCAAGATTGAACACAGCAATGAGGAAGGTAAAGGATGTCTGTTCTGTTTGGCTGGTTGGTTTTTAAAGCCATGGATTAGCTATGTACTGTGTTATGATAAAAAAATATTAAAACATCTTGGGAGAATATTGTCAACAAAATATAGGTAGAGGCAGTACCACTGGAAACATTTTAAGGTGTAAAAAAGAAAGAGAATTTAGAATGATAAGAAAGAATAGCAAAGAAAAAATATTTATGTGGAATTGATGAGACTGAAGGAAAAAATAAAATATAATACAGAAAGATAATGAAATATTTTTTGGGGGGTGAATGCATAAGAAAGGTTATTGAACAGAAAGAAAAGAAGGCGCATTAACGAGCAAAATAATTTCAAATTATATGAATGCAACGACATCTTACAGAAGTACCCATACTGATTTCTTTTTAAGGGAAATAAGCAGTACAAAGAAAGAGGAAACATCAAGCAATGTTCCAGGATGCAATGTCAAACAAGAAGCCTCACTTTCTCAGTGAGCAAAAGAACTACTGGATTTTGGGAAAAGGAATCAGAAGTGTTTAAGAAATATTCTGAAATCATTTTTGATATGATTTCACATATAATTTATGAAAGTAACAATTGATGTGAAGAGGCGATAACAATAAGAATTTTGCTAAGAGGAGCAATAAAAAATAACTTGCATACTGAAACAAACCCATTTTTGATCTTGGCAAAAAGAGTGGGGAGCTAGAAAAGACAGGAAGAAAGTGTAAATATGTTAGCATAGATAAGAAAATGGGACTCTATATATTTATATTTATATTTATATATATATATATATATATATATATATATATATATATATATTTATAGAGAGAGAAAGAGACACACACACACACATTTATACATGTATAAATACTTGCCCCCGGAGTTACTAATCTTCTGTGGAAGACTAGATTAGTCTTACATGGAAGCGCCAGTGTAAGAGTATGATGGCAGTGCACCGCCAGTGTAAGAGTATGATGGCAGTCGCCATGCATATTAATAAGGGCACGCTGCCTCAACTCTAAAGCTTACACGGAGCATGGGCCAGTGTAGAGGTGTGTCGGACTGCCGAGCAGTCCAAAAATCAATGCCCTGCAATGAAGAAATGCCATAACTTCCAGTTACATGAGCGAGTCCGCTCACATGTGTACAATGTAACACTACACTCCCCATATGTTAAACAACTTACAAAATAAAAATAAAAATATTTTTTCTTCTGATATAGCTGCCCGTAGTTGCGTCGGTTTGCTCGGTTTGCCCATTGCTTAGCTACAGTTAGCAGCTTAGACACCAGAAGAGGATAATAAGAAAAATACATGCAAATTAAGCAACATAGCGATACCGTAGTGGTTAGAGCCTTCGCATAAAGAGGAGGCATTCCCGGTTCGAGTCCCACTACTGCATGTTCTATTTTCTGTGGGAAATCTCTATACAAAAATATTTCCTGACAGTTTTATGTATAAGTTTTGTAAAATGCATTGAATTGTTAAATGTAGTAGTGCATGAATTATATATATGAAGGTGAAATGTTTATGCATTCTGTGGCATGAGTACCCTATTTTAAGCAATCTGAAGCACTGCTAAGCACATTTTACCAGTATTCAGCATATTTAAATACAATTGCGTGGAGCTGTGCACCGCGCTAACTAGCGCATTTTGTGCGTAGCTGCGCACCGTGCTTAAAAGCACACCATCGGGCAACGTTGGGCAAAGTTGAGCAAAGTCGGGCAAAGTCGAGCAAAGTCGGTTAAACATGCTCACACCTGCTTTGCTGTTCCTTAACCAGTCTGATCTGCCCAGCAGAAAAAGAAAAAGCAGTGACAAGACTCGAACTCAGGATACTGTGCACTATAGTCACAGTACTTAACCACTAAGCCATAACAGCATTTCACAAACATGCACTTTCAACAGAGCCATATCTATCAAAGGGATTTTAAACATTGCCAACATCAGCTAAGCAGGCATGCCCACAGCTGAGCTTTTTCAAAACTTGCCAATCACAAATCAGTGTGGGAAATGAGGCATATTTAATCTCCACAGGTGGGAATACGTGCTATAACTGGTTGTAGCTTCCTTCTGCAGTCAGCATGGCTGGTGTGGGTGAAGGCACCCGATTTCAAGTGCAATGCTGGGGCATCCAGGAGTCCAAAATTATGGTTTGGCTACTTGTCAACAAACATGAGGAAAGACTCCTGCAGGGCCAGTACCAGGGTACCCAATATAAAACAGAGGCCTGGAACCGTCTTGCCCGTGATCTCACCAGTGCCACTGGTGTTCCTCGGACTGGTGAGCAGGCACCATCATTCTGACCTGAAGTGGCATCTGGGTGATGAACAGGACCAGTGGATCCAGGAATCCTGTATGATGCCTAATGCCCCAGTACTGAGTAAGTAGCCATTGTATTAAGTAGTTAAGAATTGACATGCTTGTCTATACTATGGATAGGTATTTCTCAATGTCACTGCATTTACTTCACAGCTGCAGGTGACCGGGCTATGAACCTGCAAGCCCATGAAGATAGGCTGTAAAAGCTGCATCATGAGGCAGGTTAGTAAGTATTCTGCATGTACTATTATATAAAATAAATGAGAGAGCCTTCAAAAAGTCATTTAACCCAATAAATAAAGGTGTAATACTCCTTTAATAAATGTATAATTCCGGAGTGCGTCTGTGTCATTTTCTTTGATATGTTGTTGTACTGTTGCATTCTACAAATAGTACTGTTGTATTAAGCAATGTCAACCCACACTTGGATAGGCCCATATAATGTGTATGAAGGGAGTGCCAGTAGCTTTTTGCATATTTACAGCCCTCAACTGTTGGCTCCTGCCCAGCATGTACAGCTTAATCTGGCAAATGAGTAGCTTGGTATTGTGTTATCCAGAAATGTCAGTGTGCTGCCAGAAATGTAGGGAGCTGTTAACATATAAATGATACTTTCACCTGAACATATCTAGATAATTATATGAAAGTAGATCTGTCAGTGTACCATCTTAGCAGTAGTGTGTGTAGAGCAATTCTCAAAATATGTTGCAGTAACATCTGCATCTTGGACAGTTTGTATGTAAGATACAGCTCATATATATAATGATCTAGCAAAATGCAATTGCAAAATATAAGGATATTGGGTTGTGTAATAATACATGTAAGGGACATATAACTGCAGTTAATAGGAATGTAGTGAAAACTAGAAGGATATATAAGTTGTTAATTGAGCTATCTTTTCCCACCCTATTGTATGTGCATAAAAATGCAATTCTACACCTCAATCGGTATGACTAATTCCAAAACATTTGTTGGGACATATTTCCTATTAGTTTATAAATATTTACATTTATTTCTATGCATGTGCCCTGTTAAAATACCACAATATTTGTTGGCCTGTTGCCATCAATTAAACCTGCATGCTGTTGTATTGTCCACTATTGTTTTATATATGCATGTGTTATGCTTGCTTTTCAACTGTTGAAAATCTGGTGTGTAGGTTTAATGGGAATACTTCTGCATGCTGTTATAGCTAACTGGTAATGCTGTTGACTGTTACCAACCCATATCTTTATTAAACTCTCCAAAACATAGTTTGCATGGGAAAGCGGTAGCAGCGGACCCACCTGTCCCATCTCAGCTGGCCATGGCACCTGGCATCAGCAGATCTGGTTCCAAGCCTGGGACCTCCTCCTCCATTGGCCCTGTGCCACATTCGATTGGAAGCACTGCAGGATGGGGCTCGTCCCCCCGTGCAAGCTTGGGCGGAGGGGCACCTATCACCCTTTGAACGGTCTGGGCTGTGGAGCATAGAGAGATTGAATGTTCTGTTGCAGAACCTCTACACCAGCTTGAGGCCCGAGTGGCACAACTCCCAGGTCAGCCTGCCCTCCTACACAGCCCTCAGCACAGCCACCCTCTGGGCCGTGAAGGTGCAGTGGTGACTGCCCATGGGTGGGGACCTCAGTCCTACTGTTTCTATCTGGGGGCTCATGGGCTTTTGATTTCCAAACATCCCTCCCCATCAAAGGTGTTCACCCACAACATGTGTCATATACCACCCCTGTATGCATCTTGTTTGTCTTGTCTGTTTGCCTCCCCAACCTACCTCCCCAAATAACCTACTTCCCCTACCCACATTCCCCTCTCACCTGAAAAAAAGGGCAATCTGCTCCCAAAAAAAAAATTGTGCCCCATACATAGCTGCCCATTTTGCACACATGTCCAGTGGACACATGAAATGTTATTTAATTGGCATTACAACATACTTTGTTGTCCTCACCCCTCTCTCAGGGGTTGAAGGGTTCATATCTACCTCCAAATTTATTGCATATGCACAGCTGTTGCTGTTGAAGAAATGAGTAGCTATGGACCTTCCCTACACCCGTCCTGCACATCCCGAGCTATTTTCCATATTGTCTTTCCCTATTTGTGTCCCTTTTTCACTACTTTCCTATCTCCCCATTATTTTTTTCTTTCAAAGAAATTAGCACAGGGAGTGAGCGGGAGTAAGCACTATTAAGCAGTAGTGAGCGGGTTTGCGTGGGTTTGCGCTTGGCTAAGCAATGCTAAGCATTGTGCAAACCTGCTTACAACTGCTTAAAAGTGCCTTAGTCACTCTGTATGTGAGGGCCCTTGCTCTGCTCAGGAGCAAAATAAAACACCTCTGTAAGTCTCAAACCCCGGACCTTGCACACACTACACAACATGAAGTACCACTAAGCCATGGTAGATATACATCAAGTTTGTGCTTAAATAATTATATCATGCATCAGAATGAGTGAATGTAAAGGAAAACTAGGAATACCATACCACACAACTTGTTCTGTGGATGTTGACCAACAGTTGTGGGATTACATTACATGACTGTGATAAGAGAAGCAGCCATTCTAGCAGGAAATAATGTTATACCATCACTTTACAACCCCACACAGTATCACAGCCGGACAAACACTGGCATATCTGTTTAGGGCAGAGGCCATACCTCTCAACTGTCCCTAATTTTCAGGGATGTCCCTGATTTTGACCCAGATTTTAGCTCTGTCCCTCTGAATCCATCCTAAAACTACTGACTTTGGGCAGAAAGGTGGTGAATTACACTTAATGAATAATGACAATAATTAAGTGTTAGACACATCTTTTACTTCAGAAAAGGTGTATTAATTCATATGCTCTGATTCTCTCAATGTTTCAACTTAATGGCACTAATATTTTAAAGGTGTCCCTGATTGCCCCTGACTTTTTCTTGACTTTTCCCTGATTCTGTTCAAATATGTACCTGATTGGTTGAGAGGTCTGGCAGAGGCAGAAACATAGAGGCATATTAGCCTTTCTGCTCAAATAAAAGGGGTTAGAAAACAGTAGAGTCACCAATTATTTTGCACAGAGATCGTCGATGTAATCTGGTTCCCTATTCTGTTCTTAACACATGTGACCCAACCCCTAAACATATACTCAATAGTGAATGATGCAACATACTTGAGTTTATTGTTTGCTAAGTATGTTTCTGCATGTTATCACATAATTTACTCTTCCTTAAGTTAATATGTATTATGTATTTACAAAAGTGGTTTTAGACCAACAGCTCTGACCAAAATGTTTTAAATTGCCTTGGCTGGCATAAAATTAAATGACTTGTAACTGCTGAAAAAAAAATATTAAATTCAATTATTACTTTTAAAGTTATGTCCTGGATTGCTTATAATTTTTGTATTTTTTTTTGCTACATTTATTTTTATGAATATGCTGAAAGCTCCACTTTGAAAGAAAATTGTAGCATGAGAGAGAACACTAGTCTTCTACCATTAGTTTCTTGAAAAAGAGGTGCAGTAGTTATTATACATTCTTGGCTTTGCTGTTCATTTCAGAAGCTGCAGTTTATTCTTTGCAAAGGTCTAGGTATCATCCTCTTTTTGCTACATGGGTTTTTAATGGTGTTTGGATTTCTTTCCATTATCCAAATGAGGTGCCCTAGGTGAATTGTTGTCAGCCTTTAGCATTGCCTGCTGTAGGTATGCATGCTGTGTGTGTGTGTGTGTGTGTGTGTGTGTGTGTGCGTGTATACATATGTGTGTGTGTGTGTGTGTGTGTGTGTGTGTGTGTGTGTGTGTGTGAGTATGTGTGTGTAGGTGTATATATATATATATATATATATATATATATACATATAGTGTGTGTGTGTGTGTGTGTGTGTGTGTGTGTGTGTGTGTGTGTGTGTGTGTGTGTGTGTGTGTGTATGTGCATGCATGTGGTTATATGTCTGTTCTAGGCAACATGCTGGTGTTTCTACTAAAAAGTTTTTCTGCTACCGTCATGCCCATTGGAGAGGTGGGGATAAGTTTTGTTTCCTCCATAACCCTAAAATGGATAAAATACTGTGAAATCTACATATAAATGAATAATGCCCCCCAACTCCTGTAATAGGCTATATACAAAGTATTGTTTACTCCAAGTAAAAAGATATATAACCACACACACACACACACACACACACACACACACACACACACACACACACACACACACACACACACACACACACACAGAGCATACACATGCCATTATTTTAGTGAATTTAGACATTTCTACAGTAACTGTTTCACAGTTGCATCTGCAAATATACATGGATAGTCGACTGGGCCTGTAGTCTTATATTCTTGTTGAAAAAATACCTCAAAGTCATATTTAGGGATTATCTTCCTTGCATTTACAAGGGATAATGATGTAGTACTGATTCAAAAGCATTTAAATTTTATTTGTTCATTGCTTAGTTCACTGATTGAACATGGCTTTTACAAATGTACAATTGCATCAACTGTATCTTAACATTCTTTAATCCCTCATAATTATTTAAATTAGTACCAGAACTACCATTAAAAGCTGTGTATATTTCCTTCTGCATTGCTCATGCTGAGTCTCCCTAACTCAATAAAAGCCTAGTGACACCTTTGGGCATTTCTCTTAGTTACATCTCTACTGATGCCTGCCAGTGTATAATAATACCTATTCATATTTACATGAATAATTTCAAACCACGTTGCATAAACGTTATTGAAAGATTTCATCTTAAAGGTTACGTGAAGGACAATACAACTGCATTAGTACTTGGCATTTGTCTAGTGCATGTAAAGAGATATTAAATACTGTTCATATACATTTCTTTTTATATTACTGTGAGTTTCATATTTCTCTAAACATCTCAATAAACAAATGGCACAGACACATCTGCATAGCCTCATTTGAAACTCTATCTTCAACTGAATGAATAAAATCCTACTAATTGTGTGAAACTTGAGTAGCTGCTGCGATATTGGGCAGTGGTTGTTTACAAAGTATTAGGTAAAGGCTGGTGGCAACGCATCGAAGCTTCTCGAAAACCATCCAGGTGCAACTAACCATAGGCAAAACTGCTTCTACACATTGTAGCATGCTACAGGCCACCCTCTCAAACTCAGGAACCCCAGCCACAGCCTTCCTGAAGACACTGGAGGAAGTATAAATGTATCTCCAAACACCATCATATTGGGTGACTTCAACTACCCGAATATAGACTGGGAACATTACTCAAGCCCTAACTTTCTAGCCCAACTTGGTTCCTGGAGTTCATAAATTAAATGCCATGGAACAGCTAGTCACTGTTCCTGCAGAGGAGAAAATATACTAGATCTCATTGTCACAAACATGGGGACAAATACCCACAATCGAAGTATATCCCTCAGCTTGGGTGAGATCTGACTATAAACTAATCTCACTGGAAATCCACATCCCCGCCTCCCCCACCCCAAACAAAGACCATAGTGAAGAACTTCTCTAAAGCAAACTTCACACTACTTCCAAGACTGGTGTGGTATCCTTCAAGGCCCCTGAGCCAGTGGAAACCACAACCCAAGCTGCGAAGCCCTTACAAATGCCTTCTATGAACACCTCCAGGACTGCATGGATCAGGCAATCCTGGGCCAAATAAAACCAAGAGAAAGACTCTTTCCACAAAGGCAACGTCCAGTCTGGTGGACCCCAGCCATTAACAAACTTTACAATAAGTGGAGAAAGCTATTACATGATAGAACAAAATCCATAAAGGGGAAGTCACCCCTGATCATTATTAGTAAAAAATACGAGCACTCATAAAATCAACTAAGGCCAATTTTGAGAGAGAATTGCCATGGATTCAAAGGACAATCATAAGGCCTTTTTCAGCTATGTTAGGAACCTGGGTGGAAACTCCCAGGTATGCTAAGAACTAGTACAAAATGATACAAAAATCTCTGTACCCACAGACATGCCAACATTCTGGCAGACTGGTTCAGTGCAAACTTCACCCTCTCCCCTAAAGGAGACATAACTATCCCAGCGAGTGTAGCCTCCGGACATCTCAAATGCGCAGGTGAAAGCTGCTCTAAAGCTAAAACACAGCATCAATGGGACCGATGGTGTCCCCTGCTGTGTGCTACACGAGCTAAATGAGGAATTAAACCCACACATAAGGCAGCTGTTTAATCTCAGCCTTACCACAGGATGACGTGCCCAAGGAGTGGCATACGGCAACTGTTGTCCCACTCCACAAAGGCGGCGCTCTACAGACCCTGGTAATTACCGCATAAGCTTAACAAGTCTAGTCTGCAAAGCTATGGAGAGGATCATAATGGAGCTCATAAACAAAGATATAGGGGACTTGCAGACATTGGGACTCACCCAGTTTGGCTTTGTCAAGGGAAGATCATGCCTTTTGAGCTTGGTCGACTTCTTCTAAACAGTCACCAAGGCCATTGATGAGGAAAGGCAGTCCATACAGCCTACCTTGACCTTGCAAGTTTTCGACACAATACCCCACTCGGTATTGTAGAAAACTACCAGCTTAAATGTAAACCCATATGTCACAAGATGGGTTGCAAACTGGCTAAGGACAGAACCCACAGGGTTAGAGTTGTTGGCGCGTGTCAGACCAAGCCGGTCACAAGTGGTGTCCCACAGGGCTCGGTCCTGGCTCCCTATTGTTTGGCATCTACTTCTCAGAAGTACAGGCCAACATAGGAGGACTTTATTGACAAAGTTTGCAGACGACTGCAAACTGGGCGCCATAGTGGAAAGTGCATCAGACACGGATATCCTTCAGAAGGGCCTTACGGAAACAGATAGCTGGTGCCAGAGAATTGGCCTGAAGTTAAACGCCAAAAAATGTATAGTCATACCCTTCGGAAAAAACAAGGTAACCCCAAGCTACCATATAGGTGGCAATCCACTAAGCACAGAAGAGGTTATCAGGGACCTGGGGACCCAGGTTGACAGTGGCCTTTCTTTTGACACTCACATTGCTAAAGTGGTTAGAAAGACCTTCTACATTGCCCACCTGATCATGAAGGGATTCACATCCAGATCTAGTGAGGTTATTGTTCCCCTGTACTCTTCACTTATCAGACCAATGATCGAGTACAATGCCCCATTCGGGATGTATCTCACCCGACATCTGCAGCAATTGGAGAGACCCAAAGTTCCTCACCAAAAGGATAAAGTGACTCCAAAATCTGTCATATGCTGCCAGATTGAAGAAACTCCAGTTTCATTCAGTCGCATACCGCTCTGCTCAGAGGTGACATGTGCCTGACATACAAGGCCATGTCCAACCCGAATTAATGGACATGCTCCACCTCAAAAAATACAAATCCACCAAAACCACTAGAGCAAGTGACTTAAACCTTAGCACGGATATAAATAGGACATGCTGGAGGGATAGATTTATCACCAGAGACTCCCTATGCTGTGGAATAAAACCCGGTCCATGTGAGGCAGAGCACATCGCTGACTCTGTTCAAGAGAAATCTAGACCTGTGGATGGGAGATCGTAGGTTTACCCCGGGAATCATCTCTGTGTCACTGCTGGACAGAGGCACAACAAACTAATGGGCACAGTATTTTTTCATATAAGGGGTGGCGTAAGCCACAAAAATTTGGGCTAGGCTTATAAATGCCTTAGGGCAGATAGCCTAGTATAAACCTATGAACCTATGAACCTATTACAAAATAAATAGTTCTTATGTTTACTGTGATTTTAAGTTACAGTTTAAGACCTAAATATTACCAGTATAAAATAATTTGTGCTGAAGAGTTTCCCATTTACACTTCTGTAGTAACCTGTATTGTTCCAAAGATATGAACATTGGTTTGAAATGTGAGGACATCATTTGACTTCATCAAAAGCATGAACTCCGTAATTGAAATTACAGTGTAAACTTCCAGAACTCTATTGGAGGGAATGAGTTAAACCATCATAATTTATTGACCAGTTAGCTTTATACTAATCCACCCCTCCCCCTTTGGTTTGAAGATCTTATCTGCTCATCTGTAACTAGAAATTTTGTTTCATCTTAGCAAATGGTAGAAGCCCAAATATTTATAGGGTCTGCAAATCCCAATAATAAATAAACAGAGATCTCTCAGGGTAAGGTACCTGCTATGTCCCCAAACAAAAAAATATCATCAGGTGCAGGTACTCATGACTATAACCATCAACCAAAAGCGGGGTCAATTTTTATGCTTGAACAGCAAAGAACTTTATTCCATGGTTGTTAGCACTTTCACGTCTACTTGGACGCTTCTTCAGACTTTGTCTGAAGAAGCATCCAGAGTAGACGGAAATAACAACCCATGGAATAAAGTCTTTTGCTGTTCAAGCATAAAAATTTTTATTGATTTTGCTTTTTGGTTGATTGATTTTTCGATAGTCGTGGAGTACCTGCACCTTGATATTGACATTTTTCTGTACCCAATAATAACCACATACAGAAAGAATATTAACAATATCCCTAACAAAATTGTAATTCATATAGCAGTTGGGTTATCTTAGTAACTAATGGAGAAACAACTGTATACCTTATCAACACTCTGTTTTACTTACATATTAAGAGACTTATTTTCTTCTCTTCACCTCCACCTTCTTTAGATACTCAACTAGTACATAGCTTTCTTCTTCTCCTCTATAACCGTTGCTATAATGACCTACATTATTAGCACACATTTTAAACTTAATTTTCCGATCTGGTATAGCTATTTACTTATCAGTGAAAATGCTCACCTCAAATCTAGTACTACCAAAGATATGGATATAGTAAAGTAAAGCTCTGGAAAGTATTTGATGCTATATTCAGAAAAGGTGTATCTGATTAATAGTAATCTACTGTAAATGTTAAATAACACTGGCAGTGTGTGTTTGATTTACCAACGGAGAAAAAAAATGAAATATTGGAAATCACATATACTTTTAGAGGGAATCAAGATTGAACACAGCAATGAGGAAGGTAAAGGATGTCTGTTCTGTTTGGCTGGTTGGTTTTAAAGCCATGGATTAGCTATGTACTGTGTTATGATAAAAAAATATTAAAACATCTTGGGAGAATATTGTCAACAAAATATAGGTAGAGGCAGTACCACTGGAAACATTTTAAGGTGTAAAAAAGAAAGAGAATTTAGAATGATAAGAAAGAATAGCAAAGAAAAAATATTTATGTGGAATTGATGAGACTGAAGGAAAAAATAAAATATAATACAGAAAGATAATGAAATATTTTTTGGGGGGTGAATGCATAAGAAAGGTTATTGAACAGAAAGAAAAGAAGGCGCATTAACGAGCAAAATAATTTCAAATTATATGAATGCAACGACATCTTACAGAAGTACCCATACTGATTTCTTTTAAGGAAATAAGCAGTACAAAGAAAGAGGAAACATCAAGCAATGTTCCAGGATGCAATGTCAAACAAGAAGCCTCACTTTCTCAGTGAGCAAAAGAACTACTGGATTTTGGGAAAAGGAATCAGAAGTGTTTAAGAAATATTCTGAAATCATTTTTGATATGATTTCACATATAATTTATGAAAGTAACAATTGATGTGAAGAGGCGATAACAATAAGAATTTTGCTAAGAGGAGCAATAAAAATAACTTGCATACTGAAACAAACCCATTTTGATCTTGGCAAAAGAGTGGGAGCTAGAAAAGACAGGAAGAAAGTGTAAATATGTTAGCATAGATAAGAAAATGGGACTCTATATATTTATATTTATATTTATATATATATATATATATATATATATATATATATATATATATTTATAGAGAGAGAGAGAGAGAGACACACACACACATTTATACATGTATAAATACTTGCCCCCGGATTTACTAATCTTCTGTGGAAGACTAGATTAGTCTTACATGGAAGCGCCAGTGTAAGAGTATGATGGCAGTGCACCGCCAGTGTAAGAGTATGATGGCAGTGCGCCATGCATATTAATAAGGGCACGCTGCCTCAACTCTAAAGCTTACACGGAGCATGGACGAGTGTAGAGGGTGTGTCGGACTGCCGAGCAGTCCAAAAATCAATGCCCCTGCAATGAAGAAATGCCGCAACTTCCAGTTACATGAGCGAGTCCGCTCACATGTGTACAATGTAACACTACACTCCCCCATATGTTAAACAACTTACAAAATAAAAAATAAAAATATTTTTTTTTCTTCTGATATAGCTGCCCGTAGTTGCGTCGGTTTGCTCGGGTTTGCCCATTGCTTAGCTACAGTTAGCAGCTTAGACACCAGAAGAGGATAATAAGAAAAATACATGCAAATTAAGCAACATAGCGATACCGTAGTGGTTAGAGCCTTCGCATAAAGAGGAGGCATTCCCGGTTCGAGTCCCACTACTGCATGTTCTATTTTCTGTGGGAAATCTCTATACAAAAATATTTCCTGACAGTTTTATGTATAAGTTTTGTAAAATGCATTGAATTGTTAAATGTAGTAGTGCATGAATTATATATATGAAGGTGAAATGTTTATGCATTCTGTGGCATGAGTACCCTATTTTAAGCAATCTGAAGCACTGCTAAGCACATTTTACCAGTATTCAGCATATTTAAATACAATTGCGGAGCTGTGCACCGCTAACTAGCGATTTTGTGCTGCGCACCGTGCTTAAAAGCACACCATCGGGCAACGCTGGGCAAAGTTGAGCAAAGTCGGGCAAAGTCGAAAGCAAAGTCGGTTAAACATGCTCACACCTGCTTTGCTGTTCCTTAACCAGTCTGATCTGCCCAGCAGAAAAAAAAAAGCAGTGACAAGACTCGAACTCAGGATACTGTGCACTATAGTCACAGTACTTAACCACTAAGCCATAACAGCATTTCACAAACATGCACTTTCAACAGAGCCATATCTATCAAAGGGATTTTAAACATTGCCAACATCAGCTAAGCAGGCATGCCCACAGCTGAGCTTTTTCAAAACTTGCCAATCACAAATCAGTGTGGGAAATGAGGCATATTTAATCTCCACAGGTGGGAATACGTGCTATAACTGGTTGTAGCTTCCTTCTGCAGTCAGCATGGCTGGTGTGGGTGAAGGCACCCGATTTCAAGTGCAATGCTGGGGCATCCAGGAGTCCAAAATTATGGTTTGGCTACTTGTCAACAAACATGAGGAAAGACTCCTGCAGGGCCAGTACCAGGGTACCCAATATAAAACAGAGGCCTGGAACCGTCTTGCCCGTGATCTCACCAGTGCCACTGGTGTTCCTCGACTGGTGAGCAGGCACCATCATTCTGACCTGAAGTGGCATCTGGGTGATGAACAGGACCAGTGGATCCAGGAATCCTGTATGATGCCTAATGCCCCAGTACTGAGTAAGTAGCCATTGTATTAAGTAGTTAAGAATTGACATGCTTGTCTATACTATGGATAGGTATTTCTCAATGTCACTGCATTTACTTCACAGCTGCAGGTGACCGGGCTATGAACCTGCAAGCCCATGAAGATAGGCTGTAAAAGCTGCATCATGAGGCAGGTTAGTAAGTATTCTGCATGTACTATTATATAAAATAAATGAGAGAGCCTTCAAAAAGTCATTTAACCCAATAAATAAAGGTGTAATACTCCTTTAATAAATGTATAATTCCGGAGTGCGTCTGTGTCATTTTCTTTGATATGTTGTTGTACTGTTGCATTCTACAAATAGTACTGTTGTATTAAGCAATGTCAACCCACACTTGGATAGGCCCATATAATGTGTATGAAGGAGTGCCAGTAGCTTTTGCATATTTACAGCCCTCAACTGTTGGCTCCTGCCCAGCATGTACAGCTTAATCTGGCAAATGAGTAGCTTGGTATTGTGTTATCCAGAAATGTCAGTGTGCTGCCAGAAATGTAGGAGCTGTTAACATATAAATGATACTTTCACCTGAACATATCTAGATAATTATATGAAAGTAGATCTGTCAGTGTACCATCTTAGCAGTAGTGTGTGTAGAGCAATTCTCAAAATATGTTGCAGTAACATCTGCATCTTGGACAGTTTGTATGTAAGATACAGCTCATATATATAATGATCTAGCAAAATGCAATTGCAAAATATAAGGATATTGGGTTGTGTAATAATACATGTAAGGGACATATAACTGCAGTTAATAGGAATGTAGTGAAAACTAGAAGGATATATAAGTTGTTAATTGAGCTATCTTTTCCCACCCTATTGTATGTGCATAAAAAATGCAATTCTACACCTCAATCGGTATGTCTAATTCCAAAACATTTGTTGGGACATATTTCCTATTAGTTTATAAATATTTACATTTATTTCTATGCATGTGCCCTGTTAAAATACCACAATATTTGTTGGCCTGTTGCCATCAATTAAACCTGCATGCTGTTGTATTGTCCACTATTGTTTTATATATGCATGTGTTATGCTTGCTTTTCAACTGTTGAAAATCTGGTGTGTAGGTTTAATGGGAATACTTCTGCATGCTGTTATAGCTAACTGGTAATGCTGTTGACTGTTACCAACCCATATCTTTATTAAACTCTCCAAAACATAGTTTGCATGGGAAAGCGGTAGCAGCGGACCCACCTGTCCCATCTCAGCTGGCCATGGCACCTGGCATCAGCAGATCTGGTTCCAAGCCTGGGACCTCCTCCTCCATTGGCCCTGTGCCACATTCGATTGGAAGCACTGCAGGGGATGGGGCTCGGTCCCCCCGTGCAAGCTTGGGCGGAGGGGCACCTATCACCCTTTGAACGGTCTGGGCTGTGGAGCATAGAGAGATTGAATGTTCTGTTGCAGAACCTCTACACCAGCTTGAGGCCCGAGTGGCACAACTCCCAGGTCAGCCTGCCCTCCTACACAGCCCTCAGCACAGCCACCCTCTGGGCCGTGAAGGTGCAGTGGTGACTGCCCATGGGTGGGGACCTCAGTCCTACTGTTTCTATCTGGGGGCTCATGGGCTTTTGATTTCCAAACATCCCTCCCCATCAAAGGTGTTCACCCACAACATGTGTCATATACCACCCCTGTATGCATCTTGTTTGTCTTGTCTGTTTGCCTCCCCAACCTACCTTCCCAAATATACCTACTTCCCCTACCCCACATTCCACTCTCACCTGAAAAAGAAAAGGGCAATCTGCTCCCAAAAAAAAAATTACGCCCCATACATAGCTGCCCATTTTGCACACATGTCCAGTGGACACATGAAATGTTATTTAATTGGCATTACAACATACTTTGTTGTCCTCACCCCTCTCTCAGGGGTTGAAGGGTTCATATCTACCTCCAAATTTATTGCATATGCACAGCTGTTGCTGTTGAAGAAATGAGTAGCTATGGACCTTCCCTACACCCGTCCTGCACATCCCGAGCTATTTTCCATATTGTCTTTCCCTATTTGTGTCCCTTTTTCACTACTTTCCTATCTCCCCATTATTTTTTTTCTTTCAAAGAAATTAGCACAGGGAGTGAGCGGGAGTAAGCACTATTAAGCAGTAGTGAGCGGGTTTGCGTGGGTTTGCGCTTGGCTAAGCAATGCTAAGCATTGTGCAAACCTGCTTACAACTGCTTAAAAGTGCCTTAGTCACTCTGTATGTGAGGGCCCTTGCTCTGCTCAGGAGCAAAATAAAACACCTCTGTAAGTCTCAAACCCCGGACCTTGCACACACTACACAACATGAAGTACCACTAAGCCATGGTAGATATACATCAAGTTTGTGCTTAAATAATTATATCATGCATCAGAATGAGTGAATGTAAAGGAAAACTAGGAATACCATACCACACAACTTGTTCTGTGGATGTTGACCAACAGTTGTGGGATTACATTACATGACTGTGATAAGAGAAGCAGCCATTCTAGCAGGAAATAATGTTATACCATCACTTTACAACCCCACACAGTATCACAGCCGGACAAACACTGGCATATCTGTTTAGGCAGAGGCCATACCTCTCAACTGTCCCTAATTTTCAGGGATGTCCTGATTTTGACCCAGATTTTAGCTCTGTCCTCTGAATCCATCCTAAAACTACTGACTTTGGGCAGAAAGGTGGTGAATTACACTTAATGAATAATGACAATAATTAAGTGTTAGACACATCTTTACTTCAGAAAAGGTGTATTAATTCATATGCTCTGATTCTCTCAATGTTTCAACTTAATGGCACTAATATTTTAAAGGTGTCCCTGATTGCCCCTGACTTTTTCTTGACTTTTCCCTGATTCTGTTCAAATATGTACCTGATTGGTTGAGAGGTCTGGCAGAGGCAGAAACATAGAGGCATATTAGCCTTTCTGCTGTTACACATTGTGCAAATAGCTTTGGAAGGAGTTTCAGAAGCATACCCTTATGTAGGAATACAACACTGAAATACAAATGGATGTAGCCATGTACTGGTAGCAACCAACTGTAAGAATGCCATTGTTCTATTGCTGAAAAGACCTGTGTGGTGCACAGACAAAAAATAACAGGCTATTCTATGGCTATCACATGGATAGGTCCACAGTTGGGAGTTACACAGACAGACTACTTGCTTTGATAAACTAACATGTACACAGCAACCCTGTAAGTCCAGCAAGATAAAATCCACACAATACTACTTACGTTCTCTGTACTTCTGCCACCCTACCCAAATGTAGAATATACCTGTGAGTGCAGGGTCTACCAAGGATGCAGGTAAGCATACTCACTGTACTGAAATGTGTCCAGTTTTTCTGAGCAGCCCGTGCTAATGTCAACACTAAAAAAGCACAAACTTTACAATTGAGTAAATGAATATTCACAATATAGCAGTTCACAAACAATTCTTGTGCCAAAGGAATACATCTCTATAACTAGCTTTGTATGGCAGTTAATTGTAATAGTTGAAAAGAAAGTACATCTTTCTATGTATCTTGGGGTAGCATTTTGAGGGGTGAGTACATTTCTACACTGACAAGTGGGTACTGGAAGCAGCAACATTAGGTCTGAGTACAAAATGTAAATCCCTGGCTACACCCCTGGCTTCTGATATAAGAACTATACCAACCTTCTGTCTTAAACAATGATGTCCACACCAAACGAGGATGATCTCCATCTTGGAAAGCTGAAAGGGCCACGCCTGCATGAGTCAGCAATTTATAGTACTGGGTTGCTATGACAGTGATTATTGCAATTACTACACAGCAGGCTGCATGCAATTAGCAAATGGTGGCCACTAATTTGTGCAGAGGCCATCACATGCTCATGTGCAAATTCCTACAAAAGCAGGCTGCAATCTCTGCCAACAAACTCAATCACTCTATTGCAGAGACTGACAGAGAGAGAGAGAGAAAAGGAAAAAGAAATATTACCAAATTATACAAAGGAAAGGTATGTGACACATATGTATTTACTGGCATGTAGTAGATGTTATTGAAGAATAGTCTACATAATGTGAAACATTCATATGTGGCAGCAGTACTTCTTTATGCACAGATGTTCTGCTTAATTACTGCTATGGACAATACTGTGTGTACCTGTGGGCAGTGGGACATACCTGTGAAATGTGTAGCTCAGCATTAAATGCCAAAGATCTGATCCATGTTTTCTGTGTTCTGTACAGTAGTGTGGCCAATGGCTGCTGGGGGGATTAGCACTGACATTATATAAACATGGGTGTGACAGAACAACACATGCATGATAGTCAAATTAAAGTGTAGCTTAGCATTGGCAACTGATGTAGCAGTCTAGTATGCTTATCTAGCATCTATTGCCATATATACCCCCCCCCCCAATGTTAGTCTGTGTTCATATGTGACATCTGTTTGTGTTGCAGCAAGGCCCAACAGTTCAGCTGTGAGGTCCAGGGGCTTACAACAGTGTGGACCATGTGTGTGTATGTCACACACATGAGAGAAATATATATGTGTCATATATTCACATCTGTATATGTGCATAGAGCAGGGGACATATTGCAAACTGTTTGCAAAAGGGAGATCTATATGTTGGTGAAGGTTAGTATGCTTATTTGTATGTAGGTTTTAGTGTGTGACAAACAAGACAGCATACGGTGCTGGTATATGACATGTGGTGGTTAAACACTGTGGGTGGTTTGTTCAGTTTGCAATGTTGAAGCCAGTAAGGCCTGCTAAAGCTACCTGGGCTGGGAACACCTTCATTGAATTTATCCCAAGACTGTGCGATTTTATTACATTACTGTACACCTTACATCCTTTGTATAATTGATATTCTCACTATGAAAGTTGAAATGATATGTAGACAAATGGATGTGTATATGTATATATACATATATATATATATATATATATACACACATATATATTCTCATACACACCTACATCTACTTGTTGCAACAGATTCTCTGTACTGTTGACTGACTGTGATGGTCAATATGTTTGTGAATACATCAAAGATATGTATCTGTGGAATAGCTTAATGAGAAACTGTTTATGTTATGGTATTATGGGTCCTTGCTTTGATCCTAGCAAAAGCTGTGTATTCTGCTGCTAGGCAGAACAAGTGCTACTGCATACAGTGTGATTAAGTCCCTTGGTTTTAACTAGGGCGTGTCACTGGAGGCTAAAGCACTGCATCTATGATTATTGATTGGTACTGATGTTGAATGCAATGCAACCGGTGTGGTGGTGCTGTGGTAGCGTTGTCACCTCCCAGTAGAAACGTTGTCCTGTTCGATTCTCAGCTAAAGCATCTTCTGTGTGGAGTCATACTTGAATGGGTGTACCTTCGTTGAAGGTTGTGCATCAGGGCTGGCAACTTGACATGTAAAAATCTACTGCCAATCATTAGCGGACCGGAGTACCACTGTGGCGACCCCTAACCAGGAAAAGCCGAAAGACACAAAAAAACTGAAGTTGAATGCAATCCTGTGTGTACTGTAGTACTAAATGAAGCTCTGGGCCTGTACAGCAAAGTATGGTGTATGTCCACATTGCTTGCATCCACTGTTTTGTGTGGTACCTGTATTTATCACAGATTACATTTCTCAAGATTAAGGTTGTGTAAGTACTGACACACAGTACTGTATAGTACACAATGAAAGCTTATCTGGGTTGTCATACCTTTGTGTCCTGTAATTATGTCTGATGTGTGTGGGTATGCCTGTAACATGTCCTTTGACATATGTGTGGTAATACATATAACTGCATATCTAGCAACATTCATAGTGTACTACAGCAGTATGTGACCTATATTCCCAATTGTGCACATATTTTGGCCACGGGTTTGGCATTAACAAGTTGTGTGGTATAATAGTAATACATTTACTGGACCTTAAACTGGTTGCGATGGATGATATAGCTCTTTACACATCAGCTTGATGTATATCTGCTGTGGCTAGGTGGTGCACCGTGTTGCATACAGTGTGCCAGGTACTCTTGTATAGTCTTATATAGTGATTTTATTTTGTTGCTGTGCAGAACATGGTTCATTAAACAGAGAGTGAGCAAGGTACTTTCAAGCAGTTGTGTGGTGAGCAGTGATAAGTGGCAGTTACAGTGTTTCACTCTCTGTTAGCTTATTGGTTGCTATATATGGCAGCTCAGTGATATCTGTACTGTATAATGTTAAATGTGCCATATGACTTGCTCAGACATATTTTTGTATTTATGTCTTCCAGGAATCATGGCCCCCCACAGGAACCTGAGTTACAGTAGTGTTGAAGATGATATCATCACTAGCAGTATGATTCAGCACTACCGTCTAATGTTTTCACGAACCAGCCAAGAACAGCAGGAGCGTACTGCAATGTGGCAAGATCTTGTCTGCAGGGTCAATGAGGTAGGCCTGCATAACCGCACATAAGAGCAGGTACGCCACCACTGCAGTGATCCTCTCAGACATGTCCTTCAGCATGTCACTGATGTGCGTAGAGAACAGCTTGCAACAGGGGGTGGTGTTAATATCCCTCCCCCCCTCACCAGAGTGGAGGGGCTGCTCCTGAGCCTGGTGGCACCTGCCAAACAACAACAGCAGCAGACATACACCATGATGGAGGTTGGAGCCACCCAGCAAGCACACATGGAGCATGCAGGTAACATGGCATATCTGTAGACTACTGTTATCTGTATTGGTAGATCATGCATATGTGAAATGTGAAGTGTGTCGTTCAAAGATATGGAGCCTGTTGTTGTGCAATACTGATCATTTGGAACATAATCTGTAGCCCTGTGAATGTAAACTGTTATTGACTGTAAGATTGCAAACACACAGCAATGCCACAGTTGTGGCCACTGACAAACTGTCTCATCTCCATGTAGGTACCTCTGGGTGACATCAAGGCAGCGGACAGATGCTGGAGAGTGTGTTCTACATTTATTATTGTAAATAAAAGTGCATGTCATAGTTAAGGTGTAGGCCATGTACACATGTAACACACCTACCTATAATGCATGCTGTGCATGTTTATGTAAGAGCACACATATCTCACTAATGTGATTAGCTGCCTCAAACACATGCAGTACCCAGACCATGTCAAACAAATGTGGCTAGACTGTAGTGACTATTGGATAGGCACAGTTGATACTCAACATGCACATAACATACACATATATGTCATAGACAGAGCATTTTAACATGCTACACATAAAGTATTCCCAAACCCTCTGTAAAGACACACTCCAGTATCCAAAATCTCATCCACACATTCACATAATATACCTGAGGGGTAGAGGCCCATCCTGGGGCATTTAAACACACTACACATTCATGTCAGGAATGCCTTTTTGGCCTCCTTACAAACTCACGTAACAACTGGTTGTGAAATGGTGAATTTTGCCACAGTATTACAGTTCTGGCACAGCATGATTAGTTCTGGTTTGTGAAACATATGTAGCCTTGAGTGACCACCTGATGCTTCATGATGATGGCCTATGGTACTATACCCCATCCAGTTATTGTAACCACAGTAATACACATAGCTGTCATTGCTACACACCATAATGATGTGTGTGTGTGTGTGTGCACATATGCACCTCTAAACAGTATGCATACCAATCACCATTTGCACAACTGACACATATATGTCTTGTGATGCTATTGAGTGACTAGGTCATATGACACACATTTGGTATGTGTAGTGTTTAAATATGCAGTTGTGTTTTAACATGCCATGTCATGGATGAGACTGGCATGTCCACAATATGATCTACACTCACCATAAGTACTGTACATTGGGTATGTGGCCGAATGGTATTCCATCAATTATCCATGCACCACCGATGATGTTGTGTGAATACTCATCATGCACATGCTAAAAATGTGTCTACAATTATTTGCTAAAGACACAGAGGCTGTAATCAGCATTGGATACCTATCTGGCACACAGATACACATCCAGCAATGGTATGTACACCTGTGAGTTAGGGTGCACAGTACATCACAGGGTTATGAATACCTGCACAGCAATGTTGTGTCCATGTATGCATTGTGTTCTAGGGGTAGGGCCATCACCTAATAACAAAACACATGCATCAAAGCCATGTATACTGTTAGTAACAAGGACTGACTACACTTGCACTGCATGCTGTTGAGCAACACATGTCCTGCATGCTGACATGTGTGATATGACTGTTTTACCTGTGATACTGTACCCCACCATCACCTGCTATTGTGTATGTTTTATGATTGCTGGTGTTGTGTGTGTCTGCTTTTGGGAGGAGTGTAGTTTTGTGTGTGTGCATGTGTGCATGTGGTCTGAAGTCATGTTCAGGTCTTAAAGTGTGTTTCCTGCTTTCCTCTCACAGGTGGCGAGGTGGGGCTGGTTCAGTATAGCAGGGAACCTGATGTCACTGAGACAGACAGTGATCATGAGGATAGGTGTATTGAGGCACAGGCAGGTTTGTCAGGGTCTGTTGTTGGGCCACCAGTTGACAGTACACAAGTCTGCATCCCATCCATGCACACAGTCATACATCATCACCATTGCCCTTAGCTGAGGGACAATGTACGGTTGGCACTGGCCAGGACAGTGTGGTATCTATGGCACATGTATCAGGACACAGCAGCAATAGCCAGATGTCTGCAATGGTACCACATAGGCAGATGCCCAGGGGTTCTCGTCAGAGCACTGCTGGTCATCATGCCCCTGGCAGATGTGCCACACCTCTTTTTACCACATGCATGTTCCAGGCTGTCATGGAGGCACAGACATGAATGGAGCGGTACAACAGACAGGGGCTAAGGGCACAGAGGGCTCATTACACCTCTGTAAATGACACTATCTGTGACCTAGCAGGTGCCATATGTAACTACACGGAGGTCATTGATAGACGTTGGGGTGAGACATTGGATGTCCCCCACAATGTCATGGACATGTGTCAGGACAGTGCAGGATGGTTGAGATGTCGACGTGGATGTATGCCAGCAGCATCACCAGCTGGAGGTCACCGTGGATATCCAGCAAGTCACAGCCACTCCCGTAGTGCCAGTACCAGCCCCAGCAATGTTGGGGGGGCTGTCCATAGACCGTCCTAGCAGACCATGTGCACGTGGCTCTGGCCAGTCCCAGCAGGGACCTGGATCCAGTGGACATTTGTCAACCTCTTTGGATAGTACCCAATCTGGATTAGTACCTGATACTGTCTGTAGCACCCCTGCCAGGCACAGGTTCCATATCCATGGCCAGAGACGGTGATCTGTAAAGCCTGCAAGGTACAGTCTGTAGCTGTCTCAAAAATCCCCATATATGGCAGCCACATGGTGGAACTGTGTGCATGCAGACACACACACAAACCAGAATCCTAGGGCAAACACATACCTGCACACATGACATCAACATTGGCCCATAACAGTACTCATGTCCCTCACACACACACACACACACACACACACACACACACACACACACACACACACACACACACACACACACACACACACACAGTCACATACACATGTCGATTGTATGGCTCAGTGTAGGCCTCTGGCAAACCAACAACACACCCTGCGCATATGATGAAACCTGTGCCACCTCCTGTCATCTGTAACATTGATGCAGGAACAGGCTAACATGGTGCTGATGCACAGGGTGACTTTAATAAAGTATAGCAATGGTTGGATATGTAGCATGTTGTCAGCAGTTAAAGTGTAATGATATCTCTGAAGGTGTAGCTGAGCAGGCATGATGCATTAAAGCTGCAATTAGCAACGTTGTATTGATTTCACCAGTGTTTATTCCAATTGTGTTTTGTTTGCCCATGTGCCACTCTACATTGACCAATGGTGTCACACACTGTCACACACCTGGAACACACACACACAGTCAGCAAGTGCGAGATTCAAACTCTTTCCTAATTACATTATGATATTACAGCAGTATGCATTTACACGACATGCTATACACATTACTGGGATTTCACCTTTCCACAGATATATTTGTAGGATGGTGACTTCATCAGACTTGACAAAGATGAGTATACCACTTTTAAGGGGTGTGAGTAGTCCCAAAAAGGTTGCTCCTCCCCAGGAAGACACACACACTCACACAGTTGGCAAGTGCAGGATTCAAACCCCTAGTTTACTACATTATGATACTACAGCAGTATGCATTTACACAATGTGCTATACACATTACCGGGATTTCACCTTTCCACAGGTATATTTGTAGGATGTTGACATCATCAGACTTGACAAAGATGAGTATACCACTTTTAAGGGGTGTGAGTAGTCTCCATAAAGGTTGCTCTCTCCCTAGGGAGAGACAGACACACACACACAATTGGCAAGTGCGGGGTTCTTAATCCAAACTACGTATGTCTTTACACTTCAGCAAGCAATATGGAGTTACAGGGTGCAATACAGACATTACTCGCTGACAGTTTGCCCAAAGGTTTTTTTCACATTTGCTAACCTCAGCAAGCTTATCATACTAGGTGTATTGTGAGTGTATTGTATGCATAGGCCATGACCATATCATGTATGGGTTGATGCACCACATGCTGCCACACACAGGGTCAAACTGGTGGCTAAGCTCTACCCAATACTGGACAATACAGTCAGGAGGAGTAGGGTCATACAACCACAACACCAACAGCCTCACATAGACCTACAATATAAGCACCAGCAAAGCACACACATAAATACACTTTACCATACTCGGAAAATACAAATATTAATCTGTAAAAGAGAGTGTCCTCCTAAGCAGACAAGCAAGCAACATGCACCTCCAAGCACACGCCAGAAAACACATAATACACCAAAGCAGTGTGCCTCACAACAGGCCCTAAGGCAAAACAACATACCCAACACACTAGTAATAGGTGACTCCATAGTCAGGCACACAGATGTTCTACTCACTTAGCTGGACAAGAGGAAGGTTACTGTCAGTTGTCTGTCAGGTGCTATGATCCGCCACATAACACAGGCACTTACATCACTCCAGAACAGGTACATATATGACGTGTTCTTTGTACATGTCAGTGTAAATGATCTGAGACATACCTCCCAGGACAACATGACAAGAGATATATAGTAGCTCTATGATCATGTAGCCCAGGCTGGTATGACCCTGACCTTGAGTAGTATCTTACCTTCACCTACATGATACTGCAATATAAGAGAAAGATGATAAACTTCAACAATTGGCTGTGCTTCTGGTGTCATTCAAAGGGGATCCAGTCTCTGTCTGCCTGTGATGACATGATAGACAAGCCTCGTTGATTCGCTAGAGATGGTTTGCACCTGTCACCCCTATGTTTCTGAATACTGGCCAAGGCTCTTGCTGTCCCTATATTACCTTTTTTAGGCAAGGCTCAAAGGTTCATAGGTTCATGGGCAGGTACTAGGCTATCAACCCTGGGGTCTATACAAGCACAGCCAAAAAGGTACCCTAGCTTTTTGCCACCCAAGACATTATTTTCCTGTGCCACTGTCGAGCAGAGACACAGAAGTGATCCCCTGCAAATTTCTATTTTCCATCCAGTCATCATCAGATTTTTCTTGAAGAGTGCTAATGAGGAGCTTTGTTTGATATAGATAGGTAGTTTATTCCGGTAATGGGAAGTCTCTGGGACAGGAATCTATCCCTCCGGCTTGTTCTGTTTATTGTGGTGACAATGTTTAGGTCCCTAGAGCGTGTAGCTCAGAGGGATTGGGATTTCTTTAAGTGGAGCATGTCCAACAGCTCTGGATTTGACATAGCTTTGTATGTTAGGCAGAGATCACCTCTGAGTAGGTGATATGCGACGGAGTAAAGCTGGAGTTTTTTGAGACGGTCTGTGTAGGGCATGTGTTTGAGGCCGGTAATCCTCTTTGTGAAGTATTTCTGTAGCCTTTACAGTTGTTGTAGATGTCTTGTGAGGTACATACCAAAGGGAGTTGTACTCTATAATGGATTTAATGAGTGATGAGTATAGGAACAATGACCCTTTTTTTCTGCATGACAAACCTTTTGTGATGAGGTGTGCCACATAGAAGGATTTTGTGACTACTGTGGTGATGTGATTATCAAGAGAGACTACTGTCCACCTGTGTCCCAAGGTCTCTTATCACACTTTCGGTGTTAAGTATACTACCACCTATGTTGTAGTTCATGGGTACAGAGTTTTTACCAAAGGGAAGACAATGCACTTTGGCATTGAGCTTGAGGCCATGGCTTTGACACCAGGCATCTGTCTCAGTGAGGCCCTTTTGTAGGATGTCCACATCGTTAATAGTTTCGATTATGTCTCCTAGTTTGCAGTCATCTGAACTTCATTAGCCAAATACCTTCTGTGTTAGCCTGTACTTCAGAGAAGTAGATAACAAACAGGAGAAGACCCAGGACTGAACCCTGTGGTACTCCACTTGTCACTGGTCTGAAGGCGGATTTGAGTCTGCTACTTTCACAATGTGGGTTGTGTCAGTGAGCCAGTCGGCAACCCATCTTGTGACATAGGGATTTGTACCCAGTTTATTGAGTTTATCTATAATTCCAGAGTGGGGATGGTGTTGAAAGCTTTGCAAGATCTAGATAGGCTGTGTGAACAACCTTACCCTTGTCTACAGCTTTGGTGACTGCTTCAAAAGAAGTCTATCAGGTTTAGGAGACATAATATGCCTTTTACACACCCAAACTGGTTGGGGTCCAAGGTTTGGAGATTACTAATGTCTTTGTTTATAAGTTCCATGGCCTTGCAGACCAGGCTCATCAGGCTAATGGGACACTAGTTCCTGGGGTCGTGGTAGCTCCCCTTGTGTAGTGGGATAATTGTCGCTGTGCACCATTCAGCAGGCACAAAGCCTGAGGTGAGGCTATGACTGAACATGGTACATAGGTATGGTGCCATTTCATTCTGTTGTTCTGATGATAAACTTCAACAATTGGCTGAGCTTCTGGTGTCATTCAAAGGGGATCCAGTCTCTGTCTGCCTGTGATGACATGATAGACAAGCCTCATTGATTCGCTAGAGATGGTTTGCACCTGTCACCCCTATGCTTCTGAATACTGGCCAAGGCTCTTGCTGTCCCTATATTACCTTTTTTAGGCAAGGCTCAAAGGTTCATAGGTTCATAAGTAGGTACTAGGCTATCGACCCTGGGGCCTATACAAGCCCAGCCAAAAAGGTACCCTAGCTTTTGCCACCCAAGAAATTTATTTTCCTGTGCCACTGTCGAGCAGAGACACAGAAGTGATCCCCGGGGTAAATTTCCTATTTTCCATCCAGTCATCAAGATTTTTCTTGAAGAGTGCTAATGAGGAGCTTTGTTTGATATAGATAGGTAGTTTATTCCGGCATATGGGAAGTCTCTGGGACAGGAATCTATCCCTCCGGCATGTTCTGTTTATTGTGGTGACAATGTTTAGGTCCCTAGAGTGTGTAGCTCAGAGGGATTGGGATTTCTTTAAGTGGAGCATGTCCAACAGCTCTGGATTTGACATAGCTTTGTATGTTAGGCAGAGATCACCTCTGAGTAGGTGATATGCGGGAGTAAAGCTGGAGTTTTTGAGACGCCTGTGTAGCATGTTTGAGGCCGTAATCCTCTTTGTGAAGTATTTCTGGCCTTTCCAGTTGTTGTAGATGTCTTGTGAGGTACATACCAAAGGGAGTTGTACTCTATAATGGATTTAATGAGTGATGAGTATAGGGAACAATGACCTCTTTTTCCTGGATGAGAAATCTTTTGTGATGAGGTGTGCCACATGGAAGGATTTTGTGACTACTGTGGTGATGTGATTATCAAAGGAAAGACTACTGTCCACCTGTGTCCCAAGGTCTCTTATCACACTTTTCGATTGTTAAGTATACTACCACCTATGTTGTAGTTCATGGGTACAGAGTTTTTACCAAAGGGGAAGACAATGCACTTTTTGGCATTGAGCTTGAGGCCATGGCTTTGACACCAGGCATCTGTCTCAGTGAGGCCCTTTTGTAGGATGTCCACATCGTTAGTAGTTTCGATTATGGCTCCTAGTTTGCAGTCATCTGCGAACTTCATTAGCCAAATACCTTCTGTGTTAGCCTGTACTTCAGAGAAGTAGATAACAAACATGAGAAGACCCAGGACTGAACCCTGTGGTACTCCACTTGTCACTGGTCTGAAGGCGGATTTGGAGTCCGCTACTTTCACAATGTGGGTTGAGTCAGTGAGCCAGTCAGCAACCCATCTTGTGACATAGGGATTTGTACCTAGTTTATTGAGTTTATCTATAATTCCAGAGTGGGGGATGGTGTTGAAAGCTTTGGCAAGATCTAGAATGGCTGTGTGAACAACCTTACCCTTGTCTACGGCTTTGGTGACTGCTTCAGAGAAGTCTATCAGGTTTAGGAGACATAATATGTCTTTTACACACCCAAACTGGTTGGGGTCCAAAGTTTGGAGATTACTAATGAATTTGTTTATAAGTTCCATGGCCTTGCAGACCAGGCTCATCAGGCTAATGGGACACTAGTTCCTGGGGTCTGTGGTAGCTCCCCCCTTGTGTAGTGGGATAACTGTCGCTGTGCACCATTCAGCAGGCACAAAGCCCGAGGTGAGGCTATGACTGAACATGGTACATAGGTATGGTGCCATTTCGTTCTGTTGTTCATGTAGAATGCAGCCTGGGATGTTGTCTGGTCCCATGGATGCTGTGTTCCTGGCTTTGCAGAGTGTGGTTTTTACCTGTGCAGCCGTGATTACAGGAACTTTGCATTTTCAGAAGGTATAGAGATGGGCTCTTTAATAATGAGTGACAAACACAGGAGGGTTCTGGCTGACAAAGTTTGCAGATGACTGCAAACTGGGCCATAGTAAAAACACATCTGACACAGATATCCTTCAGAAGGGTCTCACAGAAGCGATAACTGGTGCCAGAGCCATGGCCTAAAGTTAAATGCCAAAAATGCATAGTCATACCCTTGGGAAAAACAAGGTTACCTAGCTACCAAATAGGTGGCAATCCACTGAGCACAGAAAAAGTTATCAGGGACCTGGGGACCCAGGTTGATAGTAGTCTGTCATTTGACACCCATGTAGCTAAAGTAGTTAGGAAGACCTTCTACATTGCCCACCTTATCATGAAGGGATTCTCATCTAGATCAAGGGGTCATAGTCTCCTATACTCATCACTCATCAGACCAATGATTGAGTACAATGCCCCATTCGAATGTATCTGACCACTTGCAGCAGCTGGAGAGGCCACAAAAGTTCCTCACCAAAAGGATAAAGGGTCTCAAACATCTGTCCTATGCTGCCCGACTGAAAGGACTCCAGCTCTATTCAGTCGCTTACCGCTTGCTCAGAGGTGACCTTTGCCTAACATACAAGGCCATGTCAAACCCAGATTTGATGAATATGCTTCACCTCAAAAATCTAGATCCGTCAGAGCCACAAGGCGGGAGACTTAAACTACACGGCTATTAATAGGATGTGCTGGAGGGATAGATTCATCACCCAAAGACTCCTATGCTGTGAATAAAATCCCGGTATATGTGAGGCAGAGCACCTCGCTGGCCTTGTTCAAGAGAAATCTTGACCAATGGATGGGAGATCGCAGATATACCCCAGGGATTACCTCAGTGTCACTGCTCGACAGAGGCACAGCAAAATAATGGGTATAGTTCCCCATACTAAAGGGGTGGCGTAAGCCACAAAACTATGGGCTAGGCTTGTAAATGCCCTCGGGCAGATAGCCTAGTATTGACCTATGAACCTATGAACCTATGATACTGCAATATAAGAGAAAGATGATAAACTTCAACAATTGGCTGTGCTTCTGGTGTCATTCAAAGGGGATCCAGTCTCTGTCTGCCTGTGATGACATGATAGACAAGCCTCATTGATTCGCTAGAGATGGTTTGCACCTGTCACCCCTATGCTTCTGAATACTGGCCAAGGCTCTTGCTGTCCCTATATTACCTTTTTTAGGCAAGGCTCAAAGGTTCATAGGTTCATAAGTAGGTACTAGGCTATCAACCCTGGGGTCTATACAAGCACAGCCAAAAAGGTACCCTAGCTTTTGCCACCCAAGACATTTATTTTCCTGTGCCACTGTCGAGCAGAGACACAGAAGTGATCCCCGGGGTAAATTTCCTATTTTCCATCCAGTCATCAAGATTTTTCTTGAAGAGTGCTAATGAGGAGCTTTGTTTGATATAGATAGGTAGTTTATTCCGGCGTATGGGAATTCTCTGGGACAGGAATCTATCCCTCCGGCGTGTTCTGTTTATTGTGGTGACAATGTTTAGGTCCCTAGAGCGTGTAGCTCAGAGGGATTGGGATTTCTTTAAGTGGAGCATGTCCAACAGCTCTGGATTTGACATAGCTTTGTATGTTAGGCAGAGATCACCTCTGAGTAGGTGATATGCGACGGAGTAAAGCTGGAGTTTTTTGAGACGGTCTGTGTAGGGCATGTGTTTGAGGCCGGTAATCCTCTTTGTGAAGTATTTCTGTGGCCTTTACAGTTGTTGTAGATGTCTTGTGAGGTACATACCAAAAGGGGAGTTGTACTCTATAATGGATTTAATGAGTGATGAGTATAGGGGAACAATGACCTCTTTTTTTCTGCATGACAAACCTTTTGTGATGAGGTGTGCCACATAGAAGGATTTTGTGACTACTGTGGTGATGTGATTATCAAAGGAGAGACTACTGTCCACCTGTGTCCCAAGGTCTCTTATCACACTTTCGGTGTTAAGTATACTACCACCTATGTTGTAGTTCATGGGTACAGAGTTTTTACCAAAGGGGAAGACAATGCACTTTTTGGCATTGAGCTTGAGGCCATGGCTTTGACACCAGGCATCTGTCTCAGTGAGGCCCTTTTGTAGGATGTCCACATCGTTAGTAGTTTCGATTATGGCTCCTAGTTTGCAGTCATCTGCGAACTTCATTAGCCAAATACCTTCTGTGTTAGCCTGTACTTCAGAGAAGTAGATAACAAACAGGAGAAGACCCAGGACTGAACCCTGTGGTACTCCACTTGTCACTGGTCTGAAGGCGGATTTGGAGTCTGCTACTTTCACAATGTGGGTTGTGTCAGTGAGCCAGTCGGCAACCCATCTTGTGACATAGGGATTTGTACCTAGTTTATTGAGTTTATCTATAATTCCAGAGTGGGGGATGGTGTTGAAAGCTTTGGCAAGATCTAGATAGGCTGTGTGAACAACCTTACCCTTGTCTACAGCTTTGGTGACTGCTTCAAAGAAGTCTATCAGGTTTAGGAGACATAATATGCCTTTTACACACCCAAACTGGTTAGGGTCCAAGGTTTGGAGATTACTAATGTCTTTGTTTATAAGTTCCATGGCCTTGCAGACCAGGCTCATCAGGCTAATGGGACACTAGTTCCTGGGGTCCGTGGTAGCTCCCCCCTTGTGTAGTGGGATAATTGTCGCTGTGCACCATTCAGCAGGCACAAAGCCTGAGGTGAGGCTATGACTGAACATGGTACATAGGTATGGTGCCATTTCATTCTGTTGTTCTGATGATAAACTTCAACAATTGGCTGAGCTTCTGGTGTCATTCAAAGGGGATCCAGTCTCTGTCTGCCTGTGATGACATGATAGACAAGCCTCATTGATTCGCTAGAGATGGTTTGCACCTGTCACCCCTATGCTTCTGAATACTGGCCAAGGCTCTTGCTGTCCCTATATTACCTTTTTTAGGCAAGGCACAAAGGCTCATAGGTTCATAAGTAGGTACTAGGCTATCGACCCTGGGGCCTATACAAGCCCAGCCAAAAAGGTACCCTAGCTTTTGCCACCGAAGAAATTTATTTTCCTGTGCCACTGTCGAGCAGAGACACAGAAGTGATCCCCGGGGTAAATTTCCTATTTTCCATCCAGTCATCAGGATTTTTCTTGAAGAGTGCTAATGAGGAGCTTTGTTTGACATAGATAGGTAGTTTATTCTGGCGTATGGGAAGTCTCTGGGACAGGAATCTATCCCTCCGGCGTGTTCTGTTTATTGTGGTGACAATGTTTAGGTCCCTAGAGTGTGTAGCTCAGAGGGATTTGGATTTCTTTAAGTGGAGCATGTCCAACAGCTCTGGATTTGACATAGCTTTGTATGTTAGGCAGAGATCACCTCTGAGTAGGTAATATGCGACGGAGTAAAGCTGGAGTTTTTTGAGACGGTCTGTGTAGGGCATGTGTTTGAGGCCGGTAATCCTCTTTGTGAAGTATTTCTGTGGCCTTTCCAGTTGTTGTAGATGTCTTGTGAGGTACATACCAAAAGGGGCATTGTACTCTATAATGGATTTAATGAGTGATGAGTATAGGGGAACAATGACCTCTTTCTTTCTGCATGACAAACCTTTTGTGATGAGGTGTGCCACGTAGAAGGATTTTGTGACTACTGTGGTGATGTGATTATCAAAGGAGAGACTACTGTCCACCTGTGTCCCAAGGTCTCTTATCACACTTTCGGTGTTAAGTATACTACCACCTATGTTGTAGTTCATGGGTACAGAGTTTTTACCAAAGGGGAAGACAATGCACTTTTTGGCATTGAGCTTGAGGCCATGGCTTTGACACCAGGCATCTGTCTCAGTGAAGTCCTTTTGTAGGATGTCCACATCGTTAGTAGTTTTGATTATGGCTCCTAGTTTGCAGTCATCTGCGAACTTCATTAGCCAAATACCTTCTGTGTTAGCCTGTACTTCAGAGAAGTAGATAACAAACAGGAGAAGACCCAGGACTGAACCCTGTGGTACTCCACTTGTCACTGGTCTGAAGGCGGATTTGGAGTCCGCTGCTTTCACAATGTGGGTTGAGTCAGTGAGTCAGTCGGCAACCCATCTTGTGACATAGGGATTTGTACCTAGTTTATTGAGTTTATCTATAATTCCAGAGTGGGGGATGGTGTTGAAAGCTTTGGCAAGATCTAGAAAGGCTGTGTGAACAACCTTACCCTTGTCTACGGCTTTGCTGACTGCTTCAGAGAAGTCTGTCAGGTTTAGGAGACATAATATGTCTTTTACACACCCAAACTGGTTGGGGTCCAAAGTTTGGAGATTACTAATGTCTTTGTTTATAAGTTCCATGGCCTTGCAGACCAGGCTCATCAGGCTAATGGGACACTAGTTCCTGGGGTCTGTGGTAGCTCCCCCCTTGTGTAGTGGGATAACTGTCGCTGTGCACCATTCAGCAGGCACAAAGCCCGAGGTGAGGCTATGACTGAACATGATACATAGGTATGGTGCCATTTCGTTCTGTTGTTCATGTAGAATGCAGCCTGGGATGTTGTCTGGTCCCATGGATGCTGTGTTCCTGGCTTTGCAGAGTGTGGTTTTTACCTGTGCAGCCGTGATTACAGGAACTTTGCATTCTTCCGGTATAGAGATGGGCTCTTTAATGAGTGAGAGAGGGGTAAAGTTAGCACTGAACCTATCTGCCAGGATGTTGACAATATCAGTTGGGTCTGTATATTTAGTGCCATTGTGCTGTAACCCAGAGCAGATCTGAGTGTTGCCACTGAGATTCTTGACATAGCTATAGAATGTGTTGTGGTTGTCTTTAGAATTAGTGGTGATTTTGTTTTTGTAACTAGCTTTGGAGGATTTTAACAGGGATCACAGCTTCTTACTGAGGCTGACCAGGGACCTCCTCCACTCATGGGATTTTACTCTCTTTTGCAACAGTTTCTTCCTTCTGTTGTACAGTTTGTTTATGGCAGGGGACCACCAGATTGGCTTCCTTTTTTTGGAGGATAGCATCTTGGTTCTATTTGGGATAGCACGATCCATGCACTCATGTAAGTGCTTATAAAGTGCAATCGTGTAGGATTCAGTAGTCGTAACTGTATTGTTCATCTGCATGGGTGTCATGAAGTTCACCACTTTTGTCTTAAGAAGCATGAAGTTGGCTTTGGAGAAATTTTTTAACATGGTTTCCTTAATGGGGGGGTGGGGGCAGAATGTGGATATGTAGGGTAATTAGCTTATGGTCAGATCAGACCAATGAGGCATTGACTTCAGGTGTGGAACACCGGTCACTCAGGACAAACCAAACCCCATAACCAACACAAATAACCACAAAGTGAGCTAAATGCTACTCATTGCCAGAAGTCTCAGCTTCCAAATGCACACACTCACGGCACTTCTCAGTATGGTGAATATTGACATCTGTGCAGTAACAGAAACCTAGTTCAAGGCTCCAGAGATCTCACCAGCACTACCAGGATACTACTCATTCCATACCTTCCAGCATCAGATACTGGATCATAGCACATAGGTTGGGTATGTATCCATATTCATCAAGGATACCTACACCTCTCTCTGCATCCTCTCTACAGGATATGTACCCATAGAATGTTGCACAGCAATGTTCTTCCCACTCCACATGGGTGTGGCCACAAAAGACCCTTGGCATTCCCGCTCTATGAGCCTGATGAGTCTAATCTGCAAGGCAATGGAACCAATCATAATGGAAGTCACAATAAAGACATTGGGAACCTTCACACAATTGAGCACACCCAGTTTGGCTTCGTCAAATGCAGATCATGCCTCCTGAACTGAGTGGATTTCTTTGAGACAGTTACCCAGGCTACAGATGATTGAAAGGAGCTCCACTCAGCCTACCTATACATTTCTAAGGCCTTTGACACCATTCTCCAGTCAGGTATCATAGATGAACTCACCAACCGGGGCATAAATCCATACATCACAAGATGGATTGCAAACTGGCTCACAGATAGATCCCACAAATTAAGATTTGCTGGCTACATGTCAGACTCTAAACTGGTAACAACTGGTGTCCCCCAGGGTTCAGTCCTGGGGCCCTTCCTGTTTGGTATATACTTCTCAGACGTACATGCCAACACAGGAGGGTTGTGGTTGACTAAGTTTGCTGGGAACTGTAAAGTGTTTGACATAATAGATTCCCCGGATGACACAAATATTCTCCAGAAGAGACTCTATGAGACAGATGTGTGGTGTCAGAATCAAGGCCTCAAGCTCAGTGTGAAAGAATGCATAGTAATCCCCTTTGGGGAAAACAAAGTACCCACAAACTACCACATAGATGTTAGCCCCTAAAAACTAACAAGGTAATAAGGGATCTGGGGACACAAATAGATAGTCATCTTTCCTTTGACAACCATGTTGCCAAAGTGATTAGGAAAGACTATGTGGCCCACCTAATCAACAAAGGGTTTGCATCAGGATCAAAAGAGGTAGTGGTGGCCCTCTACTCTTAAGTCATCAGACTCATCATTGAGTACAATGCGCCATTTTGGATGTACTCGACTAAGCATATCCAGCAGCAGGAGAGACCACAGAGGTACCTCACCAAGAGGATTACTGGCCTCAAACAGTTGTGTTATGCAACACAGCTGGTAAAGCTAAATCTGTTCTCCGTTGCGTACCGCCTACTCAGAGGCACACTCTGCCTAACATACAGAGCCATGTCAAACACATAACTGTTGAACATGCTCCATCTAAGGATAACAAAATTGAGTGACACTACACACCCCAGGGATATGAACCACATCACAACAATGAATACAACATGCTGGTGGGATAGAGTACCATCCCAGAGACTTGCCTTACTGTGGAACAGAGTCCCAATGTACATCAGACAGAGCCCCTTGTTGACACTCTTCAACAGGAACCTTGATGAGTGGATGGGAAACAGACAATTCAAGCCAGGCATCACATCAACAGCCCCACTAGAAAGGGGCTTAGGGTACTAACTATTAGAACTAAGGCTTAGGAGACTAACCAATGGGGTGGTGAAAGCTGCACAACTTGCCTAGGCTAATATATGCCTTTGTGAAGATAGTCTACTACATACCTATGAACCTATGTGACAGGTACATGTCTAAAGATAGCAGATGTGTACTTCATTGTACAGTCATGTTGTACAGCAGGCACATGCACCACATACACTGTAATGCTTACAGATACTGGTGGCTATTATGTACAGTGGGTGAGATGTGTACCTCATGTCTTTTGTGCCATTGGGATGTGTGCTGGGTGGGACAGTCCTGGATGGCTCCCTGTCATGGTCACCCTCTTACACACATCTCTGTCCATCCATCTTTGGCTTATTATACTGTGTTCCCCCTACATATATAGGTACATAGGTAGGTAATAGGCTATCTGCCTGAAGGCATATATTAGTATGGCCAGAGTGTGCAGCTATCACTACACATGGGGTTAGTTCCCTATGCCTCTGTGTAGTAGAGCTGATGAAGTGATCCATGGTGTGACAGTTCAGTTTCACATACACTCATCAAGGATTCTCTAGAAGATTGTTAGTGAGGGACTCAGCTTAATGTAGGTTGGGAGCCTGTTCCAAAACAAGGGAAGTATGCGAGTTAGTAATGTATGCCTCCAACATGTTCTATTTATTGTTGTGATGATTATATCCCTATAGCATGTGGCACAGTGAGCTTGAGTTTACTTCAGATAGAGCATGTACATCAGTTCTGCATTGGACATGGACCTGTCTGTTGGGCAGAGATCGCCTGAGTAGACTGTATGCAACAGTACAGATTGAGTTACTTCAATCTTGTTGCATGGGGCAACTGTTTGAGGCCAGTAATCCTCTTGTTGAGGTACTTCAGTGGTCTTTCCACCTGCTGAAGGTGCCTAGTAAGATTCATTGCAAGTGTGTCATGGTATTCTCTGATGGGTCTGATGACTGATGAGTAGAGGGAACCTCCTTTGACCTACATGCAAAGATTTTGGCAATTTATGGGAACACATAGCATGATTTTCTAACCATGTTTTGAATGTGTTTCTGAAAGTAGAGATGACTATCCACATGTGTCCATAGATCCCTTATTATTGCCTCCATATTTAGGGTGTTGGCACCTATGTGGTATTTGTATGACTGTAGCTCGAGGCCATAATTTTGACACCACATCTGTCTGACTGAGACCCTTTTTAAGGATGTCTCTGTTGTCCCAAACATCGATTATGACAACCTTTTTTGCAATCATCCACAAACTTTGCTAACCATAGCCCTCATCTGTTTGACTGTATTTCTGAAAAGTGTACACCAGACAGGATGGGTCCCAGGACTGAGCCATGGGGGACAGCAGTTGTTACCAGCTTACAGTCTAACAGGGAGACCACAATTCTTATCTTGTGGGATCTATCTGTGCCCCAGTTGGCAATCCATCAGATGACATACATGTTTATGCACAGGTTGTTGATTTTGTGGATACAACATGTGTGTGAGATGTTGGAAAAGGGCTTTTCAAGGTCTATGTAGGCTGTGTGGAGCTCATTTCATTGATGCATGTCCTGGGTAACTATCTTGAAAACCGTCTAGCAGGTTTAAGTACCATGATCTGCCCCTGACCAAACTAAAATGGGTAAGGTTGGGTGTTTGTAGGCTCCCAATAGCTCTGTTTATGAGTTCCATAATGATGGAATCCATGGCCTTGCAAATCAAGCTTTTTAGGCTTATAAGACAATAGTTCCCATGGTCTGTTGTGCACCAACACTTGTGGAGTGTGCCAAACATTGCTGTAACCCTTTCAACAGTTTCATATCCTGTACAGAGGGTGAGTCTCAACAGACTGTTAAGGTGCAGGGCCTGTTTGTTTTGGAGTTCACATATGACACAGCCAGGGACACCATTTCATCCCAAAGACACCATGTTTTTAGGTTTGGATAGAGCTGTTTAACCATTGTATATGTGATTTATGGGTTTTCACAATCTCCAGGTATGGTAATGGGCCCTTTTGTCAGTGAGAGGGGATAAATATGTATGTATGAACCTGTCTGACAAGATGTTGGCAATGTCAGTCAAGTACATGTATTCATTTACACTTTGCACTGACTCAGAACATATATGAGTTTACATTGATATTTATGACATAGCTAAAGAAAGCTTCATGGTTCTTTATGGACTCTTTGGCAATATTTTTGGCAGAGCTTGGCTTGGATAATGTTAGGAGTGCTCATTGTTTCTTGATGATACTGATTGGAGATGTATTGATCTTCTTTGGATTTTCACTTTCTTTGAGCAACTTAAGTACTTGTATTACATAGTTTGATTATGACAGGGGTCCAATATATTATATGGGTCTGTTTTCATAGTGCACAAGGCAGGATTGGTGAATAGTTTCATGTGTCTGGTGTAAGAACTGCAACTGCCAGATATGTGTGGCCCACTGCTGTACTCAGACATGGCCTGTGTGAGCATGCTCAGTATGACCTTTCAGTTTGTTGTTGACTGAAATTTGCTTCGTTTAAGTGTGTGAGCATGCCCAGTATGAGCTTTCAGTATGTTGTTGACTGAAATTTGCTTTGTTTAAGTGTGTGAGTATGCCTACTATGGGCATATATATATATATATATATATATATATACTATATATGTGTGTGGAAATTCAAGTTGGTTTATACTTCAGGGCTCACCTTTGTGTTGTACATTGACAGGAAGCATGCTGTGCCTGCAGGGCTTCCATGAGTCAATTTGCATATACTTATCAACATTTCTACATACAGGGGGGACAGCTATTATTTTTACATTTCTACATGGGGGAGCACACCTGATTGTTACTGTGGGTGTACATAGGATGAGGGGTACACCTGACACTTATACACATTTGCTAGGCCTGCACTGCTTTGTCAGGTACTCCATTTCAGTCTGTACTGTTGCCTATCATACTGGCTTGAGGTATACCAATGTACTACAGACCTTAGCTTCCAATTACACGCATATTAGTTTGTGACTTCATAGCCTACCCAACCCACATCACACTGCCTGGCCTGCTGTTATCTGTCTGAATAGGCCTGGGGGGAGGTTACTCATATGCCTCTTCAGAGGGCATGATACAGCATTTGTTTGTGTTAGTGTTTCTCTACAATTGTCCTGCTGGCTGTGACTGTTAGGTATGTGACCCCGCCAACTGGTATGTGTGAGTGACTTAAGTTGTGTCTGTGCCAGTGAAATGCTGTCATGGCTTAGTGGTTCAGTACTGTGACTATAGTGCACAGTATCCTGAGTTCGAGCCCTGTCACTGCTTTTTATTTTCCTGCTGGGCAGACCTGACTAGTTAAGGAACAGTAAAGCAGGTGTGAGCGTGTTTACCCGACTTTGCTTGACTTTGCCCAACGTTGCCCAACTTTGCCCGACATTGCCCGATGTTGCGCTGGTTAGCGAGGTGTGCAGCTAAGCCCAATTGTATTTAAATATGCTCAATACTGGTAAAATGTGCTTAGCAGTGCTTTCTATTGCTTAAAATAGGGCATTCATGCCACAGGTGGTGCTGCAGGGCTGCCTGTGTTGGATGCACATAGTACACTCCCTATACATGTTTGAAAACAGTTAGTGTCAAGTTAGGCATCCCTTTTACTGTATATGCGAGTCAGAGAAAGGTGTCATTTCCAGGATTCCTACTGAGTCAGTGTATGTGCAATGTGTTGCCTCTTTGCCAAGGCCAGGGCATACTGGGCATGCCTCCTTATGCCTACTGGGGCAGGCTCAGCTAGTTCCTCCTCCGAGTCATGCTGCGCCTGTGCAGGCCTTGGCAATGGTGGGGGGCTGTTTGGCCCTGCCCCATGCTGTTCCTGCTGCAGCTGTTTCCGCAGGATCATATTGTGTAGCAAGGCACATACCATAACAATTTGGATACATGTAGTTGGTGAGTACTGCAAGGTCCACCAGATGTGTCCAGGCACCGGAACCGTGACTTGAGCATCCCAAACACACGCTCAATTATGTTTCTTGTTTGTGCGTGTGCCTCATTATGGAGTTCTTGTTCAGGTGTATGTGCATTTCTGATGGGTGTCATCAGCCACTGCTCCAGTGCATATCCAGCATCCCCCACTAGGTGACCCTCAGGGATGTCCCCATAGGCAAGTCTCTGGTACAGCTGGATCAGATGCCAAATGTAGGAATTGTGATAGCTTCCAGGGCATCCAGCACACACATTCATTATTATGCCCTGGGCATCGCACACGAACTGGCAGTTGATGGAGGGGAAGCCCTTGCAATTGATTTAGACCCTACCCTGCTCACCAGGTGGTGCTTTGATGCATATGTGCATGCAGTCTATTGCACCCACTATCTCAGGGTATTCTGCTATTTGGTGGAAAAGACGCATATTGCTGGCCAATGCCTCATGGGAATTGGGGAAATATACGTGGTCGCTGACATGGCATCCAGGAACTGGTGGAGTACCCTGGATGCTGATACCTGTGAAATACCCATCATATCACCAGTTGGTCTTTGGAAGGTACCTGTAGCTAGTATTCTTAGGCCTACACATACCTTGGTATCCACTGGGATGGGTTCCCCTCTGTTGGTTCTGTGTGTGAGGCGTGGCCAGCAAAGCTCAACAATTTTCTGCAGGAGGTCTCTGTCCACCCTATAGCGCTCCACTCCAGCTAATGTAGGCCATGGTAGGTTACCCTGGGTCTGCACACTCATCTCCATCTCCTAACTATGGGTTGCTCAGCAGCATTCACTACATCACCACCCTCAGCACCTTGCACATGTTGGTTTATGATAGCAAGAGCAGCCCCTAATATTTTGTCTGACTTAAGCTTTTTAAACTTTCCCTTTTTGTATACTGCAGTGTTGCAGAGTTCTTGAGAAAATACAGGGGGGAATGGTGTTTGCAGAGTTTAAAGTGCTGGGCTGGGCTGGGCTGGGCTAGTCTGCTGCCTATGTAATTGGCTGATTCTGATATATTTCACCTGGCAGCTCTGCTAGTTCTCCTTGGTTAACTTCCTAGTACTTCTTTTTCTTCCTTTTGCCTTTCTGTTTCTGCCCAGGGCAACACCGCTCATGCTGTGTGTATGTTTGCAAGGAATTTCCTATCTTTAACAGTGTGCACCTTTGGTTTGAGGTTGTCAAATAGGACAACTGTAGGCATGCCTTTTGCAATCCTAAGCAACTCAAAGCAAACACAAGCCACTGTGCTACAATTAGCTTACAGCCTATCTGACACCCCCCCCCTCATGATGTCACCTATATTCTACTTTTCTACTCACCAACTCCTACTCTTACACTCTTGGGACATGCCTCACATGCTGGGGAAAATTGGGATTCACTATCCTTATCCTCATTTGCATAGGATTGCCTAGTAATGCATGGTTACATCTCTCACACTGAGCTTCCCCCCTTAGCAACCACTACTCAGTGGCCATGTTGTCTTCAGCCTGCCATTCACCTGCATGGCAGAATAAGCCTTTTAGTGAAAATGCCTATTATTGGCTTTTTTAATTATTTTCTTGTTTTTATAAGTGCCGCACATTTGCGCGGTGCTGTGCTATGCTTAAACATAGGAGATTGGGGAAAAAAAAAGTTAAATTGTTATATTTGTAAACATTATATAATGCCAATGGCCTTATATTTGGCCATTGGCATGCTTCCTCAACTGTATGCATTCTTTATTTGGAGCTGTCATAGCTCCGTTTAGCTATCTGCAGAAATGTACTCCGTTACCAACGAAGTACATTTCTGCAGCTAACACTAATCTTCTACAGACAGGTTAGTGTTTCCTGGATCGCAAATTTACCTCATTTGCAAGGCTTTCACCAGCAAATGAGGTAATTTGCATACCATGATGCTGTCTGTGCAAGAGTAGTTTTAGCAGCTCTCGTGCACGCCCCCTGCCGGCTGTACCTGGATTGCATGGCAGACATATTGCCGGCTTGAGCTCCTACACACTTCTTGCACTCCGTGCAAGCTTTCATAAATCCAGGGGATTATGTTTGTGAGTATGCTTTTAAAATCAAAGTTTTCTTACTTTTTGAATCATGCAGATGGGACCGCGGTATATTGTTTTATGCAAAGAATGGATCACAATGGATCTTTTCCAAAATTATATAAAGGGCATACTTGTATTAGCAATGTAACTGGGGAGGGTCAGATCTTGTATTTTCTGGCATTCATTAAAAGCGTAACAGGAGCATTTGCAAAAGAGCTGATAGCACACACTGCTTATATCAGCCTGGTAAAAACTGACAAATTAAACATACCAAATGCCAAACCATATGTAATTCAAGGGGTGAGACACTATTAAGCAACATAACACAATGGGTTAGTGTGGAGGCCATTTTTGTATCTCAGAATGGGTTACTAGTATAAAAACTAACCATGGTCTGCACTGTCATAACTGCTGTAGTGACTCTTCTATAATATAATCACTACAAAAAAAAACTAAAGATAACTAAGATTTCCACTGCAGCTAGCAAAAAGTATATTTATTGTACAGTTTTTCAGAAAGACTCTTGGAAATTTCATTACATTGTGCATCTTATAAGCGGGTCTATATCAGAACCTCAAATGGTCAAAAGAGGTAACGCTCTTTGACTGAGCTTCAAAGGTTGAAGGCACTAAACAGCAAATACATGGAACAGCGATTTTTTTTTCCCAGGGAAAAAAATTGCTGTGCCATCTTTGGAAGTTTGCCATTTTCTCCACTATGGTGCGATCTCGGAGTTGGTATATTTAAGTAGCGGGACATGTGGGGGCCACAGCCCCCCACTTTTTATTGTGTTTACATTTGTTTTTGTCTTTTTTTTTTTTTTTGCGGAGCAGTGATTATTTTCCCTAGGGGGAAAAATCGCTGTTCCATGTCTTCACTGTTTAGAAGTTCGATCTTTAAAGTTCGATCAAACAGCATTCGCTCTTTTGACCATTCAAGTTTCAGATATAGACCCTTATAATTTACTTAGACATCATATCTTTCTGGTCAATAAAGTGAAGTCTGATCTGGTTCTGTTTGAAAGTCTATGCATGGAAAGCACTGCTGAATGAGATAACATCAGATTAGGGACCCTAATAGTAAAAATAAATATCATTAGTATAAAAATACTATGACAGCTACATTGCTTCCAAGTCTGATTAGTATGTCCCGGTGATAAGGTAGAACACTTGCTGCAGCAATGTCTTTATAGGTTCATACATTCATAGGTAGGTATTATGCTATCTGCTCGAAGGCATTTATAAGCCTAGCGTGTTGGCTTTCGCCGCCCCCTTAGATTAGTTCCCTGTGCCTCTGTCCAGCAGAGCCTTGAAGTGATCCCTGGGGTAAACTTTATGTTTCCCATCCACTCATCAAAGTTTCTCTTGAAGAGGGTTAGTGAGGAGTTCTGCCTGATGTAGACTGGAATCTTGTTCCAGAGCATGGGAAGTCTCTGGGACACGAATCTATCCCTCCAACACATCCTATTTATTGTTGTGGTGAGGTTTAGATCCTTACAGTGTGTGGCTCAAGGACATATGGCTTTCCTTAGGTGGAGCATATCCATCAATTCTGGGTGGACATGGCCTTGTATGTCAGGCAGAGTTCACCTCTGAGTAGGCGGTATGCAACTGAGTACAGCTGGAGTTTCTTCAGCCAAGCTGCTTAGGGCATCTGTTTGAGGCCAGTGATCCTCTTGGTGAGGTACTTATGTGATCTTTCCAGCTGCTGTAGGTGTCTTGTAAGGTAAATCCCAAATGGGGCATTGTATTCTATGATGGGTCTGATGAGTGATGCGTAAAGGGGCACTATTACTTCTTTTGATCTGGATGCAAACCCTTTTAAGATTAGGTGGGCCACACAGAAGGACTTTCTAACTACTTTGGCAAAGTGATTATCAAAGGAGAGGTTACTATCTACTTGGGTCCCCAGATCCCTTATTACATCTTCCTTACTTAGGGGGCTACCACCTATGTGGTAGTTTGTGGGTACTTTGTTTTTTCCAAATGGGATGACTATGCACCTTTTGGCATTTAGCTTGAGGCCATGGTTTTGACACCAGGTATCTGCCTCAGTGAGACCCTTTTGGAGGATGTCTGTGTCCGCTGGAGAGTCAGTTCTAGCCCTTAGTTTGCAGTTGTCTGCAAACTTGGTCAGCCATAGTCCTTCTGTGCTTGCCTGTACCTCTGAGAAGTATATGCCAAACAGGAGGGGTCCTAGGACTGAGCCCTGGGGAATGCCACTTGTAACCGGTTTAGAGTCGGACCTAGCTCCCGCAACTCTTAATATGTGGGTTCTGTCCATGAGCTAGTTGGCAACCCATCTCATGACGGTGGGGTTTATGTTCAGGCTGGTGACCTTGTTTATAATACCTGAATCGGGAATGGTGTTGAAGGCCTTTGCGAGGTCTAGGTAGGCTGTGTGGACCACCTTTCCCTCATATATAGCCTTGGTAACTGTGTCAGAGAAGTCCACCAGGTTTAGTAGGCATGATCTGCCATTAACAAAGCCAAACTGGGTATGGTCCAGTGTTTGGAGGTTCCCAATGTCTCTGTTTATGAGATCCATGATGATGCGCTCCATAGCCTTGCAGGCCAATCTAGTTAGGCTTACAGGGTGATAGTTCCTGGGGTCTGTTGTGGCTCCACCTTTGTGGAGCAGAATAACCATTGCTGTGTGCAACTCTATGGGCATGTAACCTGTGGAGAGGCTGAGTTTCAACACTGTATTTAGGTGAGGGGTTAGTTCATCTTTGAGCTCATGTAAGATGCAGCCTGAGACACTATCTGGTCCCACTGATGCCGCATTTTTGGTTTTGGAGAGAGCTGTTTTAATCTAAATGTCTGTGATTTCAGGGGCACTACATTCTGCTCGTATGGTTATGGGCCCTTTTGGGGGTGAGAGGGGGTTGAAGTTTGCAATGAGCCTGTCTGCCAGGATGTTGGTGGTATTGGTCGGTTCAGTGTATTTTGTGCCATTTTGCACTAACTCTGAACAGATATGAGAATTGCCACTTAGATTCTTGACATAGCTAAAGAATGCCTTGTAGTTATCTTTGGAGTCCTTGGCAATTTTTCTTTCGAAGCTAGCCTTGGAAGATTTTATGAGGGATCAAAGTTTCTTGCTGATACTGATCAGGGATTTCTTCCCTTCTTGGGATTTTACTCTTTTCTGTATTAGTTTCCTACTTGTATTGTATAGCTTGTTTATGTCAGGGGTCCACCAGACTGGTTTCCTTTTCTTGGAGGAGTGAGTCTTGGTTTTGTTTGGGATAGCACGATCCATGCATTCTTGTAGGTGCCCGTAGAGTGTATTAGTAAAGGATTTTGCAGCTTGGACAGCGTTATCATTTGGCATGGGGACTTTGAAACTTTCCACCTCGGTCTTAAGTAACATGGTTTGCGTTTGAAAAGTTTTTCATGGTGGTTTCTTTGACCGGGGGTGGGGGCGGAATGTGGATATCCAGAGTGATTAATTTATGGTCAGATCTAACCAGTGAGGGAAGACCTCTGATGTGGAACACCAGTCGCCCATGTTGGTGATGACCAGGTCCAATATGTTGTCACCTCTGGTGGGGCTGTTGACCAGTTGATACAGGACATTTGAGTTTATAAATTCTAGGAAATGTTGGGCAAGAGAGTTAGTATTTGAGTAGTTCTCCCAGTTAATGTTTGGGTAATTGAAATCACCCAATATCAGGGTGTTTTATAGGACCTTTATGTTTCCCAGTGTTTCCAGAAATGCAGAATGTGGGTCGTGGGACATGGTGGGTGATCTGGATTTCAAACAATAAAGAATGCCAGACATTTGGCTTTAATAATTATCATTAAAAAATGCACCTTGATTTAAACCTGCTGTTCTATTTACTTTTTGATGTCCCTGGTTCTGCCTCAGATTTTTCCAAGTCCCTCACAAAATTTCGAATTTCATGGTAAATTGTGAAGGTTTACTTTCAGTCATTTTTGACAGACATTAGAGTTTTATACTTCTCATTCTTCAAAAATGGATTTTGATGCAAACATGCTGTTCTATTAACTTTCTAACTGGGGAGAAAATAAGTGTGAGTGGCTCAACAGATACTACTCATCTTTGGTGCAGAAGACTGTGGGTTCTACTCCCCCACTAGATAGATGGATTGCTGACTCTGCAATACAGCATATGGGTGATGCACTACTGAATATGTCATTCTTTGGATGAAAGATTAAACTGAGGTCATGTCTGCCTGAGTTGGTGGTAGCTCAGATGGATATAAATAATCCTACAGCACTTACTGAAAAGAGTTGGAGTCCTTTATTTAACACAACATACAAAAAAAACATTATTTAGAGATATACATATTTACAAAATGTACATAATTACAGGTAGATATATATATATATATATATATATATATATATACACACACATATATATATATATATATATATATATACACATACATATATAGTTCTATTTTTATTACTATTTTAAAATTTTACTTATAACAGCCTCATTGATATTCTTCCATAACTGAGCCCCACTCTTCCTTCCATGACCATAATATAATTTTTCTCACTATATCAGCCAAAATCCATTTATCACTAAACAAAATTTGAATTTAGTCTTCATGACAAATTCTACCCTTCTCATATATTCTTTCTTCTTGTTCTTACAATATCCATATATAACCATATTAAGTTTACTATCAAAATAGTGATCGTAACATTTGCAGGAGCTTAAATGTCGAAGAAGACATAGTCGTATTTCATGGCTTGGTTCTTTATAATGTTGACATTTAAATGACCGGAAAGTAATGTCCATCGCTGCTTAGCTAGGGTTAAACTATTCCTGGCGCCGTAAAGTCTGCTGTTCGAATTTTCACTTAGAACTAGCCAGTTTTATAGTTTTAGCAATCAAATCTATTCCTTTGAGCTCAGCACTTGCCCAGAACTCATTCTAAGCACTAAATAAGCTACAAATTACTACAGCACTCAAGTTTCCTCACTTGACTAGAGGAAAACAGTTTTTAGTACTTAATAAATACACAACTATTCAGGCATGTCTTGGGGTCAACTCCCAATGTTTTCTTCTGTCTACCTGATGAATCTGGGCATCTTGGGGCAATGCAGCAATTGCCTCATGTACACAGACAACCCTCTCCTCCTACCACCCAACACTACAACCTGTAAGAAATGCACTTATATAGCCAAACTGGAAGCAAAGCTCTCTTCACCCAAGACTGAACTAGACAGTCAAGAGGAGAAGATAACACTTGCACCACACCACACTAATCACATAGTCTCTCAAAACCTACACCACCAAAACACACACATAGAAACACAAAACACACACCTAAATTCACGGAGGCTCTCAATAAAATTCTTCCCAAGCAACAGGGACCTCCAAAGCAAAAACGCAAGCAACTTCCACCCCCCCAACACAACCCAAATGATATATAGCCCACAAACTCAGTGTGCCACTCAACCACAGCCCATAAGGCATAACAATGTACCCAACACTCTAGTCATAGGTGACTCTATAGTCAGGCACACTGATGTTCCATTCACCAGGCTAAACAAAGAGAAAGTTACTGTCAGCTGCTTGCCGGGTGCCAGAATCTGCCACTTAACGCACACTCTCAAGTCACTCCACAACAAGTACAAATATGACTCTGTCATTGCCCATGTTGGTGTGAATGACCTGAGACATACCTCCTTGGACTTCATGAAAATAGACATGGAGGAGCTGTCTGATCTTGTTGCCCAGGCAGGTATGACTCTAGCCCTGAGTAGCCTCCTGCCATCACCCAGAATGATACCACAGTACAAGGACAAAATGATTGACTTCATCAATTGGCTAGGCTTCTGGTGTCATTCTAAGGGGATCCAGTATTTGTCTGCCTGGGTTGACATGATTGACAGGCCACGATGCTTTGCCTGCATCCAGATACTGGCTATGGCTTTTGCCACCCGTATAGTGCCTTTTTAGGCAAGGTTCAAATGACAAATTCACCACCATAACAGGAACAAGCAAGCAAAATCTGAGGGCAATGCAACTCAATGCTAGAAGTCTAAACCTCAAAATGCACTCACTCAAGGCACTCCTTAAAATGAAAAACATCGACATCTGTGCAGTCACAGAGACCTGGTTCAAGGCTCCGGAGGGCACCCGTACATTACCAGGCTATAATTCATACAACACCTTCCAGCCACCTAACCTGGACCGAAACACTAAAGGCGGAGGAGTGTCGATATTAATTAAGAATATCCACACCTCCAGGCTAGTTGCTCAGCATAATGCATCCGAGATTATCCAAGTGCAACTAACTTTTGGCAAGACCGCAATCCAAATTGTAACTTGTTACAGATCCCCCACCATGCCCCAGGATTCCCACTCCTCATTTCTTGATACACTGGAAAATATTAGGGTACAACCTAACACCCTAATAATGGGTGATTTCAACTACTTCACCAATAACTGGGAAAACTACTCATGTACCAACTCTTTTGCTCAACTTTTTCTGGAATTCATAAATTCCAACACCTTGGATCAACTTATCCACACCCCCACCAGGGGCAGCAATATCCTAGATCTAGTCATTACTAACATGAGCAACCAGTGCTCCACACCAGAGGTCAATTCCTCATTAGACAGATCCAACCACAAGCTAATCACCCTAGACAGCCACATCCCGCCCCACCCCCCATCAGGGAAACCACCGTAAAAAATTTCTCCAAAGCCAATTTCACACTTCTTAAGACAGAAGTGGCAAACTTCATGACACCCATGCAGACAGATAATAGAGGTATGACTGCTGAATCTTACACAATGCACTTTATAAGCACTTACACAAGTGCATGGATCGTGCAATCCCTAACAGAACTAAGATGCTAATCTCCAAAAAAAGGAAGCCAATCTGGTGTTCCCCTGCCATAAACAAACTCTACAATAGAAGAAAGAAACTGTTGCAAAAAAGAGTAAAATCCCATGATTGGAGGTACTCCCTGGTGAGCCTCAGTAAGAAGTTGAGATCCCTCAAAAAATCCTCCAAAGCTAGTTACGAAAACAAAATCGCCACTGATTCTAAAGTGAACCACAAAGCATTCTATAGCTATGTCAAGAATCTGAATGGCAACACTCAGATCTGCTCTGAGTTACAGCAGAATGGCACTAAATATACAGAACCAACTGCTGATATTGCCAACATCCTGGCAGACAGGTTCAGTGCTAACTTTACCCCCCCCCCACCCCCTAAAGTGCCCATCTCTATACCGGAAGAATGCAAAGTTCCTGTAATCACGGCTGCACAGGTAAAAACCACACTCTCCAAAGCAAAGAACTCAGCATCCATGGGACCTGACAGCATTCCAGGCTGCATTCTACACAAACTACAAAACGAACTGGCACCCAACCTAAGTACCATGTTTAATCATAGCCTCACCTCAGGCTTTGTGCCCACTGAATGGTGCACAGAGACATTTATCCCACTCCACAAAGGAGGAGCCACCACAGACCCCGGGAACTACCGCCCCATTAGCCTGATGGGCCTGGTCTGCAAGGCTATGGAATGTATCATCATGGAACTTATAAACAATGACACTGGTAACCTCCGAACTCTGGACCCCACCCAGTTCGGGTTTGTAAAAGGCAGATCATGTCTCCTAAACCTGATAGACTTCTTTGAAGCAGTCAACAAAGCCGTAGATGAGGGTAAGATGGTTCACACAGCCTATCTAGATCTCGCCAAGACTTTTGACAGCATCCCCCAATCTGGAATTATAGATAAACTCACTTAACTAGGTATAAATCCCTATGTCACAAGATGCTTTGCCAACTGGCTCACTGACAGAACCCACACTGTGAAAGTAACAGACTCTAAATCCGACTTCAGACCAGTGACAAGTTCAGTCCTGGTTCCTCTCCTGTTTGGTATCTACTTCTCTGAAGTACAGGCTAACACAGTAGGTATTTGTCTAACGAAGTTTGCAGATGACTGCAAACGAGGAACCATAACTGAAACTTCTAATGATGTGGACCTCCTACAAGAGGGCCTCACTGAGACAGATGCCTGGTGTCAAAACCATGGCCTTAAGCTCAATGCCAAAAAGTGCATTGTCATCCCTTTTGGTAAAAACTCTGTACCCATGAACTACCACATAGGCAGTAGTCTACTTAACCCTAAAAGTGTGATAAGAGACCTTGGGACACAGGTGGACAGTAGTCTCTTCTTTGATAATCAAATCACCACAGTAGTCAGGAAATCCTTTTATGTGGCACAACTCATCACAAAAGGTTTCTCATCCAGGAAAAAAGAGGTCATTGTTCCACTCTATTAATCACTAATTAGACCCATTATAGAATACAGCACGCCTTTTGGTATGTACCTCACAAGACAACTACAACAACAACTGGAAAGACCACTGAAATACCTCACAAAGAGGATTACCGGCCTCAAACAGATGCCCTACACAGACCATCTCAAAAAACTCTAGCTTTACTCCGTCACATATCGCCTACTCAGAGGCGATCTCTGCCTAACTTACAAAGCTATATCAAACCCAGAGCTGTTGGACATGCTCCACTTAAAGAAATCCCAATCCCTCCAAGCTACATGCTCTAGGGACCTAAACCTTGTCACCACAATAAATAGAACATGCTGGACGGATAGAGCTCTGTCCCAGAGACTTCCCATACTCTGGAACAAACTACCTATCTATATCAAACAAAGCTCCTCATTAGCATTCTTCAAGAAAAATCTTGATGATTGGATGGGAGATAAGAAATTCACCCCGGGGATCACTTCCGTGGCTCTGCTCGACAGGGGCACAGGAAATAATTTTCTTGGGTGGCGAAAGCCAGGGTACCTTTTTGGCTAGGATTATATAGGCCCTAGGGCCAATAGCCTAGTACCTACCTATGAACCTATTAATATGTATTTTCACTTCCAGATGTCGATATTTTTATTTGGTTACTGGTATACTGACTTTATGATGTGGCTTCAAACATGTGAGACATTAAATAGTAGGATATGCCATCTCCGTGTAGTCAGTTGGTAGACTGCTGTGAGTGGTACTGTAGAAGTTTTTCACATAGGATGATTTTGTAAGTATGTTTTATTTGTGGAATTGAATTAAACAATTTAGGTATTTTGAACTGGCTGCATTTATGCTGTTTTATTTCCATAGGTAAAATAAAATAGCTTCATAAACTAGTAAAACCAAACAGATCCACGACTTGAACGGAACAACAGGTTTTATTTACAAGTAAAATTACACTGACTAAGTACTTTCACCCCAAAATTGGGCTTCCTCAGTCAGTCTAATACAAAGTGTTGATTTGTTTGTATTAGACTGACTCTGAGGAAGCACAATTTTGGGGTGAAAGCGCTTAGTCAGTGTGATTTTACTTGTGAATAAAACCTGTTGTTCCTTTCTAGTTGAGGATCTGTTTAGTTTTACTTATTTCCATAGGTGTTTGCCACAATTATGAAGCATGATGAGAGTTCAGGTGATATTCCTGGCACAACTGGTAATGTGTATAACACAATTATGTCTCAGAAAGGATGTAAGGTGTTATTTGTAGATGGTTACCAATACTATTTAGACAAATCTACTGACAGCAGACTTTACTGGTGAAGCTTAAGAAAAAAACAGTGGTAAATATAAAGGGCGATGTGTAACCGAACTAACTCTAGATGGAGAGAAATTGGAGAAAAGTAGTGCACATTTCCATGGACTGGACACATTTAAGTGTGAGTATTTTAAAGTATGTGAAAAAATTAAAAGGCATGCAGAGCAGACTTTGGAAGACCCATATAAGATAGTGTCAGAAGTCTTTGCAAGTACTTTCACCTCTGTTGTTAGTGCCTTACCAAATACGGATGCATTGGAACAGTCTATTCATAGATTAAAATATAAAAATAGGAATAAATCTTTCTGTGATCTTGGCTCTTTGAGAGATATGACAGCAGAAATGCTGCCAATAAAGAATGGTCAGTTTATCATTCTGCATAGTGCCATTAGTAGCACAAGTCATAATACTATAATTCTAACTACAGAAGGGAATTTGCATGTGTTGTGTTCCCCTGAATTTATCCTTGTAGATGGCACTTTCCCAGTTAGTAAAAGAGAGTGCAAACAGGTTTATACCATTCATCATAGCTTACAAGAAGGAGCGCATGGTAAAGTGATTCCAGTTGTGTATGGCATACATCCCTCCAAGACAGAGGATGGCTATGACCACTTTTGGTAATCTATGTTTAATCTATACTCACGGTTTGATTTACTTTTGAGGCCACACATGGTACTAAGCAATTTTGAAAAGGGAGCTGTTAATTGCATAATGTGTAATTTAACAGATAGCTTGCCAAATGGATGTTGGTTCCATCTTTGTCAGATCATCCGTAGGCAAACACAAAAGTTACATTTAGCATCCCAGTTTGGAAATGACATTTTGCAATGCGATGAAAACATATACCAGCTTTAGCATTTGTATCACCTGGGTGCATACAGTATACTTTCAAGGGAATAGAGCAAGATATGCCTGAGTTTGGTAAAACTTTATGTGAAGTATTTAAACATAATTACATAATTGTAAGGCCTAAAAGCTACTGTATATGTAGTGTTAAATAAGAAAGGATTCCACTATTTGCTTTAAAATTCTGGAAACAACGGGATACATATACGCTAGGACATCCCTGTAGTCAAAATATGGTTGAAGGCTGGCATCGACATTTAAGATGTCTGTTGGGTAGAAAACAATTGTTTCTCCTAGATGTTTTGCATGATATATCACTAGAACAGAACCATGTGGAAGCTCTTAAAAATAGAATGTTGCGCTGTGTTCCCTCACCAGCAAAAAGGTGACTATTAACTGATAAAGAGTCGATGTTTGAGCGTTTGGCTTCTCATCATGAAGAGTTATCTCTGAGAGGTTTTGTAGAGCTAGCAGCACATCATTGCTCATTCTAAATCTGTATACATAGATGTCTGTTATGCTGTATTTACACCTGTGTGTTCAACCATGTAAAAATGTTTAAAAGTTGCCAAACATCATGTGAACCAATCATAATGACAACTGTAATGTATAACAATACATCAGTAATGTACAGTTTTTACATTTTACTTTCCGTTTTGTACTTTACCATCTGAAAATGCATTCTGAATTGAGGCAGTATGGTTTCATATGGATAATTCTCTCACAGGTTAAAAAGGAGTTCAGTAGAGGTGTAATGACACTTTCTTTGTTGTATGAAAGTGTATACTGAACACGCTATACCAGAAAGAGGTGAGAAAAAATGCCAAAAATACCAAATTCTGACATTTTTTAGACATTTCAACCTAATTAATATGCAGTGCATTGGTATTTTGAATTGGCAATGTAACAATATTACTTTCTGAATTTTGCACTTTTAATAGTAAACCTCATATTCATATCTATTCTTTATGTCACTAGCATTTTCAAAAAAATATTTCTTCTCACATTTCTTTTTCTCAGAGTTCCCCAGGTTTAATACCCTTTTACATTTAAAAAACATGGTCTATTTTCTTTTCCTCAACACAAAATAAACACACATTTTTAACTTTCTTTTCATATTGCATAATGCTGCTTTACTAGTAATTTGTTTATTACCATTCTCAATAGGAACTCCTGACACTGTACTTCCCCTGTACACCACTTTTTCATTAATTTAATGGCTTTGATCCCTTCTTCTGGTAACATTTCCAATAGATTTACATGATAGTATTGTTTCCTCACGTTATACACCATTATTTTTCTTGACACTTTTTAAATTTTTTAAATGCATATATTATTTTTCTCTTTCTCTTATTCTCATCATCTCTTAGAAATGTAATACTTATATTTAAACATTATCACTATTAATTTTCATTCTCTTCCTTTGGCCTTTTTAATATGCTAGACAAGTATAAAAAAGCAGAATAACCAACTAGATTTAGTAATCCCAATCTCCCTTTATCTTCATTCATATACAATACATCGCTTTTCAATGGATTTAATCTTGAAGTCCATGTAAAAGAAAACACCAGTTGCAAATTTTCTTTTTCGTATTTTTTCGGGGATCATATAAATATTTGACATATATTCCATTTACCATTAATACAGAATTCAGCAGATAAACTTTTTTCCTGAATGTTCATCTCTCCATTCTCCATAGAAGACATGTGTCTTTCATTTCTTTTATCATACCCTCTCATTGCATCACAACTACATAATTTTCCCAGATTTTATCCCTATCAAAACACTTCATTCATTGAAAAATATATACCACCAATTTTCACATTACTCAAGGTCATTTTTACTTCCTTTATAGACCCATTCAGGCAAGCCAACACTTCTCTCATCCATATTTTGTTCTTAGCAATCACAGCTATCTTTGGAATCTCATATCTAGAACTTTTCATTTTATAAGCTAACTGACCCACTAGTGTGCCCATTACCAATGCAAACAATGGGATATTCATGTCCTATCACACTTCATGCACATTTTTTTACTCAGCCACCCATTCTCTAAGACCCTCACTCTATTGTTTTGAAATGCTGACAGGCACATTCTCCTAATTCTATTACCTATTCCATACTTTTCCATAACATCCTACAAACTATCATGTCCTTCTGTATCAAATGTGTTACTAATATCAACAACTGTGAATTTCATATCCTGCCTTTTACTTATAATATCCTTGACAATTTCATCCATGACCAGTAACAATTCTTGACTTCCCTCCCATTTATACCATATACACTTTCTTCCATAATATCCCTCAGCCTTCCTTCCATTCTCCTATGTATCATTCTTAGAAAATATTATAATCTGTGATGTTTAGTGTAATGGCTCTCCAATTTTTAATTAATTCTTCTCATCTTTAAACCATGTAAATCTTAATACCCCACTTCATAACTCATCATAAGCAAATCCTTCCTGCAGCCATTCATTCAGTACATTTACAAAATACTCTCTCTCGGCCAATCCACTAATTTCTTATATATTCCATACTTTACACCATCTGGGCCTAATATTGAGTCAACATTTACTTTCCTAACTATTTCATCCAATTCACTAATAGTAATTTATTTTTCAAATTATTCCTTAATTTGTTCTGTATTTTTTAATTTCCATTCACTCATATCTTCCGTCTTTTTACTTTCATACACGTTTATCACACACTATTCTAAAATACTCATGGTTTGCTCTTATGTTCTTTTTACCTCTCTTTTTACATTTTTAATTTCCATCATTATATTAATATCCTCATTTACTATTTTACCCATATATCTAGATACTTCTTCCCTTCTTCTTTGTAAATAATCTCTCTCTGTCTAAACAGTAATATTTCCTGATTTATTTTATACATTTCTTTTTCCTTATCATGATACTCTCGTGTTATTCTCTAACTTCTCTAATGCATTTCTATACATTTTCCATCCTTCACTTTGTTTTCCTTTCTTACACGACTCTGCCATTGAAAAAATGTTTATACTTTTTTTTAAATTCAATCCATCATTCATACCAGTTATTATAGAAGTCCTACCTGGTTATATGTTAAATCTACACCTATAATACTTCTAACTCTCCACTTTCATCCCATAATTTTGCATTTAGTTTTTTTATTCTCTTTCTTATTTTAATATACTACCTTTCTTCCAACACCTCCCCATATTGTTAAATGGTCTGAAAAAACTGTCACAGCCATCTGCTACCCCAAGCCTTCCAATAAGAAATAATCAATATCAGATCCAAATGCCCTTTCTTTAAGTCCATTTACTTTTGTTGCATGCACACAATTTATATTTTATCACTTATATATGCAAATAATGCTATAATTCTATAAACATGTTACCTCCCATCCACAACAGTCAACCTTCCCATCTTTACCAACATTAATCAAGCATTTTCACTGTTTTTTTTTTTTTTTACACAACACTGCCACACCAGAACACATTCATCTAAGTTCAAAATGATATTAACAAATTTAGTATCCCTATCCTTCTTACACTATTAATAATTTTGTTCACATTTACTAAATATGCTCTTAAATTGTTGATTTTCCCTCTTTGAAGTTTAGGGGAATTTTTTTTTTAATTTTCGGTTTCTTATTTTTACTCTTCCCCAATTTGAATATTTTCCTAGATTTATATACAAATAATACTTGATCCTAAGAATCAGATTTTTCATTGGCTAGAACTTCAAAAAAACAGCGCCAGCCTTTTCTCCTGACCTACCTTACTAACTGCACCCTCTCTCTTCATTTTTCCCTTCCATATTTTTTCTTCTTCTACAATTTCTTCTTTACCCGGTTCTCCCTCTCCCCAAGCCAATTGTTGTTGTTCTTCATGTATGTTTTTTTCCCTTTCTCTTCTTTTCATTATTTACTGTTTGTTCTTGGCAATCTATTGAAAAGTGTCCCTTAGTTTACAGAACTTGCATTTAGGCACACATCTTCTTGCTGCATGTCCCTTCTCCCTACACTGTTTACATTGTAAATTGCCACAGTCATTAATTAAATGGGTAAACTCCCCACAAAATAAACATGATGTAGATTGACCAGCATATATTAATGTTCCTGTAAGACTGACCACAAAAATAATACTTAACAAATGTTTATTTTTTTTGATTTATTTGACATTTTTGATCGAGATAGACTGACTGAGCTAATGCCCTTTTTTAGTCGAGGCCCAGGGAGAAAAAACTCCACAGTACAGCACTAAACGTTCTATAAGGAAACAGCTCCAGTACTTATTAATAATGACCATCCCTCCTGGCATGTCTAAAGGTCAGTTCCCTGTGCTTTCTCCTATTAACCTGGTGAACTTGGGCATTCTGAGGCAATGTAGCAACTGCCTCATGTACACAGACAACCCTCTCCTCTTAGATCCTAACACTCAGACTTGTAAGAGATGCACTTATATATCCAAACTGAAAGACATGCACTCTCCAGCCAAGACCAGAATAGCTGATCAAGAGGAGAAGGTCAACACCTGCACCAGACCACATGGAACACATAGCCCTCCAGAATACCCACAATCACAGCTCTCAGATAAAAACACAAACCACACACCCACCTTCAGGGAGGCTCTCAATAGAAATTTATCCAAACAGCAGAGACCTCCAAAGCAGAAACACATTCAACCACCACAAGACAGCACAAATCACAAGACACATAGCTCACCTACACAGAGTGTGCCTCAACCTAAGCCACTAAGACAAAACAGCTTGCCCAATACACTAATCATAGATGAACCAGTAGTGAGGCACACTGATGTCCCACTCAATAGGTTGAATAAGGAGAAGGTAACAGTCAGCTGTCAATTGGGTGGCAGGATCCGACACATAACACATGCACTCAGGTCACTCCACAACAAGTACAAGTATGACTCTGTCATTGTCCATGTGGGTGTGAATGACCTGAAGCGTACCTCCCTGGACTACATGAAAAGAGACATGGAGGAGCTCTCGGATTATGTGGCCCAGGCAGGTATGACCCTAGATGCGTAAAGCAAAAATCTCTCTCCAACTAATGAAACAGCAGGTGTACAAACTCTGTAATATCCAGCAAAAGAAGAAGAAACACCAGCTGTACCACAGCAAAGTACTTTATTAAAAAAGTAAGCAATTTCAGGGATCCAACCCCTTCATCAGACGACAAGTGAATATACCTTACACTATTTATAATGAAATCAGTTAAGGACAATTCACTATCCTTAAGGAAACAGTAGCACTATTCCATTAGGCATGTTAACTATAGTAAAAAACACAAAATCATCACAATGTTATATATAAAAAAATGTGCAAAACACTGCATATAAAATTATTAAAAACAATCAACATATGGAGATATTATAGTCACACAAAAGAACCTAAGAAAATACAAATCTACTAAAATCAACCATGATGTGTGCAAGAGAATTACTTCATATCTGCCTATGTGTATATATAATATATATATATATATATATATATATATATATATATATATATATACATATATATATATATATGGGTCACCTTTAGATGGATGACCGACAAGGTGAGAACCCGACAGACTGGTAGGTTGCGACGATGTCGGGGATTTAGTGTTAGCGGACAGGTGAGGACTGTGGGTTTAGGGGTGGGTTAAGTGAGTTAGGGTTAGGGTGCAGATCTTGGGGTTGGTGGGTAAGTGAGTTAGGGTTAGGGTGCAGGTAGGGTAGGGTAATGGTGTAGTGGGACCTTAGGGTTAGGGTTTGGGTTAGGGATAGTGCATATGTTATGTAGTGTACTGTGTTGTTTACGTGTAGTGTGTTGCTGTAATGGTTTTCTTTTTGTTGTCGGTCTTTTGGTGTTTTGAGGTTTTAAAGGTGATCCATATATATATATATATATATATATATATATATATATATACATACACACACACACACACACACACACACACACACACACACACACACGAAAACATCAAATAACCTCTAAGCCATACTCATAGAAGTATAGTCATATTGTGTGCAATACCTTAAAAATAATATAAATACATGTAAAAAAACTGTGGGACTGCAGGCATCTGATACTGCTGATTTGGAACAGTATGCTGGTTTTCTTACTAAATTTAAAGACCTTGAAAATAAACTGTACAAGTTTAAGCTCCTCCAATGGCAACGTTTCCATTTTGAGGCTTCACTCAAACATAATCTTGTACCGAGAGGTCTTGGAGTTTTAACAATGCCTACGTATGGACAGTTATGCCCAGAATTGCTCAGGCAGTGACTATACTCCTATGAGTATGGCTTAGAGGTTATTTGATGTTTTCATGTGTATATATGGGTCTACTTCTGTTGGTCGACAACCCATATCACTGACACTAATTTGGTCGACAGCTCATTTGGCTGACAAAAAGTATTCAAGACAAAAACCTGGGATTTGCCCCCCTCCCCACTGTTGTGCGACTGTGGAGTTGTTATATATAGTTGGGGGGTGTGGGGGGCACAGCCACCCACATTAGGGGTGTGTGGGGGGTGAAGCCCCCCACCTAGAATGTTTGTCGTTCAAATGAGCTGTCGACCAAATCAGTGTCAGTGATATGGGTTGTCGACCAACAGAAGTAGACCCGTATATATATATATATATATATATATATATATATATATATATATATATATATATATATATATATATAAACATAGACAGATATGAAGTAATTCTCTTGCACACATCATGGTTGATTTTAGTAGATTTGTATGTTCTTAGGTTTTTTGTGTGACTAATATCTTCATATGTTGATTGTTTTTAATAATTTTATATGCAGTGTTTTGCACATTTTTTTATATCTACTGTTGAATGTCTAAAGGGTGTAATTGAAGCTAAACCAAATTTTACGTTTCATAAGAATAGAACATTGAAGAGCCATTTATGTTATAGGTCTGATGTATCCAGCACCTGGTGTAAATCTGACAGGATAGGCACATGTGCCTGTAGAAGTTGTACAGCCTGTATACATGTTCACATAGGCAGAAGTTTTACACATCCACACATGGGCTTTAGTATATATAAGCACAGCTCAGCAGAATACTTTTGTTAAGGATCTGAAGAAGCGTGTTTGATACACGTGAAAGCGCTTGTCCGAAATAAATTATTCCATTTATTGTGGTGGTCAGACTCCAGTGTGTTACTTCATTAGTTTGAATAGTGCCCATTATGCTGATTGTAAGACATCTAATGTTGTTTACTTCGCATATTGTGTCATATGTTTTTCTTTCTACATTGGCAAAACTAACAGGCGGTTCAAGGATAGGATATTGGAACACTACCGAGACATTAAAAACAGTAAAGAGAGTAGTGCCCTTGCTATGCACAATAAAAATGAAGGGTATAATCACACCTTTAAATTTCTAGTTTTAGAAATTTTATTTAATAATAGAAGAGGGAGGGATTTGGTGAATGACACCGAGGCTGCGGAACAGAAATGGATAATGTTATACAGTGCTGACAAACCCCTAGGCCTGAATAACAAGGTGTCTTTGAAATCTTTTTTAAAAGCTTGGTCATTAAAACATTAAATAAGCCATCAGTTGTTATTCTATGTTTAGTTGACAAGTTTTTTTTTACATATATTTATATTATTTTTAAGGTATTGCACACAATATAACTATACTCCTATGAGTATGGCTTAGAGGTTATTTGATGTTTTCATGTATTTATATATATATATATATATATATATATATATATATATATATATATATATATATATATATATATATATATAGATATATATATATATAGATAGATATATAAACATAGGCAGATATCAAGTAATTCTCTTGCACACATCATGGTTGATTTTAGTAGATTTGTATGTTCTTAGGTCTTTTGTGTGACTATAATATCTCCATATGTCGATAGTTTTTAATAATTTTATAAGCAGTGTTTTGCACATTTTTTTATATATAGCATTGTGATGATTCTGTGATTTTTACTATTGTTAACATGCCAAATGGAATAGTGCTACTATTTCCTTAAGGATAGTTAATTGTCCTTAACTGATTTCATTAAAATAGTTTAAGGTATATTCACTTGTTGTCTGATGAAGGGGTTGGATCCCTGAAAGCGCTTACTTTTTTAATAAACTACGTTGTTGTGGTACAGCTAGTGTTTTCTTTTGCTAGGTATGACCCTAGCCCTGAGCAGCATTCTACCATCGCCCAGAATGATACCACAGTACAAGCAGAAAATGATTGACTTCAACAATTGGCTAAGTTTCTGGTGTCATTCTAAGGGGATCCAGTATCTGTCTGCTTGGCATGACATGACTGACAGACCTCGATGCTTTGCCAGAGATGGCCTGCATCTGTCACCCCTAAGTTTCCGGACACTGGCTAAGACTTTTTCCACCCCTATAGTGCATTTTTTAGGTGGTGTTCCTAAGACCAAATTACCACCATAACAGCTATAAATAAATGCAATCTGAGGGTCATGCTGCTCAATGCTAGTAGTCTAAATCTCAAGATGCACTCACTCGAAACACTTCTCAAAATGGAGTCATTGACATTTGTGCTGTAATGGAGACCTGGTTTTAAGCAGCAGAAAGCACCCCTGCACTACCAGACTATAACTCATTCCACACCTTTCAGCCCCAGAAAATGGACTGAAGCTCCAAAGGTGGTGGCATCTTCATATTCAGAAAGGAAATAAATACCTCCAGACTAGTTGCCCAGCATAACGCATCGGAGATACTTCAGGTACAACTAACAGTGGGGTAAGACGGCGATTCACATCATAGGCTGCTATGGGTCCCCAATCATGTCACAAGATTCTGACTACATGTTCCTAAGCACCCTGAAAACTATTAGGGTCCATCCCAACACTTTCTTACTGGGTGACTTCAACTACCCCTCCATCAACTGGGAAAACTAATCATGCACCAATACATTTGCCCAATGCTTCCTGGAATTCATTAATTCCATTGCGCTGGACCAGCTTATTCTTACCCCCACTAGAGAAAGCAACATCCTTGATGTGATTATTACTAACATGAGCAACCATTGCTCAACACCAATAGTCAGTTCCTCTTTGGTTAGATCCGACCACAAAATAATTACCATGGAAATCCACATCTCACCCACACCACCAGCAAAGGTAACCACCATGAAACCAAGTTCCAAGGTTCACTGGAGTACCAAATAAGGGCCCAAGTCCAAAATAAAACCAAAGAGTAATTTATTGCCAAAAGTCAAACGATAAAAACGTACTGAAGCACAAAACACATAAACGCTGACAATTGATCCCAGGGTGCCATCAGTTTTTGGAATTCCAAAGGTCCACAAGGACCCTTTGGATCCACCCTTATGACTCATTGTATCTTCAGAAGGTTCAATCACCATGCCTCTTGCTAAGTTTGTAGATGTTACATTAATGGATTTATCCATTAGAGGCCCATCAGTTTTGAAAAATTCCTGGGATTTACTGAGACAGGTAAAACCTGACCTTTATCATTTGGAAATACTTTTTGTAACCTTAGACAGTGTGGACCTTTTTGGCTCTATTCCACACGATATAGGTCTACAGTGGCTTGAGGAGTGTATGAGAGAAAATGGAAATTTTAACCATTGTGATTTTTCTAATTGTTTATTATTAATGGAAGTTATACTTAAAAAAAATTTATGTACTATGAAGGCGAGTTTTTTCAACAGAAAAAAGGAGTTGCAATGGGGGCAAAATGTGCACCAACATACGCGAACATCATTTTCACCTGGTGGGAAACCAAATTTGTACTTAATAGTGAATTTGCTAGTTGCTGGTGCTTTTACAAATGTTTTTTGGATGATATTTGTATATTTTGGATAGACAGTAAAGACAGATTTTTTGATTTTCTGTCTTATTTAAAAGGCACCACCAATTTTTTGGATTTCACTTATAATTTCAATAGTCAGGAATTAATATATTTGGATGTTTCCCTCAATAAAAAGGATAACCAATTTTCCTCCAAAGTACATAGGAAAAATCTTTTTCCAATTCCTACCTTCATTTCACTAGTGGTCATCTGTTTTTTCAAAAGAAGAACCTGCTAAAAGGTCAGTTGGTAAGGGTTAGTCAGATGACTTCCCAGGACAATGATTTTAGAACAGAATGTGGTTTTGTAGGTGATATGTTTAGGGAAAGGGGTTACCCTGAAAGTTTAATCCATGATGTTTCCTTGGAGGTTATGGAAGGAAGGAAGGAGAGATTTGCCCCTATTCTGGGAAAAGACCAACCTATAGCTTCAGAAACACGAAGTAACATCACAAGTTTGATGTATTGGGGTGAAGCTTATATTATGGATTTTACTGGGGATTCTGGGGTAATCAAGCGGGTCATTAACAAGGAATGGGATAAATTTAAGGAATTTTCTGACATGGACATTGTATTCAAACAACCCTTAAAATTCACATATAGAAAGTATAGAAACATCAAGAACCTATTTGAGTTTGGGGTGGCCTGAATCAACAAGGCAAACAAGGAAAAATGGGAACATTTAAATGTGGGACCTGTTCACAGTGTTCACATATATACAACAATTCTTTCATTGAGGTAGAACGCAGGAATAGGAAAATTATGAGTATATGTTTTTCCAACTGCACCACATGTGGTGTGGTTTATTTGGCTACCTGCCAGATTTGCAACTCATTTTATGTAGGGAAGACAGAAAGAAAATTAAAATTGAAAATTTATGAGCATTCCTATGAAATCAAAAAAGAAAATCTGAATAATGCTTTATTCCATCACAAATTATTATGTGAACAGGCCTCCTTTACATTCTTTGTACTGGAGGTTGTACCCAAGAAGATTAGAGGGGGAATATGGGAGGCCAAACTTGAATATCAGGAGTTATTTTGGCAGATTATTTTGGAAGCCACAAAAAAAAAAAATCTAGGTTTGAATGATATGCTTTCCATTCTTCCAGTCCTTAAACTAAGAGCTGTTAAACTGTAATTTTCATAAAGCCACAAGATGGCAGTCTTGTATTTTAAATGTGTGTATAGTAAACGTTAATAGTATTTATTTATTTATTATTTTAAACATCTTTTAAACCTTCCCATACAAGGAAATGTTTATTATCAATTAACGTTGATGTACTGTCATGAAAAATGACACGGTATGTAAACTAAATATTTATTTAACTTTTTAAAGTTTTGAAAGATTTTTCCATGGTTACCTAAAAAAGATCTCCATTTGAATTTTTATGTTTTCACAAAACGTGAATTTCATTGGTTAAAGGCTTTAATAATGATTGGTTTTAGTCTTAACAGCCACACATATAAATATTTAGTTCAATCACTACGGGGTATTTGCATCTGATGAAGGTGTATGAAAACGTATTATCAATTGTCAGCGTTTATGTGTTTTGTGCTTCAGTACGTTTTTATCGTTTGACTTGTGGCAATAAATTACTCTTTGGTTTTATTTCAGACTCGGGCCCTTATTTGGTACTCCAGCGAACCTTGGAACTTGGTTTTAGTTGGTTTGGACATTCGCTTTTATTTCGTTTTTGTGGTTTGTAACCACCATGAAAACCTTCTCCAAAGCTGACTTTGGGCTCCTAAAAACTGGGTTGGCTAACTTCACAGCACCCATGCAAATGGAGAATAGGTGCATGACCACCAGATCATACACTAATGCACTGTACAGCAGAACCAAGATGTTGTCCTCCAAGAAAAGGAAGATAATCTAGTAGTCCCCCGCCATTAACAAACTCTACAACAGAAGGAAGAAACTTTTGTAGAAAAAGGTGAAGTCCCAGGACTGGAAAAACTCCCTTATTAGCCTCAACAAAAAGCTGAGATCCCTCATCAAAACCTCTATAGCTAGCTATGAAGGCAGAATTGTGGCAGACACTAAAAACAACCACAAAGCCTTCTATAGTTATATCAAGAATCTCCACAGCAATACCCAGATTTGCTCTGAGTTACGCACAATGGTACATCCTATACTGAGCCAACAGATATTGCCAACATACTGGCCGACAGATTCAGTGCCAACTTTACCCCTCCCCCCCCAAAGGACCAATCACAATACCAGAAAAATGCCAGGCACCCAGCATTACTGCATAGCAGGTTAAAGCTGCATTGTCCAAGGCCAAGAATACAGCTTCCATGGGACCCAACAATATCCCTGCCTGTGTTCTACATGAACTACAGAGTTAACTGGCACCACACCTGTGTGCCCTGTTCAATCACAGCCTCACCTCAGGATTTGTCCTTACAGAATGGTGTACTGCTACAGTCATCCCTCTCCATAAAAGTGGAGTGACTACAGACCCTGCGAATTATCGCCCCATTAACCTGATGAGTAGGATATATATAAGCCTATGGAGCACATCATCATAGACCTAATTAGCAAGGATATAGGGAATCTTCAAACTCTGGATCCCACACAATTTGGTTTTGTGAAGGGTAGATCATGCCTACTCAACATGGTTGACGTCTTTGAGTCAGTCACCAGAGCTGTGGATGAAGGCAAGGCAGTTTATACAGCCTACCTCAATCTGACCAAGGCCTGTGATATCATTCCCCACTCAGGAATTATAGATAGACTCACCAAACTAGGCATCGACCCCTTTATCACTAAATGGGCTGCAAACTGGCTAACAGATAGAACCCACAGTGTGAAAGTAGTAGACTCCAAGTCACACTGTCGACCAGTCAGGATTGGAGTCCCACAGGGGATCGGTCCTGGGTCCTCTCCCGTTTGGCATCTACTTCTCAGAAATTCGCCAATGATTGCAATCTGGGAGCCATTATTAACTCCCCAAGTGATGCAGACATCCTAAAAAAAGGCCTCACTGAGACCAATGACTGGTGTCAAAACCATGGCCTTAAGCTTAATGCCAAAAAATGCATTGTCATTCCCTTTGGGAAAAACTCAGTTCCCACTAATTACCACACTGATGGTAGTCCACTGAACTGTGAAGGCGTTATAAGAAATCTGGGGACACAAGTGATAGCAACCTCTCCTACGACCACCACACTGCCACTGTGGTCAGAAAGTCCTTCTATGTGACACATCTCATTAACAAGGGTTTTGCATCCAGGAAGAAAGAGGTCATCATCTCTCTCTACTCTTCCCTCATTAGACCAATCATCCAATATAATGACTCATTTGGCATGTACCTCACTAAACACCTGTTACAGCTGGAAAGGCCACAAAAGTACCTCACAAAGAGGATCCTAGGCCTTAAACACATGCCCTGCATGGACAGACTCAAGAAACTCCAGCGTTTCTTTGTCTCATATCATCTATTAAGAGGTGATCTCTGCTTGACTTGCAAAGTCATGTCTGACCCAGACCTGCTAGAAATGTTACACCTAAAGAAATCCCAGTCCCTCCACACCACACACTCCAGGGACCTCAACCTCATTACCACAATCAACAGAACATGTTGGAGGGAGAGGTTCATAACCCAGAGACTGCCCATGCTCTGGAATACACTTCCCATACATGTCAAGCAGAGCACCTCACTGGCCCTTTTCAAGAGAAATCTTGATGAGTGGATGGGAAATAGAAAGTTCACCCCAGGGATCACTCCAATGGCTCTACTTGGTAGAGGCACCAGGAACTAATGGCGGCATGATGCCAGGGCACTTCTGTGGGTTAGGCTTGTAAAGGCTCCAGGGCCGTTGGATTAGTATACACCTATGAACAACTAAACAAGAAAATTGAATGATAACAGTAATATACAAAAAATAAGCAAATTTCAATTACAGTACAATTAAGAGAAAACAGCAAAAGAGACATTTATATAATGTAGTAAGCATAGGAATGGGTAATAAAAAAATGTCAAAAACAAATATTTGGATTGTCATCAGTGGTCAACTGTGCATAGCAGTTGGTTTTATCAGCTACAGGAGGTGTAGATTTTAATACAGAAGCAATCATGCAAACAGGATGCTAGTAGCATGTTTCCAGGACTAGGAACAGAGGCAGGAAGGACAGTAGTAAGCGGCTGTCTTGACATATTAGAAGGTTAGTTTTGAGAAGATAAACAGAAGATAGTGAGGAAGAGGAAGGAAATGGAGAAGGTAATGTCGTTGTAAGGACTGGGTTCAAGTGGGATGATGATAACGACAAGTCCCGATGCTGTTAAGGTCATTTCTGAGAGTTTTCACATTTCAAAGCAGCTTCCAAACTTCACTCTCCATTTCACAATTTTCTCTCCTCTGTAACTTCCACAATATTACCAGTAGTTTAACACAGACCTTGTGTGCATTTTTTAACATTGTCTTCTTTCAGTAGAACTTTTTTAACATTTAAGTTACTACCAGAAAATAGACAATTGTTCCACAGACAAACGCCCTTCTTTTCCTTATACAGTTCCAGAAATTTCATCACCAGTCCATCAGTTTCAAGTGTTAAGTCATAAGAAGTCTCTGTCCCAATACATATAAAATACCAAATTTCTTGAGCTTTAAATACCAGAAGTTACCAAATTGTCCCATACATATTATCTGTCTATTTCAGTGCCATTTCTTGTTCTTAGTCTTACAGCTGTTCTCTTCTTTATAAAAATGTTTTTACTTACAGTTTGTTTCTGTTCTCCTTTTTGCCTGCTGTCACTGCTGCATATGTTTTAGTCACTGCATCATCTATTGCCACAAAACCAGATACCATCTCAGTTTGTTGCTGCCTTCCTCTTTTATTTTCTGTCACTGCAGCATAAGTTTTAACAGCTGCATTCTCTGCTGTTACTTCGCCTGGTTCATTTTCCACATTACCATTCTCAGCACTTCTGAAAACTTTATTCACCATCTCATCTCATGAAACAGCAGAATGGTCACCTGCTTAATTATTTTTGTCTGCAGGCCCTCCTGATGCCATTTCTGGTATCTATCCCACTTCAAAAACCTCATTTATTTTCTTCTCCATGGAGACAGCTAAACACTGCTCATTTGTAAATTCCACCACACAAAAATCTTTGTTTACATTCTGAATTTCCATACTGAACACATGTTTCTTCCAACTCACTTTCTACCTCCAAAGCACATTACTGCCATATGAGGCTATACCAGAGTTTGCATTCTGGACTGTAATTTATGCATGGACCAGTGATCTCCATTATTGCTGTTTCACCTTTCAATCAGAAAATACTCAGTCATTTACTTCCTCCAGAAATAATCTTGCTATCATAATTTCATCATGGAGAAATGGCACTTGGGCTTCATGATTGACTATGAACATGACTGGTACTAACATAAAGTTGTCATATGATATAAATACAGGAATTACACAAAAATCTGAAAGCATTCACACAAGTGAGAATTGTGTCTTAGGTTAGATATCTATCTGTTGTAGATCAGTTTTGAAATAGAGACAAGTCTAATGAGGAAGGTCTGTGTCTTCAAACTATTTATTAGATTCAGAAGTGAACAGAAGAAATTTGCTCATTTATTATCATTTTATCAGTGAGAAGATGTAGGAATTTACTGAATAATCATCTTTTAGTCATTGGGAATATGTTAAGAACAGAAATTCATTTAAGTCCTCCTCAGTATGCTTATGTGTTAACCAAGATGGCTGATTTTGGGTAAATAGCAACAGTGTCACAATATCTGAATTTCCTCACTTGCTGGAGGTTACTTGGTTTCTTTTTTTCTATAAATTACTTGTCTTGCATATGGATATCACATCCATGGGGTCAATGGCAGAGTCAGCCTCTTTGCATGAGCAATCTTTGTCCATGTTCCTCCAAATGGATTCAGGAAAGATGAATTCAACAAACTGCCTCTTTAAAAACATAGGCAGCATATCACTACAGTTATTAAACTAGATTGTTTTAATAAGGAAACATTATCAGCATCAAACATCTCACTATCTGGTAGTGAACTAGTGGTAAGTACCAAAGAGTAGGGCTACATTTATAATTTGAACTTTGACCTGTTTTAAGAAATACGAATCACCCCATATGTAACATTTAAATCCTAACTAATTCATGAATTAAAAATAAATTAAATTACTCACATGAATTTATAAGGTGGCTTCCAAAGTATTTTATTGATCCATAACACCATTTGGCTTATAACACAATCATACAATGAATATGTCAATATAAGATCATCTCTGTAGAGACTTTCTGAATCTTCAGAATAACCCTGGATATCAGTGGAAAGGTGGAGAAAGCATTTAACAGCATTCCTATCCAAGGAAAAGAAACAACAGCTGCTTCTCAGGCCTTCTAGCATGGAGTCCTGGAACAGAATTTTGTCAACTGATCTTGGTGACTTGAGGCAAAAATATCTGTTTGAGGTGTTTCTCTCAAATTGATTAACTCCTTGAAAAACACCTTATTCATTCTTGAAAAACACCTTATTCATTTTCAATTTATGTAGGCATATCTTCACCCTACTCAGCTTGTCTGGCACAAAACTTTGCTCTACCATTATATAAGATACCTATTGAGTAAGACTGTGCTGAAAAGTTATATCCCAGGAAAGGTATACCTTCATTTATATGAAAGGAGGATGCATCAAAGTGCAAAATTACAACCTCCAAATTCCTGCAATGTCGAGTGACAATGGTTCGACTTCCAATAAGCGAGTACACATTGGCATTCGCACATTGGAAGTCGGCATTTCAGGTGTAGATTGCACTGTAGTGGGGATTGGGAAATGAACCCTTTCCCTCACTGTAGTGCGATCCCAGAGTTTGTATATTAAAGTAAGGGGGGTTGGAGGTGCAGGGGGCTTGCCAACCTTCATAATGATGGTTGGAGAAGGTTGGAGTTTGAAAATGGTAGAATCTGGTTTCCCAGATTACCATTTCTGACATTTGTTTTGCGGGACATGTTGCTTTTCGACATGTAAATTCCCACAATAGTGCATTCGTACAATTGCTGTTCAGGCAAATGAAGGTATACCCCCAGAAAAGCATGGCTTGTCTTCACAGAGGGTAGAATTTGAATCTCTCCATTTATTTATATACCACATCAAATGTGGAGTTCTCTGTAAGCAGTTGTAATGGTCCTGGGAACCAAATAGGGGTGACCAAGAGTGCTGAAAGTATATATAACTTCCAACATCTCTTGAATGTTTACATGTTTAAGTGTGTATTTTCTGTTCATAACCCCCTGCATTTTTATATCCATACATACACATTGCTACACAAAAAACTTCTGAAGAGTCTGTTATTGCAGACTGCTGGAGGTAGAATGGAAAATAAGAGACCTGGATTAAGATAAACTCGGTCTCCCCACCAATGAATATCTGATCTCACAAACCCCAAAACTGGAATCTGGAATATCAGGGGATGCAGATGTTAGGACAATACAGATTTAGGTACCACTGAAGGTGGAGTCTTGGTAGAGGAATCATGAGAATCATAGATGCTATGACACCTAGTATACTGAGAAATTCCATTGTTGCGACAACTGTCTGAGTGGAAAATCTCAGGAATAGCTATAGATACAGATCTTATTATTTCTGGGGAAGGAATTCTCTTTGAGATGAAGTATAAAAGAAACACACTAGGAAAACAATCCTGTGAGAAGGAGTCAAGTAAGACTTTTGTATGTTCTCCTGAAACACCAGTTAAGATATTTCTCCCAAGTGAGAGATTCCTGACAGTTTGAAAAAGACCCCACAAACAAAACAGGTTGTCTAAATAAGGGAAATTTGAATACTCTACATCTGTATTAGTCTATCACTGGAGCTAGATACTTTGTAACCTTCCATGGAGTAATGGATAACCCAAAGTTAATGCAGAGAACTAAAGGTGTGATCAAGACATAGAAAGCCTTATGAAACATCTGGAATCTGGATATATATGAATGTTATGATAAGCACAGGAAAACTTAAATGGAGAATACAAATTAACAGGCTGTGAAGACATAACATTTTGTACTTGGGCACCTATCATAAGCTGTTTAAAAATGAAAATTCAGACCTGGTCTCCATGATGCTTCTTTGTTTGGCATCAAAAACATTATGAAATAAAACCAACTACTGCTGGATCTGATGTGAGAGTAGAATATAGAAACTTGTAAGGCTGAGGAACTTTATACACTCTATCTGCTTTTTTTGTGTACAGCAGGCTATAATAAATAATCTTCTAATGCCTAAGAAGAGGAGGAACTGTCATAGGTTCAGGAAGTTCCAGCTAGAGTAAATTCTGGTATTTCTTAAGAGAGAGTCGAAAGTCATTTTGTTCCCACTGAAACAGATTCATTCTGGACAAAATTTTTGAAAAAGAGAAGCCTTCAAATGGACTGCTAGTAGCCATGTTTTTCTCTGAGATAGAATCAGAAACCTGAGAAGGAGGAGATTTTTCCCTTTCAGATTCATTTTGTGGTTCAAAATCCTGAGTTTCCTCAAAAATCTGAAGACTATATTTTTATTTTACAAGAAGCAGCAGAAACGGAAGGTTCAAGAGCCTGAACTAAACTTTGACGTAAGCCCAGTAAATCACTCCTGTCCACACTAGTTGGAGAAGATATATATCTAACTTTTTGGTTCTTTTTCACAAGAAATTGTGAAGAAGCACACTTACTTTTGAAAGGTAAAAACCTCCCAAGGGACATGCATCCCAGTCTGGCTAGGCAAAGGGGTATCTGGTGGTCCTTATTCCATGACTAACAGAAGTAGTTCACCGATGCCCACCAAGGACACTCCAGAAGCTGCAGATGATGCATCTATTGCCCAGTCCATGGAACCTGTAGTGGCTACACCAGAGTGAGCCAAGGAAAAAATGAAAGGTCTGAGGAACAAGAAATGGCCACAGCAGAGTCACCCATCTGTGGCTCTGGCACTTTAGTAGCCTGTTGGGTTTGCAAAGGCTTTTTTATTTTCTTTTTGTGTCTGGCTAGGTTCTTCCATGGTAAAGCCAAAATGGATGACTGACACCCAGGGAAGCCTGTCAGCTGTTATATCCTTAACATATAACCCATAAAGCTAAGGCTACTGCAGCTGTGATCAAATTATTAAAACCTGTGGAGTGCAGTTCTACAATGGCTTGCACAGCTGCCCTGTGCTTCTGCTACTCCTCAAATTCCATATATTAGATTTGTTCTAATTATTTTTTTCATTTGCTACCACCTGACATTTGGTAACACCTCCTCACCCTCCTCCTCATTTCTTGTGATACTTCCGTGTGCAGTTCAGATCAGTAATTTGTCTTTGGTAACTGATGTATGCTGGCCAAAGAAATCTGGCCATTAAATACCTGGCAGTTGTCTTCTGATGATTAGTAGGACATTCCTCAGCCTAAAGATGTTTTGCAAGATGTTTTCACATTTTTCAGATTCTTGTATACATCACTTAGCCACTATTGATTTTTCTATTGTTGTTGTTTTATTGTTCTCCCTGTATCACAAAAAAAGTTTTGTGCATTTAACATTTTTCCGCATGCACATTAAGTATGAAATAATTGGAAACTGCTATAGAATGTCAGTTAGACCCATTTCACTTCCACATATTTAACATATACATTTTTAATCATTAAGTTCTGACTAAAATGTAGCATATTGTAAGTTTAGACTACATTTTTACAACACAACTGAAAAGTGTCAGTTGTGAGATACCCTATCACGCTTCATAAGACACTTATTTTTTTTTATTTTACAAAATGAAGAATATTCAATTTCTTTTTGAAATTTGCCACCAAAATTGTAAGCTTGAAGCAGTAAAACTGTTGCCAAGGCAAAAACATGTTACAAATCTCATGAATGAATAGATGAAGTAATGCATTATTCTTTATTCCAGTTATGTTTTTTGACTGTTTGATAAGGTAATGTAAAATACAAGGAGACAAAATAAGAGATTGCTGTTGATGAAATATTTAATAACTACTGCAGAAAATGTACTATGAATACAATTCAGAAAAAGGGACACTTTCAGTGTATTTTTGACAGTTTCCTAACATAGAAACTTGTAGCTATTTAGCATCACTAGGAAAGCTATTTTGTTTATTACATGTCATTCATTCTGAATTAAGGGATTCCCTTGGACAATGTTGCCGGAGGTAATCATGCTAGTCCATGAGAAGACACAAGATGAAATATTAACAGCTAAAGAGGGTAAGCATTTATGGCAAAATGGAAAAAAAAAGGCTAACATTATAAGGCTTTTACACTGTCACTCTGAAAGAAATGGAAACAAGAAACTTAGAAAAATTGCACACATTAAATAAAATAACAGGCATGTGAATCATGTCATATGATACTGCTACGATGGTCTCCATATTGACTACTAACTCATACTCTGAAATACACTGTTGAATCAGAAATGACAACTACAGAGTTTATAGCTTGACTGAACAGAGAAAATGATGTGGAAATATAAACATAGCAGGGTACTTGCAAAAATAAATAAACAAACAAACAAATAAATAAATAAAATAAATACATGACATATGATCTGGGATTGACTGTCCATAAACCTGCCTTTCTTCACACACACTGCCATGCTCTAATGCCATATTTTACATAAACTTTTGTAAAAAAAATTTTAAAAATCATTACTTTTCATATTGGCAAATTTTAAGAGGTATGAAAGGGCTTTTAGAGTTATATACATACATACATTCATGTATTTTTTTTATTTACCTTTCTTATCTTTATCCTCTGTGATATAGCAGCAAATCTCTGGTTGAGTTCTGACAGTTTGGGCTCTACCACCTCCCTGCAGTGGGGGCCACGGTTGGTCATCAGATCCACAGCCTCATCACATATACAGTCTACCTTTGGGTGCATGTCATTCAGCTCAGATTTGAGATGCTGTATTGAATTATAAGAGAGAGAGATTCATGCTGTTTAGAAACATGCTGAAAAGAATCACTTTCAGATAGGAATAAAGCAGAACTGTGAAATAAGAGAAATGGTTTGTACATACTGAAATGTCAGATAAGAGAACAATGTTTTGATATATTGCGAGATCTTAATTAACACCATATGTAATTTTTTTTATGGCATCATAACCACTCCCAAAGGTTTTCATCTCCATTTACTACATTCCAGGACTGCGTATATACATAAATGTGTTACAGTCTCACTATCATTCACTACTCTTAGATACATAAAGAAAGCAATTTATTTTGAATTTGTTAAATGTAATCTTCAAAACATTTTTGAAAATCAATATGCAAGATTGTCCCATTTGAGAACTGAGATTCAGGAACATGCATCTCTCTGAAAATAGAATCAGTAATAAACATAGCAATCACATTTTTCTACTAACCCTCTGCCATACAGAGCTCATTACCTGAAATAATAAAAGGGAGAAAACATAGCATTGCCAACAAACATTATTAATATATTTTTTTTCATGGAATATAAAACACAAAAATTAATCTGGAAGGCAGGCTCACTCATTTTATGTTTACAGTGTTTCAGTTTTGAATTCATATATGAATCTAAATGTGGACTGTAAAAGAATGAACTACGTAAATTGCTGAATGTTTAATTCTAATACTAATCAAAGAAAAGTAAGACTTTAGAGTTTCAATGTCTTAGAATGTCATTATTTGCTATTCATGGAAGCAGACCCTTGTGTCATTTTTAGAGCTTTTCAATGTAGGATGACCAGATCATTTATTTTCCTAGCAGGTAAGACAGCAAGGATAAATGGAATCTTAGCTTTGAACGCAAGATTTTATACACTGCAGTCTGACTGTCTTGCTATTTATCTTTTGATTTCAAATGTGATTGTCCAGAAGAGAGGTGAGACTCCCAGGAACTTGCATTTTACTAAAATTAAAAGCATTAAAAAGCATGGTAACATCATTTCTTCTCTACCTCTGTATTAAATCGAAGTAATTACTCAAAAACTCTGGAATAATGTTCCACCACAGAACATAGTAACTACAGCCTCTAAAGATTCACAGAGTTATGGAGTGTATTATCTCAGACCTCATTGATCAGGAAATTGGAATGCTGGACTCCCGTCAACTTAACTTTTCAAAGGCAGGTCCTGACTCTTTAACCTCATTCATTTCTTTGTAAAAGTCATAAAAGCAGTGGATAGAGTGCATGAAATATATTCAGCATATCTTAACCTGGTTACGCCCTTTGACTATACTCACCACACAGACATTATTGATAGACTTATAAATCTGACTATAAATTCATATATCATGTAGTGGATGGCAGTTGTCTGACAGAACCCATGTGAATAGAATTATGTTAGCCACATTTGAAAAGAAAAAATGTTACCACGGGTGTATCCCAAGGCTCACTGTTGTTTGCTCTCCTATCTTTTATCTAATTCTCAGTCCAGTAAGCCAACATTCCCGGCTCACGTCTGCCTAAAGTTGCAGACAACTATATATTCATCTGTCCTTCACCAGCTTACAATTAATTCAGCATGGATTTGGTTATGTTAACAAATGCAGCAAGGGCAATAGTCTCAAGCTAAATGTAAAAAATTCAGTATAATTTATTTTGTTGAGGAAAGCATTTACATATTATACCGCATAGATGGCATTTACATATCATACTGCATAGGTGACACATACCCCTCCAATCAGGTACTGTGATTAATAATTTAAAACAAGTAATCTCAGTGGTATCCTCAAAGTCACAAAACAACCCACTAAAGTGTAGTGGTTCTGAAAACAAAACAGTGTAAGAAACTTCTCTGTGTGGAAGATTTTCAGTCCATATATTTCTAGTTAATCACTGTATATTAATCAGATCAGACAATAGTAGTAGAAGTAGCGAACGTAAACTCGTCAAGTCAAAAAGTATTAATAGAAAATATATAATTCTACAGCATTACTAAGTATTTGAAAGTAATCCAAGCAAGGCAGGCAGTCTGTTTCCAGTCGAAAATCCTTTATTAAGTACACAGACAAGCGATCCAAGTAAAACAAAAATAGAGTGATAATTTCCTCACAAGCTTTCTAAATATATATGTACTTTTTATCAGGCATGGGAGTGGTTTATTGTGCTAAGCAAAATAAAGTAGGAAGAAACACAAATACAGTAAAAGCAGAAAATTTTTTTTTTTTTTCAGAAAAGTAGCAAAAACAGTAGTAAAAACAATTCACGTGCAGTGCAAGCTGGCACACTTGAGTATGTAGCAGTATTAGTCCACACACAGTTTGAATAAATGTAATTAAATTAAAAAGGACTAAAAGCAAGTGCAGAAAGGGTTTATTAGGTAGAATGTGGTAAAGAGATGGGACTGGGGGAGTGTCCTAGATCAAATCTACAGTGGGGCAGGCACTGCAAAAGTCACCAAATTTAAAATTACAACCAAAAACAGGGAGGGGGGGGGTGGAGAAGACAGTTTCAACAGAGATAGATATGAGGAATCACAGTGCAAATTATAACCAAAAGAATATATACTGATATCTATATATTTGCAGAACAGTAAGACAACAGATATCTAAGTAACAATTTAGCTCTATAATACAGAATAATACAAAAAAATATACTCAGCTCTATATATTTGCAGAGAGTCTTGTAAGGCTGTCTCTCAACAATCCACTTTAAATGCAGGCTGCTATTAACAGCAAATTAAGGGAACCCTGAGTTAACACACAAGCTATAGAAACTAAAATGAGGGAGGGGGTGGGGAAGACAGTTTCAACAGAGATAGATATGAGGAATCACAGTGCAAATTATAACCAAAAGAATATGATTCTTCCATGGTGATCTCTTTCTAGCCTTAATCCAATGAAACACGCGACCCTCCTTGACTGCCTATTCCTTTGCGAAATAAATGGTTTCCCAAACCTCACAGCAAAATTATCTTAACCTTCAGCAGATAAATAAGGCACATTGGTATGCTAGATTGATATCACAATATATTTCCCACCTCTCGAACTTACTTACCCTACATAGCAAGAAGAGCAGCACTTCTGCCACCATCAAGGTAAACCTAGATAAATGGATGGGCAGCCTCAAATTCTCCCCTGCAATATTTTGTGCTGTCCTAATTACTAGTTGTAATGATCTACAGAGTTGTTTGCCTTGTGGTTACCTACAAATGTATGAATCTAAAAGGTAATTCTATTACATAAAATGGGTTCACTTATCAGTTTACTGTAACCCCCCCAAACACACACAAACAGAATGTATACATTTTTGTTGTCTTCCTAAGTTAACACTAATGATGCAATACTTGCCTCTTGTACCTCTCATCTCTCTAACTGATGTACTCCTCTGTCACTAGTCAGTGAACATAGTGCTCCTCCTCATGCCTCCATTCTAGTAATGTAGTCATGTCAACCTTCCTACAGCCTTTATCTTTTGGCCTTATTTGCCAACGTATTACCACTGTTACTCTAAGATGTTCTAATCAATTAAATGTCTTCAGGCAGTTGAATGTTATCACAAATATGAGATGATTACAAATATACTGAATGTTTTATTTACAAATTTGCACTGCTATGTTATATTATTTGCTTTACATTTTTTATGTGAATCATATCACATATTCTTGACTTGCATTTTTAACTCTTTATATCAGATCTGTAATTTTGATTTCCATAATGTATCACTATCTTTGGTTCTTGGAGCTTTTCTTCTTAAGCATCTAACACATTAATTAAATAGAAAATCTTATTACAAAATCCAAAGATACCAGTTTTTAAAGGAATTAATCTGATTTTTATCTTCAACCTATTGTATTGTACAAAAGGAAATATACTCCTACCAGCCTGGATGAAATAATTATATACAAATAATGAGCTCAGAACAAATGATTACAAATATTTATTTAGCTTTAGCTATCCTCTCATTACTGAGAGATATGTACATCAGAAAAATAAACAACAAAAATGATTTAAATGATGAAAGAAATATGGTATTCTTATCTATACTAACATCTCCTCCACTTTGCCAAAATGTCTTTTTGTTATGAAGGGGCTGCAGACATTACCCCATGTTTACAAAAGAAATGTTTGTTTCTTACCATGTGATAAATTAAGAAAGAGTTTATTTATTGTAAAAAAAAAAATCAAAGTTTATGGGACTCATAAGTAATGGAATGTTTAATACAACTTGTTTACTGAGCAGTCTGATAATGCAGTTATGTGGTTGTTTTAGATGAAAAATTATAAATATATATATATATATATATATATATATATATATATATATATATATATATATATATATATATATATATATATATATATATATTTATTTATATTTATCAAAACATGCTGTAACAAACAAGTAAGACAAGAGTACATTAGCTTCTCAGGAATTCTATACATTCTATAGCACTCAGATAGTTTGAAACTTAACACATCTAATGAAAATATTTCAATACAAAAAATAAATAAGCAAACAACAGTAATCAGGAAAACATGCATTACATTTTGTTCCCACTCTTGCAAATAGTTTCCTACTGTGCCTACTCTTATCACACTGGTAAATAGCCTGTGGAAACTATATAGCACATAAATACGTCAGCTTTGGAAAATAAATTTGCAAAAGCATTAACATCACTGAATGCTACTCATTGACAGAACATTTTGTTAACTTCATATAAAATGTAACAAAATAAATATTTTTTTGCAAGGTCAAGCCTCTGTGTGCCCCTCCCACCCCAGCACATTGATATATAATAATGATAAAATTGCCTAACAGTGGGAAAAAGGAGGAATTCCTTTACTTCGCCATTTGTCTGTCTTGAGGAGAAATTCCTTTACCTTACAATCTTTCAGTCTCACAATAACAACCATGAACTGACCCACACACAAACACATATATGCAGGCATGCATCCATATGCACAAACACATATGGAAGTGCACATGCAAACACACATATACACACACACACACAGACACACACACAAAGCCATACATTTTGGATGATATTTATGGCTTTGTCAGCCATGTGTAGAATTTAGGTTAGAGGAAGGGTTAACTAATGCATTAGTGTTATAATACTTTTACTGAATTACTGTAGCCTTTTCCGAAAAGATTGGTAATGACTCAGTTTTACATGACACCTGCACCAGGAATGTATTGAATGTCTGCTCAACAGGTTAAGTGCAGCAACTATCACCTTAGTCTGAGCATGAAGAACCTTGCAGTAATGAAATGCAAGTCATTATCACAGTATTCATTTACAATAAGTGCAGTTACAGCATAACAGAGTCATTATCACTTGTCAGGTAAAACTCCAAGCAGTTGCCAATGTTATTCACATTACTAAAACCCTTTATCACATTGATTTGTTTAGGACTTAGGTTATGGAAATTATGATTTATTTTCATATTTTGGTAAATAACTTTGCTAGGGAGCATGACATTGTGCTATGTAATGCCTCATTTTTAAGACAGTGTTAGTCCTTACAACATAGTAAAAGAACTGTGCCTGTGGGCTGTACACATGTACAGATATCACAGTTTGTTTAGGACTTAGGTTATACAAATTATATATTTTTTCATATTTTAGTAAATAAGTTTCCTAGGGAATGAGTCAACATGCTAAGTAATACCTCGTTTTGAAGGCAATATTAGTACATACAACATGGTAAAAGAACTGTGTCTGTATTCTGTACACATGTACAGATATCACAGTTTGTTTAGGACTTAGGCTATGAAAATTATGATTTATTTCATATGGTAAATAACATTGCTAGGGAAGATGTCAACATGCTAAGTAAGTTAGAAGACAGTATTACTCCTTACATGACAAAATAATTGTGTCTGCATGCTGTACACATGAACAGATATCACATTTTTTAGGACTAACGTTATGAAAATTAAGATTTATTTTTATATTTTAGTAAATGACTTTGCTAAGGAAAGATGTCAACATGTTAAGTAATACCTCATTTTGAAGACAGTATTAGTCCTGACACATGATAAAAGAACTTTGCCTGTGTGCTGTACTTGTATACAGGTATCACAGTTTAAGGCTTGGGTTATGGAAATTATGAATTTTATCATATTTTGGTAAATAATTTTGTAAGGGAGCATGCCAATGTGCCAAATAATACCTCATTTTAAAGACAGTGTTAGTCTTTACAACACGGTAAAAGAACTGTGTCTGTATGCTGTACACATGTGCTTATTTTATAGTTTGTTTGGTCTTGTAGAATTATGACAATTATACATTAGCCATATTTCTCAATATTATGCCCATATCTTTGCAAGGGTGCATGGTGATGACAAACATGATGCATCATTCTGAAGTTCACATTGAGCCACACAGCTTGTAAACTGATATATAGTCTCTGTTTGTTACAGGTGATGAGATATTATGCTTTATTTATCAATTATGAGAGATATAATGTTGTTGTTTGTCTTTCAGCTTTTCCTGGTTAGGGGTTGCCACAGTGGAATTCTGGTCTGCTAATGATTGGCAGTAGACTTTCACAAATGCCGAGGTGCCAGCTTGACGTTCAACCTTCAATGAAGGCACGCCCATTTACGCATGTCTTTCGAACACCCACCCAACCGCGGGGAGGACATGCAGACTCCACAAAGAAGGCACTCCCCACACTCCAGCCGAGAATCGAATGGGAGAACCTCTTGCTGTGAGGCAACAACACTACCGCTGCACCATTAATCTTATTTCTGTGAATATCTCAGTAAAGGAGCATCACACAGTAATGGTTAAGGTATCATTTTAAAGTTGACATTCATACAAACCCATTAATTACAAATTGTATGGGTCTACATGGCACATTCACCAAGATATTGTAATTTGTTTTACCAAAAAGGTAAAAAATATGAATAATATCAGCATTCCTTGGCAAATATTTAATAATCAGACCCATTATTGAGTACAATGCATCAATTGGAATGTACCTGGCTAGACATGTCCAGCAGCTGGAGAGACCACAGAGGTACCTAACCAAGAGGACTACTGGCCTCAAACAGTTGCCCTATGCAGCACAATTGAAAAAGCTAAGACTGTTCTCTGTTGCATACTGCTTTCTCAGAGGCGATCTCTGTCTAATGTACAGAGCCATGTCCAACCCAGAATTGTTGAACATGCTCCATCTTAGCAAAATGAAATCTACTCGAGCTACATGCTCTAGGGATATAAACCTCAACACAACAATGAACAGAACATGCTGGAGGGACAGATTCCCTTCGCAGAGACTTCCCTTACTATGGAACAGGGTCCCGATCTACATAAGACAGAGCCCCTCACTATCACTCTTCAAGAGGAACCTTGATGAGTGGGGATGGGTAACAAAGTTCACACTGGGGATCACACCAACAGCACTATTAGATAGGGGCCAAGGGTACTAGCTGCTAGTACAAGGGTCTAGAGAACTACTAAAGGGGCAGTGAATACCACACAACGTGGCTGGGCTAATATATGTCTTTGGGCAGATAGCCCAATACCAACCTATGAACCTATAATGACTTAGATACACACTACCAACATTTAAACCCTTGGAAAGGTCAGTTTCTGCTGAACAACTTTTGCATTTACATTTTTAGTCTAGCTCTTATGGTTAAAGAGTTATGAACATTTGTTTACTGTGTGATATTACAAATGGCTTATATGAAAATGAGTTCAGGCTGCACTGTTGTTCCTATGGTGGAAGTAAGCAGGCAGCATTTTCTGAATTAGTTAAGAAATGAAATTCAGGAAGTAATTTGATTGTTCCTTAGCTTTTAGATCTCCTGTGTTTGTTATCTTGCAACATCTGATGAACTCTTTTATGATCGTCAAGACGAAAGCGCTTATAAGTTTTACAAAATAAACAGCAGTGTGTGTTTGCAGTGATCTACATGAATTCATGTATGATTTTATTCACTGGTGTATTCAGAATGTGCGTGATTATAGAACGGTGGTTTTCTGTGTAGCCTAAAAATAGTATTTATTTCATTTACAAATATGCTGCCAATAACTTTGTAATAATAATTATGTACAGTTTCTATTTCATAATCTGGAGCTTGAGGAATGTCAAGCAAATAATAATTAATTATGAATTAACCCTCTTCCATTTGACTATGGTGCTGATATATGTTTTGATCTCCATCATCTGTTAGACAGCTAATCAGATTTATATTAAATTTACTTTGTTAAACCTTATTCATTTAGTCATAGTTATTGTTTCACTGTTGGTATATTATTATTACTACTATTACATCAATGTCATACAACTAAATCGCTTCCTACTTTCTTATTGTTATACTATACTTAAGCAGTATCCACCCACGATTAGCACAGCTCCAAATCTATCATCACTTGTTGACACCTTAATAAGACCAGTAGACTATTTGGTACCTTGCTTGTTGAAGTCTCAGTCATGTTTAATCCTTAAGAGGGTTAGGAGCTATGCACCTCTCATTTTTCCTACATTCTCTAACTATAACCTGTTTTTTTTTTTGGGTGGGGTGGGGATGAAAGTGACTGAGAAGGGGAATGGTGCCTAATATTTTGCTAATATTATTAGAACACTGTACTTTATCAGTTTGAAACAGTAGCATTATGTTTACATTTTTGTGACATGCATTAGATAATATTGCAAAATATTTTCTTGTTCATGTCTGGCCTTGTATATATACTTCTGTCAGTAGTAGGCCTAGCAAGGACAAGAGAGAGATACCAAAATGGCCATTGTAGTGTTAGTAGCTTTCCTTTAGGATACCGTATTCCAATGTTTTAATAAATAAATTCTCACAGGAAAGGCTACTGATTTTGATCTTATTATTCATATAATGGAAGTCAATGATGTGTTATTTGTCTTTATCAAGGAATTTTAAAAATCTAACTTGTAATTACTACCAGGAGTGGCCTTAGGTCAACTGGTGCCCTAGGCAAAAGGTCTCCACAGCACACCCCACCACACCACCCAGTGCCCCCATCCTGGTCTACCTACACCAAATAAATAGTGGAAAGGCACTCCTGCTACAGTGGTGTCCTAGGTGGCCGCCTAGTTGGCTTATGCCTAAGGCCGGCTATGATTACTACTGTGAAGCCTTAGACTGCCAACAGTAGGATTCATCATCTTATCTCCAATCTGCTTCTGATTCCGTCACAGTGTATAGTTGGCTAAAATGCGGTAGGTTAAAAGATTCTGATTTTAATTCACATCCAAAAGCAATTATATCTGGTGAGACATATACAAGAGCTTTGAAAGCAATATGGATACTTAGTAAGAAAAAAAACACAATGGTACAACAAAATTACATTACGATTACAAACGTTGAAACAACATTAAAAGGCATGAGTCTTAGGTGGCTGAAAAAAAAACTGCAATATAATTTCCTCATTAAGAAATGTCAGTTCTTTCAAGATAAAGCAGCAAACACTGAGAAAAGACAAAGAATAAATAGTATCCGAATCTGTGATGTATCTGAAAGTTAAAGGAGGAATCAAGGATCCTGTACATGTTTTAACTAAATGGTTTCCTAAAAGACTTAACATACTACTAGCTTTATCATGCAGAACAGGAGAGGGACAATATTTTCATAGTACTGGGATCCTAGGATCATTGCTATCAGCTTTCTTAGGTTCATAGATTGGTACTAGGCTATCAGCCCAAGGGCCTATACAAGCCTAGCCATAACAATTCCATGGCTATTTCTTCCCACAGTATTTACTTCCCTGGACCCCTGTCTGGCAGGGCGACTGACATGATCCCCTGGGGTGAATTTCCTTTCTCCCATCCAATCATCAAGGTTCCTTTTGAAGAGGGCCAAAGAGGCACTCTGCTTGACATGTATGGGCAGTCTATTCCAGAGTCTGGGGAGTCTCTGGGTCAGGAACCTATCCCTCCAGCATGTTTTGTTTATTGTGATGACAAGGTTTAGATCTGTGGAGCGTGTGGCTCTGAGGGATTGGGATTTCTTTAAGTGTAGCATGTCCAACAGCTCTGGGTTTGACATGGCCTTGTATGTTAAGCAGAGATCACCTCTTTTCAAGACAAACCGAACACATTAAAATCTGTCTTGTCACAATCACCCATCAAATGGAAAGGAGAATTTGATGATGACTCTTCCGTTAAGGTTCTTAAAGAAAGAAAATATTGTTGGCCTTTATTAAACACAGTACATCAAAGAATATTACATTCCAACTTTTCTTTCCATCAAAGATAAAATCTTTATCAAATCCACTCCATGATGTTTGATTCTTTGGAACTTAGAGAACAATAACTTAAAAAAGAACGTGCTGTCCACCCTGAAAAACAGTTCACTGGAAAACTACTAAAATATGTCATGTTGTGGAATTAAGATAATACAACAAAGGGTTTAAAGAAGAAAAATGGAATAAGTTAAGACTTCATATTTTCTTTCAGTCATTGTATTTTTTTTTTTTGTTTCTACATCAGAGTCTAAAATTATCACACACAACATTTAAGTTTATGTGCTTTAATTTTCTGTGTTATCTGATGTAACTTTGCCTTTGTTTTAAAATAAAATTACATACATATTTATACAGAGTAAAAGTGATGATTTTTTTCACATCATACTGTGTTAATATTAGAAAGTCATTACCTTGAGAACATCCGTTTTTTGCTGTGGAGCCTGTTTTTCAGACTCGTCCAGCATTATTTCAGCTCGGTATATCCATGCTGTGACCTGGGCCACATTCTGATCAAACGATTCCATCTGTTTCTGATAGTCCTAACCACAAAAACAATCAAAGAATCACAGTTTTAGAAATAATCAGAATATATGTGTGTGTGTGTGTGTGTGTGTGTGTGTGTGTGTGTGTGTGTGTGTGTGTGTGTGTGTGTGTGTGTGTGTGTGTGTGTGTGTGTGTGTGTGCGTGTGTGTGTGTGCGCGTGTGCATGTGTGTGTGTGTGTGTGTGTGTGTGTGTGTGTGAGTGTATATCCAGATGTTATTATTTTAGTATAATCATGTATAGTTATTCAAGGTATCTTCTAGTTGACCTGTACTCTGTGGAGGCACTTATTTAACGAAAACATATATAGCATTCAAATAGATTTGAATATATTCATAATATATGCAAGAAAAGTAATATACACAAAATTCCAGACAATAAAGGTACTTTAAAAAAATTCAAGATTTATCTTCATACCTGAGTACAGTAATCATTGCCAGCTCATGAGCACACATAGTTTAAAGGTGCATATGCTCAGGAATCCAGTAACACTCAATATGTACCTCTCATCCAATTAAATACTTAATGCAGACATTTACTGCATTTATGGAAACATTCAATCTATGTCTACTCTAATGTGATAACTAATTTCTACAAACAAGAGCAGAGCTGATAATAACGTGGTAGTTTAAAATCATTTCTGATCAGACTTACAGTGAATTGTGCTATCCTTCTCTCACCTGTACAGATGGTTGCAATCCATGTAGCACCTCCACTGTTCCTCACTGCCCTTTTCTGAACATGTTGTCTATGCAACAGATAATGCCCCTGTAATATTTTTCTTCCTAATAAATTGTATCACATGGCAGCAGACGTTGTCCATGAGAGGCAATATACTCACTCTTACATTCTTTTGCTAGATTTATAGAACACGGTATCTTAAGGAACTGAATTAACTGTCATATGCTCACTGAAAACAAACCCCTAGATAACTGAAAGAAACTCTACCTGTGAGAGAAGTAAACAGTTAACTATACTGGAGGTGTCTTCTACCAATCAGGTGCATGTAGTGAGCAAAGCACTATCTTATTGCCACCTGCCTTATGCAACATTCACAGTCTGTCGCCACTAAACTGTTTTTTGCTGACACCAATAAAAATGTCCTCCCAAGCCTCCTACAACTCCTAAGTCTAGATATCAGCTTAAACCCTTAAATCTTGCTCTGTCATACGACAAGGCATGAACATTTCATAACCAACATGGATGCTCTGACACTATAGGAAACACAGTCACACCCCATATGGGGGGCACCTCCCCATAAATTATATATACCAACTCTGAGATCACACTTCAGTGGAGAAAATTCCTAACCCCACTGTACTGCGATCTCAGAGTTGGTATATTTAATTTATGGGGGGTGCAGGGAGGCTTGCCCACCTGCAGAAATGTATTACAAGGTGTGTTTACTACTTTAGTGTTGTTTTAGGTGGAGGGGATGTTATTTACATGTGATTTGTAGGTTTTGAAGTTGTGATGCAAAATTTCAATGTTATGAAATTTGATGTTATGAGTTTTAGACATTATGGGTTTTAGATGTTATGGTCTCAGTGTTCCGAGCTTAGATGGTATGACCATTCGATGTTTTGAAGGGGATCCATATATATATGTGGATATATAAGTGCAATTACCTGGACTTCCTCTACATCCTCTTATGCAAAACCCAGTACCATATCTTACGCCAATTACTATACCCCCCTGCATGGCATTTTTTCATATATGGATTCACACAAGATGTATGGAAAACTGCTGTAGTCATCCCACTTCTTAAATCGGTACCCACTCTGATCCAGGTAACTACAGAGCCTTAAGCCTCACCAGCCTTATCACTAAGGCAATGTAGACATCACTGTGGAATGTAATAAAATTGACACTGGCAGTCTTCAAATCCTCAACTCAATCCAGTTTGGGTTTGCTTAAGATAGATTCTCCCTCCTAATCCTGGAGTATTTTTTGAACAAGTCACTTAGGCTTTAGACTCAGGCAAAAAAGTCCATGAACCTATGAACCTATGACGTTCATGGATTTTGTCAAAGCCTTTGACCCATTGCAACAGTCTGGCATTATTGAGAAGCTAATTCAAATAAAAGTAGACCCCTAAGTACACCATTGGATAGCAAACTGTCTAAATAACAGAAGTCAGTATTAGTGATGATGGGATATGCCTGACTAAATGAACAGTTGCCAGCCATGCCAGTAGGGAATGGTCCTGGGACCACTTGTCTTTGGTATCCACTTCTGTGATATCAAGGCTGTTACAAAATGCCAGTGACTGATAAAGTTGGCTGATGACTGATAAAGTTGTCTGATGATTGCAAACTTCCCCGACTGACCATCACATTTTACAGGAGGGCCTAACACACAATAATAAATGCTCTTTGGACCATGGACTCAAAATGAATACCAAGAAATGCAGAATTGTGTTTGTTGTGATCATTGTGTCCTATGGCAAAACTGTGTGCCCATGCTTCATATAAAATAGTTGACACTCCCTCAAAAACTGACTCTGCCATTAGGGTCTTGGGCACTTTCACTGACAATGAACAATCCTTAGACAACAATGTGCCCACTATTGTCAGGAACTCCTTTTATATAGCCAGACTATTCACCAGGGCTATAGCTTCTAGATCAAATGACGTCATCGTCCCCCTCTACTCCTTGCTTATTAGGCTAATAACAACAGTATAATACCCCCTTTGGTATGTACTTGTCCAAGCATATGATCCAGCAACATTTCCTTAATAATTAAAATCTAGACATGTCCTCCTTGTGCTGCTATGACCATCTTAAAGCTCTCTCTCTCCCTTTTTATTTCCTATAGACAATGAGAGAGAAATCTGTCTATCATACAGAGCCCCAAATGATACAGTTCTGTGCAACCTTCCACACATCCACAAAGGTAACAACAACCTAAACACAGGCTCAGAAGTCTTTTAGTGAAACATAAAAAGGATATCCTGGCAAGATACATCTCTATCGCAGATCATGGATCAGAGTCCTAGCCATTCTAGGGTAGATTATATAGTGTAATTCCCTGCAGTTCATACTAGTTCCACAGAAGATAACTTTGATACAAAGAAGGAAGATTTTCTCAGCATCTATCTCACTCATATGAGCTAATATGGGACTCCCATGCAGACAGACTAAAGTGAAGGATAAGTTAATGACATATCCTTCCTAGGATCAACTGTGAGACACTGTCTGACTCTTCAGGGGGGAGCTAACTTCTAGACTTTTGTGTATGTTCTATAACACATGAAAGTTATTGAAAACAATACTCTAAGTTATTTATATGAAGGCAGTTGCTTAATCTAACCACAATTAGTAATGATCGGGCTTAGACAAAATTATGTGACATATTCCCTAGAAATAGTTTTCCCTCATGCCCATTCTGTAAATAAATCTGGTTCTATTGTTGAGAAATGGGATAGAATTCTTGTCCTGTGAAGTACAATATAGCACAATGCCATCTACACCCTGAATTATGCTGTTGTCTTCAACATTATTCCAAAGTGAAATGACACAGTGAATAAAGGACTTCAGAAAAGCAAAACAAAATTTTCCACAACCAATATGAACATTTTTAGAGCTGGTCTAATGTAATTTCTTGTACTGACTTTTGCTGCAGTGATAGCAAACTGTTTATATCATCAGGGTCTTCACAAGCTCAATGATTGAAAGCTGATCAGCGATTCAAAAGGTCTGGCCCAGAAAGATAAAGAAAAGTGCAGAGAACCCTCTTCCTCATATTTGTCCTGACTACACAGTCCCCTGTCACTCATCTGTGCTCTGTAAAAGTACAGGGCCTTCTTTCTCAACTGTGTTGCTAATCTACACAGCCCCTTCTCTTCAATTTGTCCACCTAAAGTTCCCAGAACCCTCTCCCTCATTTTTACTCATAAAGTTTCAGGTGCCCTTATCCTCATTTTTACTCATAAAGTTTCAGGTGTCCTCTCCCTCATTTTTACTCATAAAGTTTCAGGTGCCCTCTCCCTCATTTTTACTCATAAAGTTTCAGGTGTCCTCTCCCTCATTTTTACTCATAAAGTTTCAGGTGCCCTCTCCGTCATTTTTACTCATAAAGTTTCAGGTGCCCTTATCCTCATTTTTACTCATAAAGTTTCAGGTGCCCTTATCCTCATTTTTACTCATAAAGTTTCAGGTGCCCTTATCCTCATTTTTACTCATAAAGTTTCAGGTGTCCTCTCCCTCATTTTTACTCATAACGTTTCAGGTGCCCACATCCTCATTTTTACTCACAACGTTTCAGGTGCCCTTATCCTCATTTTTACTCATAAAGTTTCAGGTGCCCACATCCTAATTTTTGCTCACAAAGTTCCCAGTACCCACTCTGTCTATTTTGCTCATAAAGCACACAGGACTCTCTGCCATATGTGCTCCTAAAATACACAGTGCCCTCACCCCCATTTATCCTCCTAAACTGTAGAGTACTCACTCTCCCATATGTGCTCCTCAAGTGTAAAGTTCCCTCTCCCTCATCTGTGTTCTAAAGAGTACTGTGCCATCTCCCTCATTTATGATGCTAAGGTATACAATACCCTTGTTCTTACCTCTCCTTCTAAGGTCACTAGGTTTGCTCTTAAACCTAGCTGTAACTTTTCCATCATCTTTCCTTCAGAAATACACAGTGCTATCTCCATCATATGAGCCCTTCAAGTAGACAGTGGTCTCTCCTTCATCCATGTTTCTAAAGTGTACAGTGCCCACAACCTTATTTGTCCTCCTAAAGTGGACAACATCATCGCCTTCATCTATGCTACTAAATTGCACAGAAGCTTCTCACTCCTCTGGGCTGCTAAATGACACATTGGCAAGTTCGCCATCTCTTCTCCTAAAATGAACATTGTACTTCCCCTTCTCTGCTCTTAAAGTGCACAGTGTCATGTCCCTAATCTGTGATCCTAAATTGCAACTTCCCTCTCCCTCATCTTTCTTCCTTAAGAGCATACTACCCACTCCCTCCTATGAGCCCCAAAGGTGCACAATGATCTTTCCATTATCTGCCACTATCATGCTTAGTCCCTGCTCCCTCATCTGTGCTTCTACAATGCAATAACTTTGCTTTCAGCTATTCTCCTAAATAGAGTAGTACACTCGCCTTTTTCTGTCCTCCTAAAAAAGGACAGTACCCACATCCTCACTTGTCACCCTAAAAGTGCATGGTGCCCTTTGTTTCATCTGTCCTAATATACACATTGCTCTCTCCATCATCCCTACAGCTGAGTATCTGATCTGCTGCGCAGTAATGAAAATGACTGCAGCGCTGCAGTTTCAACATCCCTGTCAGGCATAAGAGGCAGTTTAATGTTTACTAAATCTATGAATTTGAAAAATTGTTTGTATCTCACTGTTTTCATTATTACAACTACAAGTAAAAGAACAGAAGGAGCAAAGAAGTTATATATGATATAAACTTACAGTCTGCCACACTGCTTGAATGCCAAAGGGAAGTGGTTAAGCCAGCTCAGCTGGAGTTGAGGGAAAATGTCCTACATCCCAACCAAGTGAACTGAATTTAATTATTCTATTGGACATCTATTTCAGCTGGCATGGGGGATAGGCATGTCTATGTTGGGAAGAAGGTGGCAGATGAGGGCCATCTAATGCCATAAACCAAGGATAGCCCGGGAGTGGATGTTTGGCCACCAGCCATGCATGTAGTAGGCATCCTTTTGGGTGAAATAATGCACTCGCATGTGGAAGGCATAGAGACCCAGATGGTGCATCAAGGCACTCATCCCTCACCAAGGGCTATGTTTTAAATCTAATACCATAGCTCTCATTGGCTTAATGCCACTGAAGGCAGAAAGTAGACTCATGGCTGATCTTGATGACTCTTCTACACAAATCTCACCCCAACTCCAACTTTTGATCAGAAAACACTGAGCAGGGGAATGAAAAGGCTTAAATCCAGTCAAGAGAAGCTTGATGTAAGTAGGAATGGGGGAAATAACACAAAAAAGAAGGCAGTTTGATTATCTGTTCAGCCATTTAAGTTTTAAGTTTCTACCTGTCCTCTACCCTAACCAGTCTGTCATTCTCTGTAACCATTTCTCTTTGATCTTGTTTCCATCTGCCCCATGCTCTCTTGAATGTCATAAAGGATTCCTCTTCCACTACTAATGCTGGTAGTACATTTTAATAGTCTGCCACCGTATCTATAAAATTAAATGATTTTACAGGATTCATAGGTCATTACAATATGCTGCCTGTGCCTTCTTCCATCCTTCATGTTCAGAATGATGTCTTCACTTCTCCTTGGCATAATAAACCACCCTGAACTCACAGTCACTTGTCAGAGTTCTTGCTGAAGGTGCTGGTGGTTTAGCTCACCTGGATTTCAGATTTCATATACTTTTAATTAGTTATTTTCTTTTTCCCCATGTATTTACTGCATGACGTAGTGCTGGGCACTATTACATAGTAGTGCTATTTCTGTAGTGGATGGTACACATAATAAAAAAATGTCACTTCTTATACTATAGGAAGAACAACATTCTTGCAACATTACCAAGTTACTTATCCATTTTCACTTTGTCTAAACTACTTGTGCTGAGTTACACAAAGTTCCTCTTAGCTGCACTGATTTGCACAGCGTTAGTACAAGTTCCACTGAACAGCATGAGATTACGCTGCGCACCTAACCAGTCCCAACTAACTTCCATATCTCTGACATTTCCTCAGTGCAATTTCAGATTTTCTCCTGCTTTAAATATGGCAGAATTGGTTATGACTGGGAGTGAACATTTGCCATCCTTATAGTACTTCTAATCTTGAGGCAATTTATTAACTGGGTCATGCTCATTGAAAATAAACTACTATTAAACTTAAATCATTTGGACTCTGTACGCCCACCACCCTCAGCTACCCCCTGCCAGTCTTATAGTACTTGTAATCTTAAGGCACTATATTAACTGCGTCATGAACTTAAATCATTTGGAGGCAGTACACCCCTCACCCTCACCCACACCTGCCAGCCTAATAGTACTTGTAATCCTAATAGAATGTATTAACTGCTTCATGCTCATTTTAAGCAAATTAATACATTTAAAAGACTGTATCTGTGAGAGGAGTAAATGCCTAATTCAGCTAGAGGCATTCCTATTTCAGTCATGCAGTGAGCTTCACACTATCTTACCCCTACTCACACCTACTCAACATCCACAGATAATAAACTGTAAGCAGTCCGATGTTGATGTGATTAAAGAATATTTTTTAAAGCCTCCTAGGATCCCAAAGACTTTGCATCAGCCTAATTCTACAAATTTACCTTCTATGTGCAACCCAGCATCAACAGCTCATATCAAACACACAGCTTGCTAGCAATGTCCTGGATATATATATGTATATATATATATATATATATATATATATATATATATATATATATATATATACACGTATATATATATGTATATACAGCCTGGGTGACAACCCAGGCTACTTTGCTGTAGAGGGTCTGCTTCTCTTTCTATTTGTGACTTCTGTATATTGGCTAAGACCCGTTTTTTCCCTAGAGTGCTTTTTTAGATAAGATTAGTATGATTAAACCATCCACATAGCCAAACAAAGAATCATATCAAAGTAGAACTCCTAAACAAAGAGTGGCACTCCTTTACAGGCATTCCTAATCCTTGTAAATATTGATAGTTGCATAGTTACTGAAAAAAATGGCTTTATAACAGTGAAATAAATCCCACAGTGCAGTGTTTTCATGCCTAGCACTCCTTCAGAACCAATGGTGAAATGATATTGTAGTTGCGGAAAAATATGTGCATTCCTAATAAACTATTTCAGGTTCAGATATCTAATGCAGGGCAATGATATAGAACTCTTCCACACCCTTCTCATGATAAACAAAACCTAGTACCACACAGCAGCTACCAACTACAAACTACCATTACCCCTCTATGACACCAGCATATCATGAGGCAAGACTTAAGAAACATCCTTCACCATTAAACCTAAAACTATCATCTTGAGTGACTTCAACTAGTAACAAGTATGTGCCGAGATTCCACGACTACATTGATGACAACACCTTGGACAAACTAGTCCAGATACCAAATATTAGACCTGGCTCTGTCAAATATAGCCCCCTATGGTCAGACCCCATAGCTACTAAGTTATCAGTCAAGTATGACATCTTGCAGCAATATTTACTCTAGGTGTGAGACCTTAGGCACCTTGAAATCTCTCCATCTTCTGATGCTACTCTGAGGCACATCTACTTCAGCTAACTGATGATCTGGGAAAATTCCAACACCCTTCTCACCTAGATGATCCTGCTTCACACACTGCAATTTTCACAGATAAATTCTACAGCCACCACCAAGTTAGAATTAAGGGCTTGTCTCATTTAAGACACAAATATAATGCCAAATTTAAGAACAAATCCATTTGGTGGAATGTCGATATCCACAAACAATAAAATACGTTAAAGAATCTCCTATCCCATACAGGCAGACTTAAAACCCCATCAGCTAGAAAAGAGCTCAAAATAATCAACAAAGAACTAAAACCAAAATCACGTCCCCTAAGAGCAAATATGAATTGTGAAATACGCACTGACATGTATTCTAAGGATAACTATAAAGCTTCCTACAAATATGTCAGGAACATAAGAAATAATAACCAGCAATAATATGAGTTAATCCAAAATACAATAACATTCTCATCTCAGTAATTTGCCAACAAATGAATAAACAATTTCAACTCAAATTCTACCTCCTTTTCTCCCCCAAATTACTCTTAGCATATAAGCATGCTTTCACCACCCACCAAATCACTTCCATGTCAGTCCTAAGTGTTCTCTCTCCAGGACTAAAAATAATAGCTGGATTGGACCTGAGACTGTGTTTTCAGCAACAAACATTGCCTGTCTGACTCCTTATTACATCTATTCACTCTGAGCCTCTCTACTGTATTTGAGACAGAAGTATGGAGAACTGATGTAATCATCCCACTCAACAAAGAGAGTTCCATGACTAACCTGGGCAACTATTGACCTATCAGCCTCTCCAGCCTTATCTGTAAGGCAATGGAATGCATCACTATGGACCTCATAAACAAGGATATAGGCAGTCTTCAAACCCTGAACTTGAACCGATTTGTGTTTGTTAAAGGCAGAGCCTGCCTTTTGAACCGAACAAGTCACTAAGGAATTAAACTCAGGTAAATCAGTACAACCAACACACATGAACTTACCCATATCCTTAATTACCATTTTCCACTCAAGCATCACTGATGAGCTAAGAAATTAAATGCAATCACCTCTGTTACACCCTAGATAACAAACTAACTCACTAACAGAATCCAGTCTTTTACTGTCACATGCACACTTAAAGCTTAAAGAGTGGTTACCACTGCTGCCTTTCAGGAACAGGTCCTGGGACCACCTCTCTTTGGTACCTACTTTTCTGATTTTATCTCAGATAATCAAATTACTGCATCTTGACAAAGTTTTCCAGTGACTAGAAACTCTGTGCTGTCACAAGCACCCCAGATAATCTAAGTATTATTCCTAAGGGTCTAACTCTAGCTAACAAATGGTGCTTGGGCCTGAAGATAAATGCAAAAGAATGCAGAATCGTATCCTTTATCAAACCTGGACACTTATATCCATATCACAAGGGTGATACCTCCCCAAAAATTAACTCAGTTATTAGGGACTTAGGGACCTTCACTGACAATGAACTATCTTTTCACCAGCACGTGACCACTGTTGTTAAGTAATGCTTTTATACAGCTAGATTAATCACAGGGGGCATATATTCCACATCTGAGGAGGTCATTTCCACCCTGTTTTCCTCCCTAATCAGAACAAAATATAAGGACCCCATTTGTATGTAGTTGACTAGGCATATGACCCAGCTCAAGAAACTGCAATGTTTCTTTACATAAACATAAATAAATAAATAAATAAATCAAGGGCATATCCTCATTGACTTACCCTGATCACATTAATGTATTCTAACTATTTTTCATTTCCTGATGACTATTGAAAGGATAACTCTTCTTAGCCAATGAAACATTAAAAGAGTCAGTGCTACTCCCTACCTCCTACTCAAATGCAAAATTAATACCACCCAAAACACTTGTTCTAGAGACATAAATTACAACTGAGATATACACAGGACCATTTAGCAAGATAGCTATCTCTCTCAAGAAACACTTCTTTTATGAAATAGACTCGCCTTATTGATAAAGCAGAGTAGATCTGTGATCTCTTTTAAACACAACATGGATAAGTGGATGGGCGATTGTAAGTATACCCCTGATCTAGCCCATCTACTCCTTTTGTAAGGGGGCCAAAAGAAAGACTAGTTCTAATTAACCAAAATAAATTGCCAAAAAGTCACAAAACAATAAGCAAAAACAAAAAGGAGGCTGTATTGTGTGCAGCTATTCTTTGAAGAAACAATGTAAAGAATTGACGCAATACAAGAAAAAAGACGAATACTTTAATATGATTAAGCGTTTTAGCCCTGTGGCATCTAGGACTTCATGAAAATAAACTCAAAACAGACATAACCATTCCTTAAATAGTATTACACAAAACAATTAAACAATAAAAGTTTTAAATAATCAATTAAACTCTTCTCTTAAAGAGACAGAAATTCTTTTAAGTATAAACACATTTAAAACTAGGAAAAAACATTTTAAAACATCCCTAAAAATAACACCCCATAATACCCATAAATGAAAGGAAATAAATAAATAAATGGCCCGTGAAATTCCATAAACTTTTTTAAAGAAACGTCAAAATATTTGAAGTATATTAAAGTTAATAATGTTATATAATGTTAATAAAATAATTGTGACCTTTTTAATTGCACTTTTATAACTTTTTTGAAATTCACATATTAATACAATAAGAACACTACTCACTATTTAGACACAACTATAGAGTTGATAGAAGAGGGTTGTAAGTCCAAAATGCACGGGAAACCTACTTTCAGTAATTTGTACCTACCATTTAACAGTGCACACTCTTTCGCTCTGAAAAAAATTTGGTGACGGGTCAGTGTATACATGTGGCAAGGATGACGTTCAAGAAAGAAGACTCGGAAGGCAAGTTAAAACCCATCTTCCAGATGTTTTTGGCTAGAGGATATCCAGCACCTTTAGTGCAGGAAATTATAAGGGGACTCTTAGATTAATGGGTATAACCTTCTACTCAATATGAGTATTGATAGTGGGAGATCATTTGGCAGAGAGAAATTTAACAACAGTAATTTTGAAAAAGCTATGGCTGTAGAATTTAATTATGCATCACAAAGGGTAAAAGCAATTATTTACAGGAATTGAAGCATGCTCATATACACCCCAAAATAAGAGGGACTGCAGGTTTTAGCCCAAAATTTATTTTTTAAGCCAGGACAGAACTTAAAAAGCATGTACGTTAAGGGGTACATATTCTAATACCAAAGGTAGGCAAGGAACCAGAAAATGCAGGATATGTAGCCAATGTGTACATATTGTTGAGTGTAGAAAATTTGAAAAAGTAGAGCACGATACTACAGCAATTCTCTAATAAGCACTCATAACAGATAAAAAGAGTTTTTTAATGAAATAACTGGCAAGCACTTTTGCGATGCAACAATTGCTTCAGACCATACATTCAAGCAAAAATCAAATTTAAATTTAAAACACCATTAAATAAGCATCAGCCAATGAAAAACACATATTCAAGGAAGATTGAATTAAAGGCACATAACATATTTAAAATATTACACAAGAAAACCCATTTAAATAACCTTCTATCCTTTAACACTGGTTTAAGAGGGACTGTTTCATTCAATCCAGACCCTTTATGTGCTGACAATTGTAGAAGCCGCCTAAGCTCTTTTCTTTCAGTTTTATTTGTTATATCACCCATTCTTAAACTTTCATGTATCACTTCTATAGCCATAAATTTAAACCAGTGGGTTTCTCCCTTAGCTAAAATGTGCTTTGCTATTGCACTATAACTATGATCTTTGCGGGCACAATAATAATGGTCTCTCACTCATTCTTTAAATCTTTGGTGAGGTTTCCATATATAAAATTTAGAACATGAGCCACATTGTGCTAGACAGACAAGATTTTTAGTATTACAGTTAGCCTTAACATTAAAGGTATATTCTCTGCCATTATCAGGATGAACAAATTTATTGGATGTTTCAATAAATTTACAATATTAACACTTACCACAAATAAAAGTACCAAATTCATCATTACTATTATTAATTTAAGGTACATTATTTCTGGGATAGCAAAGTTGCCTTTTTAATGATTTCTTATTTTTATAAATAAAGTTAGGTGTAGGCCCTATAACATTATATAATGAGCTAAGTTTTAAAAGTGCAATTCAAAAGGGCACAATAATTTTATTAACATTAATATACTTCAAATATTTTTGCCATTTCTTAAAAGAACTTTTTATACAATTTTACTGGCCATTTATTTATTTCCATTCATTTATGAGTATTATTTAAACATGGAAAGTTGTTTTAAGGATGATTTAAAATTTTCTACCCTAATTTAAATGTTTTTATGCTTTAAAGAATTGTTGTTTCTTTAAGATAAGGGTTTAGTTAATTATTTAAAACTTGCATTGTTTAATTGTTTTATGTAATACTATTTAAGGAATAGTTGTGTCTGTTTTGAATTTATTCTGATGATATCCTAGATGCTACAGGATGAAAGTGTTTAATCATACTAAATTATTCCTCTTTTTCTTGTATTAATTCTGGTTCTGGTATAAATTCATATCTTGGTACATTAGTGAGATTGTTGGCAAGTTTACTGGATCAATGTTCTAGTGTTAAGGTATGAAGACCTGAACCTATGAATATGCAAGAATGCCCTACACTAAATCACCACCAACTGCAAAAGCCAAGCTGCAAATCACTTAGGTTAATTATGTGTTCATGGTGTACCTATAAAGCTCCTGTAATACTCTGGCAATTCTTCCCACAGAGTACAAAAGCCAGTGCATGTCACTATAAGTACCTGCAAGCCAGTTTAGGACATTTATTTTGTACTGCAATGGCTTCTGAAGATAATCAGTATGAACAGATCTAATAAAAAGACAGACAATACTTATAGTCATATATGTTATGATGTAAGCAGCCATATGCAATAAATGAACTATAACACATCGTTGCTCACCAGAAGGAGATTTAACCATTCCTCAGCTCGTGAAGTTACAGCTATCCAGTTGCAGTTCAACAGGCTCAGTTTATCATCTACCAAGCTCTCTTTGCCTCCAAGCACTGTTCTCAAAGCATCTCCCAAATCTGTAATAGCTTTTAGCTGTTGCTGGTGTTTTTCAGTCTCTTTCTGCACTGCCTACAAAAAAAAATATTATATTTGTTAATTTTTGGTAAGTTGCATAATCCATAATGCATTAAATAATGAATGAAAATAAATTGTTTCCACTATTCTGTTTTCATTCTGGAACAATTGTATATACTCCTTCAGTAATCGAGTAAAGGAATCTGTATGCAGTTTCAGACCTTAACTGATAGGAACAATGTATAGTTATGTAAATAAACTTACCAGTAGATGTACAAATGATCAGTGCTGCAGTTGCCTTAGATATAGGGTTTATATCCTGCAGGATATAATAGACAGTTTTCAAAGCTTCAGGGCACGTTCCATGCACTTAGACCATTATTCAGCTCGAGCTGACTGGTTGGGTGTCAAGCCCTTCAGAGCACTCATGCCACGAGAAATTGGGAGGCTGAGCCTGAAAGGGCAATGCTAGGAAAAACAAAAAATAAATGTCTATACCTGGCATAAACAACACACCAGAAAACAAGGAGGATGTAGGGAGGTTGGGAGCAGCTACTGGAGCAGTGATCATTTTAACCTCTAATGTTATGGTAAGTTTACTCACACAACGGCATTAAGGTCATCATATTGATCACTGTTGTAGGCTTTATGGGTAGATTACACAAGGTCAGCACATTTGGGAGGAGAAGAAGAGTCCAGGAGCTACTGGAGTGTGGTCTTATCAAAGCTTGACTTCGACCTAGAGAAGGAATCAAGGCTTATAACGTTTTGTAAAAATAGGTATAGGGGACAAAGTTGTTGCTTTTAGAATACTTCTAGAATACAATATTTTCCAAAAATCCATAGATGAAGCTAAGGCCCTGGTAGAGTAGGCCTAGAACAGTTTTAGTTTGGTAAGTATAACAGAAAGTAACAGCCTGAGACATCCATTTGGAAATAATCTGCTTTGCCACAGGTAGTCTCTTTATTCTACCATCACAAGAAATGAATAACTGATCCAAAGATTTGAAAGAACCAGCTGTGTTAAGATAGCAGCCATGTTTTCTGTGGACATCCAAGGTATGGAGTATCTTTTCTCTCTCATTTTTATGGTCAGGAAAGAAAATGTGGAGATGGATAGTTTCACCTAATGTAAAGTCAGATGTTACTTTAGGCATAAATTAAGGATTAGTTTTCAAAGAAACCTTGTCTCTATGGAAAATGAAATAGGTTTAACTCACCATAAGAGCTCTGACATCTGCAATTCAGATACCCTTCTTGCAGAGGTCAGAGCAATCATTAAAACTGCATTTAATGTTAAGAACCCTCACTTTAGCCAGGGTAGCTGATCCAAATGTAGCAAGTGCTAGCTTCTCTGATGCAAAATTAAGATTTCCAGAAAGGGTCAATTGTTTTCTTGGTGGCCTCTTATTCAAAACTCCTTTCAAAAACATTTTGACAAGGGAATGCATTGAAAGAGTAGTATCCACAGGCAAACATGATGAAATTGATGAAGGAGTAAGAAAGTCCATGTGATAGTAAAACACACACAAATAGTGTATAACCAGAGAACAACTAGCCTTGAATAGGTGAAACCTATGCTGCTGGCACCAACTAGACAACGTTTTCTATTTATAAATGTGTCATTTTCCAGTAGCAGGCCTTCTTGCCTCCATTAGTACCTGCTGCACATCCTTGATAAACAGGTACCTGAAGAAAAATTAAGACCCTGTCATCCAGGCAGTCAGTTGAAGTTGATTGTGGCTGGGGTGTATCAAATGCCCCTGATCTTGTTTGAGTAGATCCATTCTTTGAGGAATCTCGGGGTAATTGCTCCTTGCCATTTCCAAAAGAAGGCAGAGCAACTGTTACTTCAGCCAGAATGGAGTCGCCGGAATGATCTTTCTCGATTATCCCTGAATCTTCCGACATACCCTGGATGTCAGTGGAAAAGCATACAAGCACATTCCTGTGCAAGAAAAAGAAAAGCCATCTGCCTTTCTGGCCTTGCTGCATGAAGTCCTGGAGCAGAATCTTAACAGCTGATTGTTCAGACAGTAGACAGAGGGATCTAATTGAGGAATTCCTCAGAAAAAGGTACAATCTTGAAAGATTCTCTGATCTAGTTTCCGTTCATGAGGATCTGCCGAAGTCCTGCTCAGCTTGTCTACCACACAGTTTTGTTCTGGTGGAATGTAGGCTGCCTGTGGAGTGAGACTGTGCTGTGAAGCTATAGCCCAAGCTAACATAGTTACCCTGCAAAGGGCATTGTGACCTGGTTTCCGCCTTCTTGTTGATGTACCACATGACTGTGGCTTTGTCTGTAACAACTTGAAGAGGCCCAGGGAACAAAAGATAATTCAAAGAGTTGAATGCTTTGACCAGGGCAAGCATCTCGTTTATATTTCTCTGCTTGCATCTGTCCTTGGTGTCCCAAAAGCCCTGCACCTTTATCCTAACTGAATTTGTTCTCCAAGTAAAATCTGAGGTGTCTGTGTTGAATGTTTGAGGGAGAAGAAGAGAACAAAATTTAGGGATATTTTCAGTCTCTACCAAGTGATTTCTTTTCTGTTAAACCCCAAAACTGTGATATGAAAAGAGAAAGGATATTGGTGCTGGGACCAAAGAGACTTCAGATACCATTATATCTTTCTCATGTGCAGTCTTGCCAGGGGCATCATGAGAATCACAGATGCCATGAAACCCAAATTCCTGAGGTTTTCCCTTGCTGTGAATGAAGTCTGAGTGGAAAACCTTAGAAACATATCTAGATCTATTTTTTCTCTGGAAGAAATACTCTTTGAGCTGATGTGTCTAGCTGACACACCAGGAACGTAGTCCTGCATAAAGAGACAAAAAAGACTTTTGAATGTTCTCTTTGAACCGCAGTTTGTATATGAGGTCTCCCATCTATCTAAGTGAGAGATTCCTCACATTTTAAATATCTGAAAATGAGATACACCATGAGAAACACCCTAAAGTGCAGCTAGCTAAAATATCAGAGGACAGTGGAAGAAGTTTCACTGTCTAGGTCAGAACAAATTGCAAAGATAACTGTGAAAGAAGCTTCTGTGAGGAAAGGAGAAGTTACTGGGGTTACGCTGCACACCAAGTCTCAAACTGTTCTTCCACAATAAAGAAGGACTGGAAAACAGATTTGTGAGAGAGAACTGGAAAAAATCCAGCAGTTTTAGTTGCCAACCACACCCCAAAGTGTCTGCATTTGAGACCAAATTTGAAACGAACATCAGAAAGACACGTAGGAGACCTTCCAAAAAGCACTTTTTCCAACTGAAGCCTCATGAATATAAAGTATTGAAAAAACTCTGCTGAAACCCTACCCAAAGGATCATGAAAGCAGATAAAGGACAGGGGTATCCTCTTTACAGACATTATATTCTACAACACAAAAACCACAGCAGTGTGGGAAAACCAAGACTATTATTCTAAAAGTGATACTGGATAAGTAAAGGTGGCATATGAGAACTTAGCAGAAGAACTTTTTAACCTCAGTGAGGAAAACCTGATCATTGAGAGACTGTTGGACTTCATCACCATTTCCTCCCCAGGGTCTCAAGCTACTTCAATATTCCCAAGCCCCACAAGAACATCACGTGATCACCCTTACCGGCCAATAATAGTGAGTAGTGGCAGTATCACCGAACCAACCTCTATCTATATGGAAGTTCAGATATAATTCCTCGCAGAACCAAACCCTTCATTTATTTTGGACACAAGTGATTTTCTCAAAAAAATCCAGAATCTGCAAATCAAAAATGAATCTTTGCTTGTCACCATAGATGTGGAAGCACTCACCACCATGCTTTCACATGACTATTGTATCCAAGCAGTGACAGAATCCCTCATAGATCACCAGCCAGGGATGGGAACCAAGGCCATCAGCAGACTACTTCAATTACTGTTAGAAAAAATGTTTTTTAAATTCATCAATTCCTACTATAGACATAGCACCAAGCCTTGCAAGCAATGCACTATGAAAATGGGATAGGGAGCACATTTACTACTCCCCTTTATACCAACACACGTATTGCCACTTCATTTACATCAGTGACATTTTTATCATCTGGTAGCACCAAACATAATTTGCAAACCTTTTCTGACCACATTGTTAACTCTACCAATTTCCTCAAGTTTACCACCTCCTGCAGCCACTACAGCACAAACTTTCTGGATCTCAAGATCATGAAACCGAATGGGCCTGACCGATTATCCAACAACCTGTATCAAAAGCCTATCAGAGTGAATCTGTTACTGCATTAAAGCAGCATGGACCTTTATCAGACCAAGACAATGTAATTAAATCAAAGGATCTTGGGATAGCAAGAGACACAAAGGAATTAAAGTACTACACCACCAACATTGCAAACCTGGAAACAATACTTTTTATCCAGGGGCTACAACAAGAAATTCATCATTGGAATACTTGGACCAATAACCCAGCTCAAGAACAACAACCCAGACATCCCAGCCCTAAACAGCAGCTACTCTTGCAACAGGAGAACAAAAAGAAAACAAATGGAGGGCTATAGAGAAATATCCATGACAGATTACTTACTTGATAGACTGTGGAGCAATCATGGATATCATTAAAGAGAACTAGGTTATTTTTGCCAATAACCCCACATTAAATCACATACTATTGGAAAAGCCAAGCTTTAACATTAGAAGGATCATAAATATCAAAAACTACATTGCGAGAATGAGCAGGATCTCCAATACAATCTCCAATTCCCCAAAGTGTACCTTCCCCTCTGGGCCTCCCAGTTGTAGATACTGCAAATTCATAAGCGGCGCTTCTGGCTTCCACTGCCCAAACACAGATTTGTACTTCAACAGCCGTGAACCCTGGAATTGTAACACAGAGGCAGTCATTTACAGAGCCCAATGTCCTTGGTGTCCTTTGTTTTTATGTTGGGAAGATGATAAACTTAAAACAAGAATCACCCACCATCTCAAAGACATACACGACTATAACTTAAAGAATGATCTGGCCAAGAATGCTCATGATCACCCTGGACACAAGACTTTCCTCTTCCACATCTTTGACAAACTACTGAAGGAAGAGCTACAAGGCCCACTCAACAATTACCTTGAAAAATGAGAACTGGAATGGAAGATTAGGCTTGAAGCTTGTAAAGCACTGGGTCTTAACATGCAGATTTACAGTACATCTCCAGCGTGCTGAACCTTAGGAAGTTCCATCATCATGCATACTACTAAAAAGACACAAAAAAGACTAAAAGGAATGACTTACACCAATCAATCATACCTATTAATCGAGGATATTATGGCTTGGTATATACTTGCTTAGACTATAGACTAGCTGACTAGAGTGATTTTAACATATTATATAGTATTTAGTTGTGGTTTATTTTATTTTATTTTATTTTATGTGATGTTTTTTCACTTAAGAAACCTATGAGATTAAAAGCTTATACCCTGAGAATGTTTTGGATTTTCTTCACAGGTGATTTTCAAGACAGGATTGTGGTAGTAATGATAATTTCCATGAATGTTTTTTTACAAGTTAAGATGGGCAGGTCCTCTCCGATACCTCCTAAAACCAATAAAACACTTTGAGGTCCCCATGGGACCTATCAACATCCTGAAAATATTCCCACCATCCTTCAATCCACTTTTGCCAAGCCCCTCCTACAAAAAATGCTTTTGGTCTCTCTAGTAACAGATGAGGGCCATGGTGAGGGACCACCAGAAAAGTTTATTTCCAGTTATATAAATACAAAATAATATATAATAAAAAGCATTTTTCCAGCTCTACTTCCTCAAAAAGGCAACAGAGTTGCTTGGGGCTAATTACTTTGAAAATTCGTCACACCTGTACTCACCACAGGCTTCATTCTATAACATACCCCTTAGGCATCTTGATTAACTGAGCCCTCTTAGTTGAAAAACATCCCAGATCATCTACAGAACCCCCTGTCTTTAATAATATTAATGACAAAACAGTAAAAAAGCTCAAAAATTATTGCCTCCATTTTTCTCTTAAAGTTTGAGTATTGGTACTAAAAAAGTTTTAGGTTTTATTTACGTTCATTTACTTATGCAGATCTGATGAAACTTAAGCAAAAGCTTTGAAGTTGGTAATTTTTATAGCTAAGCCTTCAGTTGTTATATTTTTTATTGCTATTCTTGTTATTTTTGTTTCACTCTGCTAGGATAAACACGCCGGTATACATTGTCTGGGTCCCCCTGCTTAGCCTCCCAAAAAGGGCCTATAGCATGCGGTTTAGTGTAGGACAGCTAATCAAGCTGTTTAGTATGGTGACATTTTCCTGATTGTTATTGTCCAACTACTCTCTCCTCCTCAAGAATTAAAAAATATCAATGTTTTGTATTCGCTCTTCCTGTTGAACACATGGTAGTCATTAATGCAGTCCAACCATTCACTCATTGCTCTTTGTACTACAAATCCCACCAATCCTCATTCTCCAACCCCAAATGCACCATCCAAGTCACTCTAACTAATATATCACCATAGAAGGACATTTACTCTGAATGCTAAAGTTAGGTTGTAGATTTTCAGGTTCTCTAAATATTTCAAATTCTAAAACTAGACCAATCATTCCTTGAAAATCCACAGGCCAGTCACATGAGGTTGAACCAATCCCTTGCTTGGCAAATGACTTGAATCCTATTGGCATAAAGCCCACACCTACTGAAGTTCATTGGGCAACATGTTAATATACTGAACTAATACTTAATTTTCCAAGAGCAACCAACCAGAGCTCTTTGTCACCTGCCTATGAAATTTCTGAACTCCCACCAATACCAAAGGAGGCTACCATTAACATTAGTCCACCAATTATCATACTACCATTGAAGTCCATTGACCAACATACCAAATTATGGAAGAAATATGTTTTCTCCAAAAGCAGCCAATCAGAAATATTCTCTTTTTATCACCTGCCAATGTAATTCCAAACTCCCACTGATACCAAAGGCATTTACCTGGAGTATAGTTCCACCAATTAGATGCAAGCCCTGGGTTACAAAACTGATACAGCAACCAATTAGAATATTAGAATATCTGTACGAATATTAGACTACCTGTACACTAACAAAATAGATGTTTGGTACAAACATTTTGATAAAAGCACAGATGCACATTGATTTTTTTTATACAACACTTATCTGCCTAAGTTGTGTCATGTTCAATAAGATCAGAATTTTCTAAGAAAAACTAGCTTCCCAAGAATTACTTTATGTTTTTTATTTTAGCATGTGTAGCGTCACACATCTCTATTAAACCACTGGCTCACAGACTATTTACGAATAAGGATACTATAGACTTGGTGTGCAGCATAGCCGGAGTAGCTTCTCCTTTCATAAAAGAAGCTACATTCTACAGTTGTCTTCATATTTTAAATAAGGAAAAATGTGGATACCCTTGTAGCCTGGAATGAGCTATAACTGGATCTAGACAATTTGAAAACACTGTCGGTACAGTGGACAGCCCAAAGAGTAGAACAGAGAATTGGTAATGTAGTTCAAACACACCAAACTTTAAGAAACACCTGAAGCCTGGATGAATATGGAGGTGATGATAAACTTCTTTTAAATATATAATTTCCAGGAAACTTGAATGAGGAAAAAGAGGTAAAAGATTGTGAAGTGGCATCGTTCTAAACTTGGGCACTATTACAAATACATTCAGGAAAGAAATATCCAGAACTTATTTCCAAGCATGTTCTTTCTTTGGCACTAAGACCACCCTTCAAGCCTAAAGCCCGGCAAGGAGGAATTAGTTCTTTCACTCCCTCAGACAGTATGTAATGAAGGATAGGTAAAAATAAAAAAGTCTGGTTTGATGAACAAAAAATTATCCTGGAAAGGAGGAATTTCTTCTCACTGTCAACTTTACCCTTGATGAATGATCTTCAGAACCCGTTTGCCAAAAAGAAAAGTGGAGATTCAGCCTTCCCCAGAAGGGAAAGGTGGCTGTCAGGGTGTGAGATGGGAGCAAGGACCATTCAATAGTCATTCTGACTTGTTGGACTCTCCTTGGTTTTGGGCATTTCCTGAATTCGTTTTGGAATCCCTCCTTGCCATGTCTTCTTAAATGTCTGTTTACCTGCATTTTGTTGAGACTGCTTATTTATTTATTTTCAAAATTGGATGAGAGGTTAGAGATTCCCTAAGAAAACTTGAAAAGGAGGGCTGAAAAATCTTAAATATTCCCTCTATCACTGTACCTCTTTCATCATACCCTTTGATCACATCTGCAGAAGAGAAAGCAAAAACTAAATTTCTGTCCAAATGAGGATTTAAAATCTCATTTGTACATATTGGGAATGGTCTGAGAATGCAGCAAGGTAAGCCTTCTCAAAATAGTACTAGTGGTCATAACACTGGAAGTGATATTAACTGAGTCATATACACACGCTCTCAGCAATGAGTAGTGACTTCTACAATTGAAGAAACTAAATTATTTAAAGCAGATTTTTCCTGATTAGAAAAAAAAAACTGTAGACAAAACATTACTCATACTTTCACAATTAGTAATAAACTGTAACTCATGAACCTGAGAATTCAAAATTCTGAAAATCAAAGTTGCACAAATATACATTATTTCTGATTTTATCAATAAACTCATTCTTACAAGAATGATTAGGACTGAAATTGGCTACATGTCTAGCAACAGTAGGATTGACTAAAGCTACAGCTGCTGGGTCAGGTTTGGGAAGAGTGTATACAAACTTAAAAAATGAGGATATTTATACATTTGATCTGCCTTTTTTAGAGGCAGCTAGCAAACTATTAGGAAAATTGCATATAGAGAAACACACACACACACACACACACACACACACACACACACACACACACACACACACACACACACGTTATCCAAAGCTGACAAAACTGGAAGAATGCATGAAGGTTCTGGAAATTCCTTCTGTAAGATCTCACAGTATGTTCTGAGGGACTGAGAAATGTTAGTGTTCTCCCACTTATAATACTGGCTCATTCTGGAAATAATGTCAGATAAAGAGACCCCCCCCCCCCATGGGGAGATTCAGAAACTGAGCTCTTCTCTGAGTCAAAATCAGTAATCTGAGCAGAAAACCCTGCAATGGTCACTTTATTTTCCATTCCAGATTCAGGACCATATATCTCTTGAAGACAAGGGATATCCTTCTTTCTTTTAGTAGAAATCACCTCAGAAGAAGAATCAATAGCCTGCGTTACACCCTGAGACAAACCCAGAAATATAAAAAGTAGTGGATACATCTTTACTTTTCTTTTTCTTTATAACAAGAAAAATGATGCCAACAGCGTTATTAATAGTAACAGTAGCTCCCCAAGGACTGGGCACAATACTGTGACAAAGCACGAAAGTCGTACATCTTCAATTCCCAGGACCAAAAAGAGTGTTTGTCTTTTGTCCACTGAGGGCACCCTTACAGCCACAGAGGATGCGGCTAAGCCCCTGTCCATTATGATTGCAGTTGCTACACTACAGTGATCTGGGATTAAGGTGAGTGGCCTGAGGAACAAACAATGACCACAGCAGAGTCATACACCTGTGGCTGGAGGAAACTGCTAACTGTGGTGGCAAAGGTCATTTGCTTAATTCTTTCTTTTTCTGGTTGGAAGAAAGACCAACCATGGGACTGGTAGTTTGTTCTAAGGTCAAGTGAAAATGGTGCCTTTGTCCCGGGGAAAACAAATAGCAAAAGCTTGTGAAAATTAAAACTCTATAAACATCACTTTATCCACATAAAAATATAGTAGAAAGCACTGTGACACTATTTTCAGATCCCAAAAGTAAAATAAACATATTTTTTCCACAAAAAATAGGCTTCCAATTAGTTTAAACAACTTTTAAACTGACGGGGGAAAAGTATGCTCTTGTTGTATAATACAGTCTCATGATAGTCCATTAAAACACAAACTCTTAGCTTAAAAATAACTTTCCTGAACAGGAAAGTATTAATAAACAACCATTTTTTTTTTTAATAGAAGTTTTTTCCCCCAAAGGAGACTTATCTGCCCAGCAAAAGAGCAGCATAAGCTGACCGTCAATCAACAAAAGCCTCACAGGAGCGTAGACTTTGGCAGCAGAAAGCTATGAAGATCTTGGCACCCAAACCTGCCTTTTTAATCAGCTCAGCTAAAAATAGACTGATGGCTTGGTTGCGTGGAAGTTGCCATAAAGCTGTGGATGCTGGCAGGCTGTTATATCCTATCCAGGATACAACCCATGTAGCTAAGACTACTGCAGCACTGATCAATATGATGAACATCCAGGATCATCTTAGAGCTAATATTTCTGTATTGTGGAAGATACATGATAAGGTTACCATTAGTTGTTTCATTGCACGTAGTTCAGGGCTTTTATACACAGACTACCTAGCATGACCAAATACTATTTTTTTATTTTGTTGATTGGTAAATAACTAAACTCTCAAAGCCACACACTATGATTGTTTTAATCAAGAAATTCTTAAGCCAGCAGTGATAGCAGTGTCCATAGGTCATGTAATATCATGCAGAAAATAAAGTTTTGAAATAGTACTTTTCTGTCGTGTAATACAAGGATCACTGAATACATGGTACTAATGAAAAGACCCAGATGGAAGATTCCCCCTGTTGAAGTATTTGTTATTTCAGAACGGAGGAGCTGTGTACTGGTAGAATATAGTAAGAATCTACCAAACAATGAGTGATTTCAAGTTAACTCTAATTTTTACTCATCTGAGGAGAGCTGTCAGAGAATAACGAATGAATGACGTGCATCCACAAGTTACAATGTTTATTTATTCCAAAGGCAACTGCAACTTATTTGCTCATTTTATGTCTCTCTCTCTATATGTGTGTGTGTGTGTGTGTGCCTGTTTATCTGTGCATGTGCATCTGTGCAGGAAGAGATTTATTAAGGTGGGATAACACTGGAAGGAAGACTAGTTTAATACACAACACTTTTTATGTTGTCATGTTCTGTTTTGTACTTCTCTGCATACAGCCTTGGACTTGTCTTCATGTTGATCAGTTAAATCGATTCTCTTTACTTATATTTTGCCATGTCATAAGTGAGAGTATTCCACTCTTCTTAATGCTTCATCAACCTTGCCCTCTACCATTTGTTATGTCTTCAGCAATTTCCCCATAAAGCATCCCATCCTCTAGTGTGAAGCAAAAGGTGGAAAATGAGATATATGCCTTATACCCTCAGCATATAATAGCTAGCCAGCTTTCAGATGAAACTGAGATAAGCACTGGTAAATTAGTACAGATAAATTACAGTCTAGATTAGGCAGTTTAAGCACACTGAGTTCTCATTTTCTTGGTTTATTATCCAATATCAAAATACAATGCTCTGCTATTGCATGCAGAACACAGTCAGTGCTCTGGCACAGATGCGTAAGATAAGATGAGTTGAAGGTGTATTTATCTGATGAGCTCATTTGTGTGTGCAGTTCTCTACATATACCAATAACTCACCATTTTTTATCTGTCCCATCTCCTAGACTCCTTCCTTTCATCCAGCCCTCCTTTTATCTGTCTCTTTCTTCTTACCCTGTTGTAATCCATAGGTTCATAGACTCTTACTAAGTTTAAAGGACACCATTGAGAAGATCAGTTCCATCATACTATACTGGTGGGACATAAACAATGTGGGACACAAACAATGTCCCTCATTAAACAGGCTGTCTCAGAATAATTGTGCTAAAAAATTGCGATCAGGCACTCAGTCAACCAGACCTGTTTTAAAGATCTTTAGGGACTACTGTACTTAGTAGGAAAGAGCATTGCGTTCTACAATTGGAAGCTACTTCGTTATCCATCATGTCATTTGGTGTTGCTGATATAATAATATAGGTTTAAACCTCTAAAATGGGTGTTTATTTTATCACTTTCTCTATTTACATAAAAGTGTTCAAAGAGCACTGAATCATTCATACCATAGAAGACTAAGCATAGTTCACCTCTCAGCAACGTGTATGACACAGAGGCATTACTGGAAAAGCCCACCCAGACTCTGCCACAGCTTGCTGTGAGAAAAAGTTTAGTTTGCTTTTGATTTCTTGTACTTTGTATTAATTTATTGCCTTTTTCTATTTTGTATACTGTGATTTGTTTTATTTACACTGTGTTTTACTTGTATTTTTCTTTTAATTGCATATTAAAACTTGATAAGAGACCAAAGCTGTCTTTCTAGTTGCCTGCCCCTCATGTTAATTTAACCATATATCTCTTTTTCTTTCTCCTTTCACTGGTTGGTGTGACTAAGCACAACATTATCATTTTTTGAAATCACTCCCCTTCAACTATTTAAATTTATTGGCCATCCCACTGTATTCCATAGTACTGGAATACACTAGTGCCCACACGCTTTCAATCTGCCTTGCTCTTTTAAAAATAGTGGCTCTCCACGTAGACAGCTAAGACTTAAGCTACCCACTTTCATATCTAACTGCTTCATGCACACTGCAGGGTTTAGGGTAAATAATTTTTTTCATCTTACCCTTAAGCATGTATTGCAAGACCACCAGTTATCGGACAGCCCGCATTCTGCCTCTCAGTAGTTATCTTGGGATTAGTGCTTCTGTTTTCTCCTGGTGAGAGAAGGAGAACAGGGACATTATTTCCTGGAGACTGCGGATCACCAGAAAGCCTAATAACTGCTTTATAGGTGACAGCTTGGAATCTGTGCTTATATTCTGATCCTGATGAGAGAAGGAGCAGAGTGTAATGATTTCTGACTGCCTCTGGTTGGAGAGTGGGTGTCTGTGCTATTCAAGGCATCTACCAGAAAAAGGCTACAAGCCTACAAACCCTTGCATCATCTGGGACAAGACTGACCAAACAGGCTGTGGCCAGCTTCACTTCTTGGGATTAGTGCTAACATTTTGTTTCTGGTGAGAGAAGAAGCAAATGAGCATTTTATCCCAACAGAGTGAAGCTGTGGTGAGACCAGCATTAGTAGTATCCAGTAACCACTCATGCGACTTCCCTCTTTCCATTATTCTTGACAAGCTAATTCTTCATTTTCAGTAAGTACTACTTGATTTGTTTCTAACATCAGAATATCTGCCTAAATACTTCATCCTTAAATTTTCAAGGTCTACATATTAGTTTCCCCTCAAGTGTTTGGCAGTGCTCTGTACAGACGCAGCCACCTTGAGTGACATTTTTCCGGTAAAAGCACAACTGAAATTTCTCCAATACCTAGTTGCACACAGGACAACTAGTCTGCAGTGACAAGCACTGTCCACATAGTTGCAAACCAGATACTCCCGACAGTGATTGATATTCTCACCCCAACCATCTAATCAATACAAATGGATCTGTTGCCATGCATATGAACTTTCCTACTGTCCCTGTTACCAGCTTGGTTGATATGAGCATCCTGAGGCAATGTGGAAATTGCGTCATGTTTACTAATAACCAGTTAATTCTCAAACAAACTGATATGGTATGTGAGAGATGTATTTATACAATGTCACTGGAGGCAAAACACTCATATAAAGGTACTCCTAATGTCAATAAGGTTGTCAGTAGTACACACGCTGCACCCATCACACAGAATTCAAAGGAGACATATACACCCACATATGCTAAGGCCTAAGGCATGTACATGTAAACTTCCTAAACCACAAAGACCTCTATGAGGTATACATAACAAGTACCCTCAGCAGCCCCAAATACGCTCTTTCAGAACAACACCTACATCAGCACATAGAGCTACATCTCATGGAGCCTCTACCTCTAAGCCCATAAGGCAAGCCACCACACAATCCAACATTCTTGTCATTGGAGACTCCATTGAGAGACACACTGATGTCCCTCTCACAAGGCTGAGTAAGGAGAAAGTTACAGTCAATTGCTTATCAGGGGATAGGATCCACCACATTACTCATGCACTCATGCCACTGGACCACAATTACTGATATGACTCATTCATAGTCCATGAGGGAGTAAATGACCTGAGACATACCACCCTAGACTAAAAGAAGAGAGACATCATGGAGCTCTCGGAATATGTGTCTCAGGCTGGTATGAGCCTAGCATTGAGCAGCATTTTACCTTTTCCAAGGATGATGCCGCAATACAAACAAAAGATGATTGACTTTAATAATTGGCTTAGTTTTTGGTGTCATTCTAAGGGGGTGCAATATTTGTCAGCATAGAAGGAGATGGTCAACAGACCATGCTGCTTTGCCAGGGATGGTCTGCACCTCTCTCCTCTAGGCTTTGAAATATTAGCTAAAACAATGTCTTCCCCTATAGTGCCTTTTTTAGGCAATGCCAAACTGAAAGTACTTCTGACATAGCAAATCAAAACCAAAAAATCTAAAGGCATACCTCTCAATCATACTGAATTCTTCAGTAAATACCAGTTTTGAGGGTGCCACAAATTCCTGCATGGCCCTTTTAACTTCTGAATTTCCTGTTTTTTTTTTTTTTTTTTTCTTAATACTCCTGAAGTCTTCACGTGCAGGGGTGCGGGATGATGTCAGCTTCTGCAGACTGGTCTAACAACACATCATTCTTCCCTGGCTCAGCTGTAATTGTAATGGCAGCTTTTTATTTTCCTTACAACTGCAGGCAGGAGAAACTTTACTTATTTGACACTGACAGTACATTTTTCTTCCCTGGCTCAGCTCCTTATGGTATTACTTTTACAAGTGTGTGTTAAAAATATTTATAACAGCTGCAGGAGAAACTGTGTTTAATATTTATGGTATTACTTTTACTGTGTTTTAAGTTGACGGCTGCTGAAACCTTTTACTTATTTCACCATGTGTGTGTGCGTGCGTTTACTGTGTATTAATGGGACGGCTGCATTATGGTATTATTTTTGTTGTGTGTTAACAGGCAGGAGAAACTGAAACGTTGGATAAACCTTAACCTATTACTTTTACTGTTATTTACTGTGTGTTAACAGGCTTAACAGCTGCAGTAGAAACATTAACTGTGCGTGTGTCCTTTTACTGTGTATTAACGAAATGTTAATAGTGGCATTATGGTACAGTATTACTTTTACTGTGTGCTAACAGGCAGGAGAAACTGAAACATTGGAGAAATGCTTAACTTATCACTTATTTAACTCATACTTTTACTTAGCTGCAGGACATTTATGGTATTACTTTTACTGTTATTTACTATGTGTCAACAGGCTTAATGGCTGCAGAAGAAATGTATTAACCATGTGTGTGTGTGTTTACTGTGTGTTAATGGCTGCATTATGGTATTACTTTTACTGTGTGTTAACAGGCAACCTTTTACTTAATTATTTAACTCGTACATTTACTGTGTGTTAAGGGCAGCAAGCAGGAGAAACTGGTGTGTTAAGTGGGTTCTACTCTCACAGTATGTAGATGGATTGCTTTTACTGATACTGCAGTCTTGAGAATGTCCGCTTTGATGGAGATACCTAGTAACAATGAACCTGTTACCAGTTTGCCATCCATTCTTTTCATTAGATACAGATCTCTTTATTGTGGAATTATTTAGATTACTTTCACTTGTGCAGAGATTGTGCATATTTAGTGATATTGGTGGATTGTAGAAGTTTGTGCAGCCTTTTATGATGGAAATATTCTGAACTGGGCAGTTTTGTCATTGATTCATGCATTTTGTTTCATTGTTTATTGGAAAAATGTTCAAAACAATAAATTTAAAATGCACTCTAACAAGTATGCTGTATTATACAATCAGGAAGGTGTATCAAAGATCGCATGTATGTTTCATGTGCAAGGGGCCTATGATTTGAAAACAGCCCAAAGGTAACCTTTATCCACCACTGACCAGATGCAGTTTCTTTGAATGTGGGTTTCAATGCTGTTTTAATGAATGTGAGTTTCAAGGCAGAGAAGTTTTAATGCTAAGTCTGTTTTCATTGTGAGACTGTATTGCTTTGTTTGGCAGATGTTTATTAGTATTTGTGTGCTATAAAATATAAAATAAAAGTTTTAAATGAAATCCAAATAATCATCGTAGAACTAAAGCAAGTATACATACATTGCAGTGTTTATGGTAAATGGGCAAAACTAGCCAAGTAATGAGACATTGAAATAGTTGCAGAGGGAGGTCTGTGTATGGGGTCCCCATTTGACTATGATTTGGTGAGAGGGGAAGGGCAGCAAACTCAGACAGCCCCAGACGGCACAAACTCAAGCCATTCTACTGATCAGTAGGCCATGGAGAATAACATTTGGAGGTCCTAGCAAACTATAACATTCTTTTGCCAAGATTAGAATATTGTCTACCATTAAATGCCCTACTTTTACCACAAAACTCACATATTGCAAGTCACCAAAATTCTAAGGTTCATCATCTTCCCCCTTCCCAGTGAACATCCTTGCTACACATTTAAAAACAATGGTTACCATTTACTACAGGGTCTGGGCTGGGGCCATATTTTGGTTGTCTGTTCTTCAGTTTGCATTTGAAACTTGGTATCCCACAATTCCATTGGAGTGGGTGGGGTTACATAATTCTGTATGCAAAGTTTATGTTAATCAACGTACAGATTTGTTCCTATTTTTCATGGACCTTTGTTCAGAGTTTTGATGTTTCCAGGTTTAGAGGTATGTCTAAAGCTATTACTGCTCAATGCTATGAGTTTAAACAAAAAAAATCTACTTCCTAAAAGCTCTCTTTACCCTAGCAAATGCTGATGTCTGTGCGGTCATTGAGACATGGTTTAAAACCAAGGACAGCACATGAGCAGTGCAAGGTTATAATGCCTTCTACACAATTAGGCCAGCTACTTCACAAAGAGGAATTAAAGGTGGAGGTATCTCTATTTACATACAAAATAAATATACTTTAAGGCTGGTAAATCAGGATAATGCACTTGTGCTGCTCCATGTTCAAATCACCAAAGGTAAAATCCAATACCACTTCCTTGTAAGCTATAGGTCCCTCTCTATAACCCAGGAAACCCATACCATGTATTTAAACTTATTAGAAACACTAAACGTCCAACCCAATGCCATATTCATGGGTGATTTTAGTTACCTCACTATTAACTATGAATCCTATATGACACCAAACGTACACGCACAGAGATTCCTGGATTTTGTAAACACAAACTCCCTGGACCAGACAGTCAATACACCAACCAGGGGTGCAACCATACTGGATCTGGTCCTCACTAATATGGAAGACTGATGCACACCCCCTACTGCAATGCCTTCCCTGGTAAGGTCAGATCACAAAATGGTCTCCTTTGAAGTAAGAATAAAACCTGGACCCCCAGCTAAACTTGGAATATTCAGGAATGATTCTAGCCTCCTGCTATTAAATGAGACCCTGGCAAAATTTCAAGCCCCCATAAACCTTGTAGAACTGTTTACAGAAACACTGTACAAGCATGTTAACAGCTGCATAGAGGCAGCTGTACCCACCAGGAAGAAGTACAGAACTAACTGAAAAAACAAGCCACCTGGTGGAATAACAGAATCAGTCAGCTGTATAACAGGAGGAAGGAAATCATGGCAAAAAATAGGATTTGCAGCACCCAGCAGTATAAAAGCACTCTTATCAAACTAAACAAACAACTCAGAGGTAAATAAAGTTTATCAAAGCCAAACTTGAGGTAAGTTTGGCCTCCCAGGCCAAGGCCAAACACAAAGCATTCTTTAACTATATCTGCAACCTCAAAGGTAATACACAATTGTGTGCCGAGCTCATTGTAAATGGAGCCACCTATACTGAGCCAGAAGACATGGCAAACCTCCTGGCTGATACATTATTACAACTTTACCCCATTCTCCCTCTCAACCTTCTCTCAGGAAATATCATCAAATATGACTCCCGCTATTGTCACTAGGGAACAGGTCCTTAATGCTCTCCCTAAGACCAGGAACACTGCATCAATGGGTCCAGACAATATCCTACGATGCTTTCTAAACAGCATGAAACATGAACTATCGGGGCCTCTGGAATTACTGTTTAACTGTAGCCTCCAAACAGGTTTCATGCCTCATGAATGGAGAAAGGCAACTGTCATCCCTCTGCACAAAGGTGAGCCATCTACAGACCCTGGAAACTACTGACCCATAATTCGCAGTAGTCTTATATGTAAAGCCATGGAAATAATTATCATGGAGGTGATCAACAGAGATATAGTAAACCTCCAGACACTGGAACCAACTTAATTTGGTTTCATCAATGGCAGATCATGCCTATTCAACTTGGTGGATTTCTTTGAGAAGGTCACTAAAGCAACGGATGAGGGCAAAATCATTCACACTGCCTACTTTAACCTGGCCAAAGTATTTGACACAATGCCACACTCAGGCATTGTTGCTAGACTCAAGAGGTTAGGTACAAATCTGTATGTCACCCGGTTTATAGGGAACTGGCTTACAGACAGGACCCAGAAAGTTAGAATTGGGGAGTCCACCTCTACAAAGAGGCCAGTCCATGTGGAGTCCCTCAGGGATCAGACCTTAGACCACTCCTTTTTGGCATTTACTTCTCAGACCAATGCCAGTTGTCTCTGGTTGACTAAATTTGCAGATGATCGCAAATTAGGAACTGTAATTGAATCTCACACTGACACAAATGTTCTCCAGGAGGGGCTAACAAAGACAAACAACTATTGTCAGAGCCATGGACTAAAACTAACTGCCAAGAAATGCATAACAGTATCCTTTGGGAAGTCATCCATCCCTGGTAACTATCATATTGGCAACACATCCCTTAGAGTTGACCCAGTAGTCAGGGACTTAGGGACACACATAGATAGTAATCTAGTCTTTGATCATCACGTGTCTACAGTGGTGAGGAAATCTTTCTATGTTGCACAACTTATAAACAAATGTATGGCTTCTAAGTCCAAGAAAGTCACTGTTCCACTATATTCAGTATTAATCAGACCTAAAATTGAGTTCAGTGTCCCCTTTGGTATGTACCTAACCAGGCATATCCAGCAGTTGGAATGGCCACAGAGGTTCCTCACTAAAAGCATACAAGGGGTAAGTAACTTGTCCTATGCAGACCGCCTCAAGACCATATCCCTGTATTCTGTTTTCTACAGGCTGTTGAGAGGAGATCTGTGCCATACAGGGCATTGTCAGGCCCCTCTCTGATGGACCTCCTGCATATCCACAAAATAAACAACACCAGAATTACCTATTCTAAATATTTAAACCTTGCCTGTGATATAAATAGGACCTGCTGGAGAGATAGGTATGTATCCCAGAGACTACCCCATCTATGGAATAGGCTCCCCATCCATGTGAAGCAGAGTTCCGCCCTAACTCAATTCAAGTGCTGCTTGGAGAATTGGATGGAAAACAGGATATTCATACCTGGTTTGGCACCAATGTCTCTAATGGACACAGGTAACCTGTAAATGGTTCATCTCCCAGGCCCATGCTTACACTTATCAAGGGTATCAGAACTTGCCAGAGATTTGGGATACATGGCTAGACTTAAAAAGGTCCTTGTGGTCATTAGCATAGCAAACACCTATGAACCAATGAAAAGGTCAAGGTGTTTAGTCTATTAAATTAGCTAAGGTTACACAGAACTAAGAACCTCCAGGTGATAGTGTATTGAAGCATCTTAAGTTGATTTATGTGCTTAGTGAGGGACATGCTGAAGGATACATTGTGTTCAATGACTGGCCTAATAAGGAATGAATAAAAGGACTTTCACTTCTTTGGATCTTGAGAAGATAAAAAAAATTATAAGTTGTTCAAGCTAAAATGATTTTCTAACTATCACAGAGATGTGACTGCCAAAAGAGAGACTGTTATCAACAGGCACTCTCAAGTTCCTGAGGACTGTGTCAGACTTAAGTGCAATGTTATTTACATGGTAAATGTAAGTATTGATTGTAGTACTTATGCCAAATTTATGGTGATGGTTGATGGTGTAATGATGAATGTTGTTAGTTCATATGCTCCGCAAGTTGGGTGTGCAATGGATGAGAAAGAAAAATTTTGGGGTGAGTTGGATGAAGTGGTGATGACTGTACCCAAGGGTGAGAGAGTGATGACTGGAGCAGATTTGAATGGGCATGTTGGTGAAGGGAACAGAGGGGATGAGGAAGTGATGGGTAGGTATGGTGTTAAGGAGAGGAATGCAGAAAGTCAGATGGTAGTGAATTTTGTGAAAAGGATGGACATGGCTGTGGTGATTACATATTTTAACAAGAGGGAGGAGCATAGGGTGACATACAAGAGTGGAGAAAGATGCACACAGGTGGATTCTATTCTATGCAGGAGGGCCATTTTGAAGGTGATTGGAGACAAAGTGGTGACAGGGGAAAAGTGTAGTTAGGCGCCATAGAATGCTGGTCTGTAGGATGATATTGGTGATCAAGAAGAGGAGGAGGAGTATGAGAGCATCACCAAGGATCAAATGGTAGAAATTGAAAAAGGGTGATTGTGAGGTGGAGTTCAGGGAAGACTTAAGACAGGCACTGGGTGGCAGTGAAGGGTTACCAAATAGCTGGGTAACTACAGCAGAGCTAGTAAGGGAGATGGCTAGAAAGGTGCTTGGTGTGACATCTGAAAAGAGGAAGGAGGACAAGGAGACCTGGTGGTGGAATGAGGAAGTACAGGAGAGTATACAAAGAAAGAGGTTGGCAAAGAATAAGTGGGATTGTCAGAGAGATGAAGAAAGTAGACAGGAGTATAAGGAGATGAGGAGCATGGTGAAGAGAGAGGTGGCGAAGGCTAAGGATAAGGCATATGAAGAGTTGTATGAAAGGTTGGACACTAAGGAGGGAGAAAAGGACATGTACCGATTGGCTATACAGAAGGACCGAGCTAGGAAAGATGTGCATCAGGTAAGGGTGATAAAGGATAATGAGGGAAATGTACTCACAAGTGAGGACAGTGTGTTGATCAGATGGAAATAGTACTTTGAGGGGCTGATGAATGAAAAGAATGAGAGAGAGAGAAGGTTGGATATTGTGGGGATAGTGAATCAGGAAGTGCAATGGATTAGCAAGGAGGAAGTAAGTGTAGCTATGAAGTGGATGAAGAATGGAAAGACTGTTGGTCCAGATGACATACCTGTGGAAGCATGGAGGTGTTTAGGTGAAATGGCAGTGGAGATTTTAGCCAGATTGTTTAATGAAATCTTGGAAAGTGAGAGGATGCCTGAGGAGTGCAGAAAAAGTGTTTTGTATTGATTTTTAAGAATAAGGGTGATGTGCAGAGCTGTAGTAACTACAGAGGGATAAACCTGATCAGTCACGGCACCAATTTATGGGAAAGAGTAGTGGAAGCTAGGTTAAGAAGGGAGGTGATGATTAGTGATAAGCAGTATGGTTTCATGCCAGGAAAGAGCACTACAGATGCGATGTTTGCTCGGAGAATGCTGAAGGAGAAGTACAGAGAATGTCAGAAGGAGTTGCATTGTGTCTTACTGGACTTAGAGAAAGCATATGACAGGGTGCCTAGACTGAGTTGTGCTATTGTGTGAGGAAGTCAGGAGTGGCAGAGAAGTATGCAAGATTGGTACAGGATATGTACAAGGATAGTGTGACAGTGGTGAGGTCTGCAGTAGGAGTGATGGATGTGTTTAAGGTGGAGGTGGGATTACATCAAGGATCAGCTCTGAGCCCTTTCTAATTTCAATGGTGATAGGTTGACAGATGAGATCAGACAGGGTCCCCGTGGACTATGATGTTTGCAGATGACATTGTGATCTGTAGTGAGAGTAGGGACCAGGTTGAGGAGACCCTGGAAAGGTGGAGATATGCTCTAGAGAGAAGAGGAATGAAGGTCAGCAGGACTAAGACAGAATATATGTGTGTGAATGAAAGGGAGGATAGAAGAATGGTGAGGATGCAGGGAGTAGAGCTGGCGAAGGTGGATGGGTTTAAATACTTGGGATCAACAGTTCAGAGTAATGGTGAGTGTGGAAGAGAGGTGAAGAATAGAGTATAGGCAGGATGGAGTGGGTGGAGAAGAGTGTCAGGAGTGATTTGTGACAGACGAGTACCAGTAAGAATGAAAGGGAAGGTCTACAAGAGGGTAGTGAGACCAGCTATGTTATATGGGTTGGAGACAGTCGCACTGAGAAAAAGGCAGGAGTCAGAGCTGGATGTGGCAGAGTTAAAGATGTTAAGATTTTCACTGGGTGTGATGAGAGTGGGCAGGATTAGGAATAAGTACATTAGAGGATCAGCCCAGGTTGGACGGTTTGGAGACAAAGTCAGCGAGGCAAGATTGTGTTGGTTTGGACATGTGCTGAGGAGGGATGATGGGTATATTGGGAAAAGGATGCTAAGGATGGAGCTGCCAGGTATGAGGAAAAGAGGAAGGCCTAAGATAAGGTTTATGGATGTGGTGAGAGAGGACATGAAGGTGGTTGGTGAAACAGAGCAAGATGCAGAGGACAGGAAGAAATAGAAACGGATGATCCACTGTGGAGACCCCTAACAGGAACAGCTGAAAGAAAACAAAGAAGACTTATGCCAAATTTAGCAAAGGAAAATGATCAGCATTTCCTAGTGTTGAAGGTAAGTGCATGTTTAATAAACCAATCATTTATTTGATCCAATGCCTGCTGGATTTAGTACCTATTCCCAGTTTGCATTCATTAGCAAACTAGGATAAGTATGCTCCCCTTTAATGTCAGTAAAACATACAACAAAGAGGAGGAGAAAAAACACAGCCCTGTAGGATGACATTTTCCTGAAGTAAGTATCCCTTTCATTAACACTGTAGGTTCAATCAGATAGCCAATTACTTATCCAGCAAACTAATTCTTGTTAATGTTGAGCTGGGAAAGTTTGTTAATGGTCCTATCATGGGATACTGTGCCAAAGCCTTGGCGATGTCTAGGAAAGATAACTGGGCCTAAGCCCCTTACCCCTCAACAACTGTTTCAAAGAACTCAACCAGGTTGAAAATCCACAATCTGTATTTTTAAAAGCCAAACTGGTATATATGTCCAGTGATATAAGGTCACCTGTATCATTGTTTATCAGTCACATCTGCATTGTACCACCACTGCACCATCTATCACCTGAAAGCAGGTATGTTAAAAATGGTTACAATCTGCTCAGTGAAATAAAAGTAGTTAAGTCAAAAATTGGAAATGTGACCTCTTCCAGCACCCTTTTGATTACTCTTTAAAGTATAGCCTTCACTACTTTATGCACTTGTTAGCTATTTGGATAACAATGTCATAACTCAAATGGTTCACTGTCAGAAAAAAAAATATTTTTGGTATCCGTTAGATTTAAATACAATACAAAAAAATACTGCCCTGAGCAGTAAGATGGCTATACCCTGTATAGACTCTTTAGTAATCATAAGTACCTATTATAATTATGAATTCCAGAGGGATGTGAGTACTGTAGCCCTAATCAGTGACACAAACTAAGCCTCATTGTGTATTCCTTCTGTTCATTTCACCTTGCAGTTAGCTTCGGTATACTTTATATTTTCAGTTAGGCGTAAAGTGAATCAGCAAGACTTACAGCTATCTGCTCCACTATAATACTCTAGTTGCACTCAGGTGCTTCTAAAGTAGGAAGATTCATACAAACACACACAAACACAAAACAGACATGCACACATAGAAGCTCATGAATTTAAGCACTCACAGATGCATATGCCAAACAATGAAATGGAAAGACAGACCCTGAATTGCATCATTTTCCTATCTCTGTTCAGTGATCTATTGCTTTTGACTAGCTTGTAGGACCTGAACATCATTTCCATCACCACCAGCAGCATTAGCTGAGGTAGAAGTAATAATTAGGCTGTTGCAAAGAAAATGGGATAGACTCTCTGTAGTTTTTTTTTTAATTAACAAAATGCTATGGCTGTAGTAGTGAATGCATTGTGTTCAGTCATAATTATACAAATATTTATAAAGAAATGATCATATCATAATAAGACACCATGGCTCAGTGAGTGTTTTAGTTGTTTCATGATACTAAGTTCCAGAGTTTGAGTCCTGATAAAGACGTTTCTGCATATCTTTATTGCTTGTCTGTGACAAATAAAAGGTTGTTGCTTTGTAATACTACCTGGGTTTCATGATTTTTGGAAATGTTTGTGACTGAGCTCATCAACAAAGTTTTAAGACCGGTAGTTTCTTTGTTTTTTATTTTTTCCTCAACACTCGTGGTGATGAGGTTGGAACTAGACAGATTCCTGTTCTTGTTCATTCTTTTATAATTTTGCTAATATTAAGTAATTGTACAGTTTGATTTCAGCAAGTATCCTAGTTTGAAAATAATAATGTAAATCAACTTAGTATAATAGATGTACTATTATGTGTTCAGGTGACAATTATGTAGCCCCAGTGATACTGTGGTACACTAAACTGGGGATTATGAAATGATGTGCACATGGTATACCACAGCCTTAAATTCACAGCATTTTCTAGAAGGCACCTAGACAAGCATAAAATAATACTAGTTACAATGTAGTAAAGCAGGCATTACATTTGTGATTGACAGAACAGATAGTGAAAAAGAAGAAAATGTTGAATACATAATGCATTAGCAATATATATTTCTGTCATGGAAATTACATATATTGACATGTGGAAGTAAGATGCCATGGAATTTTCAACAAAGCTAAACAGAATGAGTATTTCATGTCTTTTCAGATGCTTTTCCTAAAGTCCAACTGCCATGAAGTCATCGACAAAAGTCACAGAAGAGATGGCAAAAAAACATTTATGCTGCATTATTTTTATTATTATGTATTATTACTGGAAAATACAGATCGCTGTTTATAATATTTTGATTGCACATTGAGAAAACAAATCTACAATATTGTAAAACGTCTGGGAAAGCCAGGAGAAATGAGGAACTAAGCTATGGTTACTACAGCTTTTAGATGAACGGCTTGAATTCACAAAGGTTAGCAATTATTCTTTGAGAAGAGCAATATCAAACAAGCAGACAGGGGTGTGCAGCATCCAAAAAAATCTCTCATATCTAATAGAAAAAGGATACTTCAATAACATTAATAAGGGAGTGTATTATCCATCTGATCATAAATTATAAGAAAAGTCCATTTCCCCCCACATTCCTAAAAGGTAGGTATATAAATGACAATTTATAAAAATGAAACAACCATTGGGAAAGCTGTATCAGGAGACGATGACAATAACTAAGAACACCGGTTCAGATATACTGGACACCATGCATATATATGCAATGTTTCATGATGTAGGTATAATCCTTTTTACTAATATTTGGACATTCACTTTCAATAATGTCTTTTTTAAGGGGGACACCTCTGCCCAGTTCTTAATGGATACCACCACTTTAAACAATACTAGAGAAAACAAGTTTACAGGAAGTGTAAAGTAATACTGAAATATAAATAAGTGCATAAACAGTAAATACTGGTAAAATTAACTAGATTACCACAATTTTAAAAAGACAGTAAAGTGATTAAATGTGATGACCAGCACTCCAAGTACCTTGAATCATTTTTGAAAAATATGATAATCACTGAGAAGTAATTATGCTAAGAGTTTAATGTTTCTAATTCATTTTGAGTTTGAACCACTGACATTATGCTTAATAACAACTGTTGTATATTGCTATGTCACATTTGGTTTTAATTAATTCATTTACTTGCTTGCTGCATGCCTTCTCCTTAAATATGCTATATGGAAGCTGTACCTGGAATCACAGATATGTAAAAACTGGCGATTGGTGAGTCAGGAGTGCTACAGAAGTATGCTTATCTCAGAAGCTGCAATATGTATTTAAGGCAGTGTGTGACATAACAGGAATGTGGGGCGATGTGTCAGAAACTGTCTGCCTGTTATATGGGTGCTACTATCTAATAGACATGAGATGGTGGCGACATTGTGTTTGCTTTTTTCTGAGAGAAATACTTAATTCTGAACAGGCATTGAGCATTAGGAATGGTGTCATCTTAGGCAAAACCATTCACTCACCTTAATTTGTATATATGTTTACATTTACTACTTACAATACTGACAGTTTATTTTATTGAGTGCATAGAATATAAACCTGTCTTAAGCTTACAGACATACAGAGGTGCAAAAGTCTGTAATAGACTCATAGCTCTGACCCAAAATTGCACTTAAATGTCAAAGGTAAAATTAAAAGATATTGTGTGAAAATGGAATTTCATATTTTTTAGGATATGTAAATCAGTGGCCCGGCATATAGAAATCTGAAAGCTTCAATGAGTCTCCTTGTAGTGCACACTGAAGCAAGAACAAATTTTTAAATACCCAAATTGTTGAATTTTGCTGCAAAATAGCACATTAATTTAAACAAAACAGGCTTAACAGCATAAAAAAATATTTTTAGTATGGAAGGGTTTGCCCTCCTGTACTATCCAACATGACCTAATACTCCAGACATGGAGTAAAAAGAAAATGTAACTTTTTCTTTTGCTTCACGTTACTCCAGATTCAAGGTTAGTGCTAAAGCTCCTTTACTTGCACAGTATTTGAACTACCTGTAATGCTTGACATTACACCTCTTATACAGTATGCAATTTCCAGAAGCAGAAATGACAGACCAGCATCCTTTCAATGGCTACATCCATCCTTTTTGCCTCATAGTACATGACAGAAAATGGCTACCCAGCAACCTGTATGAGACACTGTTTGACTTCTAGAATGACTATTTAACAGCATGGAACACACATGTACTTCTTATATTGCACTGCGATAAACAAATGTCATACTAACACACACAAATACACACACAAACACACACACATACACACACACACACACACACACACACATACACACACACACACACACACACACACACACACACACACACACACACACACACACACACACACACACACACACACACACACACACTGACTAGGCAGAATTTGGCCATGACACCAGAATAATTCTCTTCTTTTCCTGTTATAGTGGTTTCTATTTTTTGAAATGTCTTCAAAAATTATGCAAGTCCAATACCATGACAAGAATGCATTAGAGTATGTCAATAGTTCATGTAATTAGTATGGCTTCATTTATTTATTTATTTTTTAATTTGGTCTCCTTTGGGACATCATTTTTGCTGGCCCAGCTCCCAGTACCTCACACCCATGTTGAGTCTACACTCTTGTCTCCAAGCCTCCCTGAGCTTTGTCTAGTGTCAGTGGGGTGAACATGGACCCTAAGAGTGTGTTGGGAGCTCGGCCATCCCTACTTCAGTCCTGGGAGACTTCTTGCAGATGCTCTACCCATTCCCAGCCCTCCCTCCCATGCCTGTTAATTCACAAGGGCAGCTCCCCTCACTGGACCATGCCTCTCATAAGGGAGCATTATGAATGAATCTCCTCACCCAAGACAGTCATTCTCATTCTTCTCTGCCATTCTGTCAGTTGCCTGAGCCGTTAATCACACCTGAGTCTACTTGGCTGTAGTTGTGTCATTATCCTACTATGTCAACAAAACAGCTAGCATTGCATCAGTTTTTGACATTTGTTAAAGGTGCTCTTCTCAACACCCACAATGTTCCCAGAATGCCACCTTCTGCAATTTATATGCAGTTACATATATAAATACACTCAAATTTTATCTTTTATTAGCCATGTTTTAACTACTTCTATTGGAACTGTCTGAGTGTCTTTATCCCACATTTTTCAGCTCTGCTTGGAAATCCTGGCATTACACTCTTTATGCTTTACGATTTTTTCTATGCTTGGCTCTGATGTTATTAACAACAAATATGTCTTTATGTAGTCCCATGATTGCAGCCCTATACATATAATCAAATTTGAGAAAGCCCATACCTCCTTCAGAATGAGGGGTATGGAATCTTGTTCTTTATATAACATTTGATTGGCATGAATCATTTTTCTTGATTTTTTTTTTCAATTGCTTCAATGCTGCTTGGGGTCAATATTCCAAAATGTCAAGGCAATTTTTAACATTCGTTTCATTCTTCTGAACTATTTCCTACTAATCTTTAAACTGCTTTACTGATTACCATTCAGTTATATCAAAATATTTATAAATACACTCCTGTTCCAGTCTCTTTATATCCTGCTCCAGTTTGATATGTTCGAGGAGCCGCTTTACCACTATAAATATTATCTTTGCATGTATATCAAGAGCAAACATCATTCTTACAGCACATGAAAAAATTGTAACCATCTGTTATTATTCTTTCCAATGCTCATCTGTTGACTTATACATCACTAAATCATCAACAAAAAAGTGATGAAATGTTTTGATTTCTAGAAGTTAAGCTCTATCAATAGACTAGTCTATTAAGTAAAAGGGTTAAGGGCAAGGCCAAACAAAGTGATGACAAGGAATCATCTCGTAATATCCCCTTTAAAATTTTATATCTGGAATAATAATTTGACCTTTATCGTGAATCAGTTGTTAATTGATTTCTCACAATTTCTTAGTGACTGCAATATAAATGTAGGGTATTTGTCTTTTTTTTTAATTTATCCAAATTATTTCATTTAGTAATACTGTGACAGGAATGGACCCCTTTCTTAATTCTGATGAGAGTACTTGAAATTAGTATTGCTTACGTCTTTGATATCAGTCAAATGTGTTCTTCTCTGCACCTGCAATGTACCAAGAGTTGCAATATTCTGCAATTCATATGGGACTACATGTACTGATATCATGTTTAAGTACAATTGTATATTATTTTTTAGTTGTCCATTAAACTGAGAGTGTTCTGTGTGAGAGGAAAGATGCTGGATGAAAGACATGAGGGAATGAATCAAGTTATATTCTGGCTAGGGTGAATACTGATGAAGAGATCCTTTCAGATACCATACTAAGAAAAGATGTTTGTCAGATTCATATCTAAAAAAAAAAAAGATTAATGTAGAAGAAACGGAAGCCATTGTAGAACTGGAGGGTCTGATTGAGGATAAAATAAATAATGCTAACACCGGAGGTGAACTAATGTAAAAACATCAGGACAAGGCTTAAAAATAGGAAGTTTGTTGGAGAACACTATAGTCAGTATTGGTATCACATCATTCTTTGGCTAGAATAAGAAAGCAAGAAGGAGACACAGTGGAACCATAACCAAAAACTTGTTAAGGTTAACTTATAATACTGAACAATTGTTTGACAGGTATTTGTTTTGGCTAAGTGCTTTAAAATCAATGAGTACTAGAGGAATGAATAAGAAGTTTGCTTAATTTGGCTAAAGAGCTGTTTTATGATGTTTATTTAGAAAATGAGCTGTCATTTTACTTATATGGGAAAAGCATTCAGGAGATTTCTGCTGAATCACCTTATTCTAATTTTTATTTGTACATTTCTGAATCAGGTAATAAAAATAAAACTGGAATTCAGGTTAGTCAATATAAATGAGCCTGTGTTTAAGCTTGCATTGCCTGAGAGCTGTAATGAGTATTTACTGGAGAAGATTTATGATATGGATGCACACTGGATTGCAGAATGTGTCGTTTTTCTGGACTTAAGCATGAAATAAATAAAATTACATTTACAAAATGTGATTATGGCTGAAGTACTTAAATAAATTGCATTTTACCATGACCAGACAAAAGGAAGGTATTTTTGTGGGGAAAGTGCCATTTAATAAACGCCTATGCAAAAAGGACGTGATATAGGATTGAAGGTGAGTACAACAAGTAGAAAATTAAATTGGGGAGGACTAAAATAAAGAAATTAGTAGTAAATGGACATGTTTCTCACTAAATTTCAGTACTACATAAAGTCACAGAAGAAGGCATACAATTTTCATATGTTAAATAAAGGTTGAAGTATGTTTTCTAGAAGACATTAGATTTACTTTTGTTACAGAAATGGGGCAAACAACCTTGTTTTATGAATAGGAAAGATAATGTGATGTAGAATGCTCAGGTATGTAAAATGAAATCGGGAAAGCTACAAAGATGAAAGAAAGATTATGTGGTGGTCACTCCAGGTATGTTAGTATTAGTAGAATGCATATGGGAAGGTAAGTTATAGAGAGTATGTCTGTAAGTAACATGTCTAAAAATAACTAAAGAGTGGAAATGTTCGGTATACTCTATTAAATGAATAGTATTCCTGTAAGATTTCTAACTTCAATGGGGTTTTAAGAGTCCTATGGTAATTTCATTTATTTAAAAATCAAAAATAAACCTGTATTGAAAAAAAGGGGTATTAAGGCTTTCATTTAGGAGTCTATAATCTTCATTGCTTCATGTGTACCTTCTAACTGTCAAGAATTTTACAGAATATCCACATTTTTCATCATATTTTTGGTCTGTTCCTCAGAAAATTTGTGTTTTTCTGGCAAATCATTGAGAACTGAAATTGTTAAATAATGGTAGGTTTGTGAGATTGAGCCTTTATATCTTTCAGAAAATGCTTGAAAATGCAAAACCTGTTATTTTGACAAGTTTATAATTTTATAAAAGCAATACTGGAAAAAAACTTGCTAATTGAGTACCTTTGTCCCATATTACTTTTGGCTTTGCCCAACACTCTTTTGCTAAGAGGTTGAGAGGTATATCCTCATATCAGTTAATAGTAGCAGCAGCAGTACATAATCAATAGCTATGAAGATATCAGTTGCTAATATTGCTAAATTTGAAAGAATCATTTTGAACTATTTTTTTAGAAATTAGATTGTATCCTTTCTCCATCCTTTTGGGGGTCATACACCAACACCCCATATCTCTATACCTTTTCTGCACAACTGTACTTCAGCTTAAAGGCAGGAATAGTTTGAACAATTCTGGCTTTCTAAAATAACTTCATTTGGATTTGCCATCTTAACAGTAATGACAGAAACAACATTCAAATATTTCTTCTCATGAGGTTGCAAGGTTAAGGAATTAAACTATTATCAGCAAAATAATGGCTGTGTTCTATAAGAACTACAGGTACTATATGCTAAGATAGCAATAACTGCAGCAATGTATCTGACAGGTACTGATGCAAGGTAACTCACATAATGGAAATGCAATGTATTCAAAATGGCTATACCTTGTACCATACCTGATTCTTGGTATAAACAAAGCCTGAATTGGCAAAAACACAAGGTACAGGGTTTGAGTCTCACAAGGGACAATTGGCTAGGCTTAAAATGGCTTGCAAGGGCAGTTAGCCTAGTACTAATCTATGAACCTATGAACATGTATATATATATACATATATATATATATATATATATATATATATATATATATATATATATATATATATATATATATATATATATATAAAAAAAAACCAAAACAACGGTGCACGTATCCAGCCAAGGTGCTCGGAAAAACCAAATGAATAGTCCCAAAACCACTTCCAACACTCAAATAAAGGAAGGCAGGCAATAAGAGTACAAGCAGTTTATTGCTTCACAGTCTGCCCCACAGACTGGTTTCGCTTGCAAAAGCGTCATCAGTGTGATACACAACGCATGTACGTCCTGTTTATAACATCTCCACACCAAAGAGATATCAGTCTTTTTAATTACACCATATTATAAATAAATGAAAATACATAACCCCTACTTTTATAACAAATATGGAGATCTAATCAGCCAGCACATAATTACTAATTTGGTATTATGAAACACTCTAATACAATATTATAGTGAATATACAACTATACCCTAAAAACTACTAGGCTAATAGCCTACTAAAACAGCTAGACCAATATATCCAACATCATGTTTTATACACAATATATTCCAAAGGGGACCTAAAAAAACTACAAAACAGGGGAATAACTTACCCCATATTATATTTTTCCTATATTACCAATGGTCATTTAGACGCGGCTTAAAGAGGGCCCCCAAATTGACTATCCATCTTCGTTCTTTGGTTGTCAACATATAGTGCCTAGCTATATCACTGTTATAGAACCCCTCCCAGCCACTATAGGCCTACCTGGGGGATTATACAAAGTCTTATGAATTTTGGGAACTAAATAAAAATATTGAAAGATGGGGCTTTCCACTGTTAGCTGTTCCATTAACTCACCACTAACAATATCATATCAAAAGGACACGTAGTGCTTTATACAAACATATTCTGGTACATTCAACAGCACATTTTATATTTGTAGGAATTGACAGGATAACTATATCTTGTAATAGTGATTTAGCTAGGCACAATATGTTGACAACTAAAGAACGAAGATGGATTGTCAATTTGGGGGCCCTCTTTAAGCCGGGTCTAAATGACCATTGGTAATATAGGAAAAATATAATATGGGGTAAGTTATTCCCCTGTTTTGTAGATTTTTTAGGTCCCCTTTGGAATATATTATGTATAAAACATGATGTTAGATATATTGGTCTAGCTGTTTTAGTAGCCCTGAGTAGAGATGATAAGATCATATTTAAACCCTCGGACAAAGGAGGGAAATTGGTTATATTAAATGTAACCCAATATTTAGAAATGTGTTATGAGCACTTGAAAAATGAAGAGATATATGAACAAATAGACATCAATGAGTATAATGAAGCACAAAAAAGTATGAGTATATCATTGATAAAGGCTATAGGTTACATTATTTCTCTTATAAGGATATAAAAGACAAATTTAATATTAACACCCCGAGAATGCCATGTTTTTATTGCATCCCAAAAATACATAAAAATGTCTTTCCACCACCAGGACGTCCTATAGTATCAGCGACAAATGGGTACTTGGAAAATATTTCTAAGTTTTTACATCTATATTTGATGCCTGTTGTTAGTAAATTACCGTCTTATATTAAGGATGTCTTTGATTTAATATCAAAAGTAAAGGATATATGTTGGCAGGATGACATGTATTTTGTGGTAGTAGATGTGGTAAGCTTGTATACTAACATAAAGCATGAAGATGGAAAGATTGCTATTAAGCATTTTATGGGTAATGAAGATGCTATTGGCTATGTATTGGAATTGTTTGATATGTGTTTAACTAACAATATGTTTGAGTTCAATGGATCCATGTATAAGCAGAAGCAGGGTACAGCTATGGGGGCAGCTTTTGCCCCCAGCTATGCTAATGTATTTATGGGATTTTTTGAAAGTAAACATATATATACCAATAATTTTTTTAAGAAATATGTACATAGATACTATCGTTATATTGATGATTTATTGTTTATTTGTCAAGGGGGACAACAAGAAGTAAGTAAATTCTTAACTGAGATACAGGATAATGTTATGGGTATAAAGTTTGATGGATTACAAAAAGGTCAAAAGGTGCAATACTTAGATATCTCATTAATAGGTAATAAAGGGTATACATTGGAATATCAAATACATAGGAAATTTCTAGGAAGTGGTTCTATACTACATGTCAGTAGCCATCATCCAGTGCATATAATGAAGGCAATTCCCTATACAGAGTTGAATAGGGTAAATAGATTGTGTAGTAATTCCATTACCAAAGAAAAGGAGTTTATACAAAGTTATGATAAATTCAAAGAAAGAGGCTATGATAAATATAATTTAAAGGAAAGTTTAAATAAGGTCAAAAAATGTGGAAAGTATTATGGTGGGGGAACATGGAAGACACCACAAGAAAGTAAAGAAGATGTATATTTTGTGTCTACTTATTCTATAGTATCAGATAGTATTAGAGAACATGTTTTAAACAGCTGGAATTTATTAAGTAGACCATTTATCAAAAGAATGCTGTTTTCCTATAAAAGAGGGAGAAATATACAAGACTTTCTGGTACATAGTAGGTTTAGAATGGCATATATGCCAATGTATTCACAAGTTATAAAACAGGGAACTAAAAGATGTGGTAAATGTACCATTTGTAAGTTTATTGTACAACAATTTTACAAAATTAATGGTATTTTAGTTGAGACTAAGGGAATATACAATTGTAATTCAACAGCGGTGGTGTATGGAATTGAATGTCCATGTAAAAAGTTTTATGTGGGAGAGACAAAAGAACATTAGCATGTAGGATTAAGGAACATGTTAGGGACATTTTGAAAAATAAGGAAACTAGCCCTTTGGCAGGGCATTTCCAAAAATATCATGGGGGTAATGTGGAGAATTTGAAGGTTACAGTGCTAGACAGCATTGAAAATATGATGTATTTAAATGATAAGTGTATAAAACAAATATTAAGGAAGAAAGAATTATATTTTATATTAAAATTTAATACCCTTAAACCGAATGGTTTGAATTGTGACTGTTCATGGAAAAGTTTGTTGTAATAAGTGTATTTTCAAGATATATAGTGTTTTATGCATTTTACTATTTTTTTTTTAAAAGTTGAATGATGTGGTTGATTGAATAATTGGATGCAATTTATTCATGAGAGTGGTAGGTGTTTAAAAGGGAGGGAAACTGTTCAGTGCAATGAATAATTTACTCTGTAAAGGCTATTTGCTTAGAGAAGAGAACTGAAGTGTGTTTTTTGTGTTCCTTGTGTTATTGGATGTAACTACATCTTATTGGATTAAAGCTCTCTACAAGCTGCTACGGAGTCCTTCTTTGTGGTATAATAAGAACTGTTTGTTGGTGCTTTGTGGTTTTGCAATATTGGTCTAGCTGTTTTAGTAGGCTATTAGCCCAGTAGTTTTTAGGGTATAGTTGTATATTCACTGTAATATTGTATTAGAGTGAGTTTCATAATACCAAATTAGTAATTATGTTCTGGCTGATTAGATCTCCATATTTGTTATAAAAGTAGGGGTTATGTATTTTCATTTATTTATAATATGGTGTAATTAAAAAGACTGATATATCTTTAAGTGTGGAGATGTTATAAACAGGACGTACATGTGTTGTGTATCACACTGATGACGCTTTTGTAAGCGAAACCGGTCTGTGGGGCAGACTGTGAAGCAATAAACTGCTTGTACTCTCGTTGCCTGCCTTCCTTTATTTGAGTGCTGGAAGTGGTTTTGGGACTATATGTATATATTTATATATATATATATATATATATATATATATATATATATATATATATATATGGTTCCCATTCAGAAGCCTGAAACATCATAAGCCTGAAAATCAAAATCCTGAAACCAAAGCCTGAAAATTCAAAACTCAAAATCCTGAAAGCCCAAAATCCTGAAACTCAAAATCCTGAAAATACAAATAATGCTAATATTCCAATACAAAGACACATAAAACCAACGCACACTTACACAGCCCCCAGCATGACCTAACACCACAGGGCTAACAATAGCAAAGCCACAATGACATCAGTATGTCTATTTTGTGTTTTCAGGATTTTGAGTTTCAGGATTTTGGGCTTTCAGGATTTTGGGCTTTCAGGATTTTGAGTTTTCAGGATTCTGAATTTTCAGGCTATACAGAGTTGAATAGGGTAAATAGATTGTGTAGTAATTCTATTACCAAAGAAAAGGAGTTTATACAAACTTATGATAAATTCAAAGAAAGAGGCTATGATAAATATAATCTAAAGGAAAGTTTAAATAAGGTCAAAAAATGTGGAAAGTATTACGGTGGGGGAATATGGAAGACACCACAAGAAAGTAAAGAAGATGTATATTTTGTGTCTACTTATTCTATAGTATCAGATAGTATTAGAGAACATGTTTTAAACAGCTGGAATTTATTAAAAAAAGAAGTAGACCATTTATCAAAAAAGAATGATGTTTTTTCCTACAAAAGAGGGAGAAATATACAAGACTTTCTGGTACATAGTAGGTTTAGAATGGCATATATGCCAATGTATTCACAAGTTATAAAACAGGGAACTAAAAGATGTGGTAAATGTACCATTTGTAAGTTTATTGTACAACAATTTTACAAAATTAATGGTATTTTAGTTGAGACTAAGGGAATATACAATTGTAATTCAACAGCGTGGTGTATGGAATTGAATGTCCATGTAAAAGTTTTATGTGGGAGAGACAAAAGAACATTAGCATGTAGGATTAAGGAACATGTTAGGGACATTTTGAAAAATAAGGTAACTAGCCCTTTGGCAGGGCATTTCCAAAAATATCATGGGGGTAATGTGGAGAATTTGAAGGTTACAGTGCTAGACAGCATTGAAAATATGATGTATTTAAATGATAAGTGTATAAAACAAATATTAAGGAAGAAAGAATTATATTTTATATTAAAATTTAATACACTTAAACCGAATGGTTTGAATTGTGACTGTTCATGGAAAAGTTTGTTGTAATAAGTGTATTTTCAAGATATATAGTGTTTTATGCATTTTACTATTTTTTTAAAAAAAGTTGAATGATGTGGTTGATTGAATAATTGGATGCAATTTACTCATGAGAGTTGTAGGTGTTTAAAAGGGAGGGAAACTGTTCAGTGCAATGAATAATTTACTCTGTAAAGGCTATTTGCCAGAGAAGAGAACTGAAGTGTGTTTTTTGTGTTCCTTGTGTTATTGGATGTAACTACATCTTATTGGATTAAAGCTCTCTACAAGCTGCTACGGAGTCCTTCTTTGTGGTATAATAAGAACTGTTTGTTGGTGCTTTGTGGTTTTGCAATATTGGTCTAGCTGTTTTAGTAGGCTATTAGCCCAGTAGTTTTTAGGGTATAGTTGTATATTCACTGTAATATTGTATTAGAGTGAGTTTCATAATACCAAATTAGTAATTATGTTCTGGCTGATTAGATCTCCATATTTGTTATAAAAGTAGGGGTTATGTATTTTCATTTATTTATAATATGGTGTAATTAAAAAGACTGATATCTCTTTAAGTGTGGAGATGTTATAAACAGGACGTACATGTGTTGTGTATCACACTGATGACGCTTTTGTAAGCAAAACCGGTCTGTGGGGCAGACTGTGAAACAATAAACTGCTTGTACTCTCGTTGCCTGCCTTCCTTTATTTGAGTGCTGGAAGTGGTTTTGGGACTATATTTATATATTTATATATATATATATATATATATATATATATATATATATATATATATATATATATGGTTCCCATTCAGAAGCCTGAAACATCATAAGCCTGAAAATCAAAATCCTGAAACCAAAAGCCTGAAAATTCAGAATCCTGAAAACTCAAAATCCTGAAAGCCCAAAATCCTGAAACTCAAAATCCTGAAAATACAAATAATGCTAATATTCCAATACAAAGACACTAATATCTACCAACTGACCCTAACCCTAACCCTAACCCTAAGGTCCGTCACTATCGCACACTCACCTGACCTGCGCCCTAACCCTAACTCACTTAAACCGCCCCTAACCCTAATTTCTGTCACTATTGCATACATGCCTAACCTAACCCTAACTCACTTAAACCGCCTAACCCTAACATAAAACCAACTCACACTTACCTGACCCCAACGCATGACCTAACACCACAGGGCTAACAATAGCAAAGCCACAATGACATCAGTATGTCTATTTTGTGTTTTCAGGATTTTGAGTTTCAGGATTTTGGGCTTTCAGGATTTTGGGCTTTCAGGATTTTGAGTTTTCAGGATTCTGAATTTTCAGGCTTTTGGTTTCAGGATTTTGATTTTCAGGCTTATGATGTTTCAGGCTTCTGAATGGGAACCATATATATATATATATATATATATATATATATATATATATATATATATATATATATATATATCACTATATCAAATGTTTTTGTAGCACATTCAGCTTCATTATTTCATAATGGTGACAAACAAGTGTTTGCTAAGCAACTCCTTGGTTAATTTTAATTAACTATGCCATAGTCTCTTTCTTCATCCATCCATCCATCCACAACCCCTTCTTCTCATTTTTATACATGGGGTTGCTGTGTCACTTCAACAGTTTCAGTCATCTAGAACCAACATTTACACCAGCAGGTGGGTAGCTCTGCCACAGTAGTTCTTCCATGCTACACTCACACCCAATTACTCACATCTATGGCCAATCTAGAGTGTCCAATCCTCCTACTGCATACTTTTGGAATGTGGAAGGAAACTGAAGCACCCAGAATAAACCCACATGAATACAGGGAGGGCAATCAGACTCCTCACAGAAGGCACAGCAGCCAAAAAAATCAAACCTGGGAGCCTATTGCTGTGAGATGACAATGCTATCCACTGCACCATTCTGCCACCATACTCTCAGTGTGATGCATTGTAAATAGGTGGTGATGTCAGATCATATCAAGCTAATTTAATAGTCAGGGAGAGGGCATCAGTGTTGGGGCCTCTTACTGTTTCAACAAGGGTATTTCCTTTACTGATCATGGAAGTCTGCACATAGTTCTAAATGCCCATTATAGATCAAGTGCTTTTTCTTGTTGTCTCCAAAGATGTGCAGCTTAACTCAACAAAGTACAGGTAGATGAAGGGTTTCTTTCCTTGCAGAGGTAGCAAATATCAACCATGGTTCATAAAATGAGTTTTAAACAATGTAATTAAACTAATGTCTTTCAGCTTTTCCTGGTTAGGGGTCGCCACAGCAGAACTCTGGTCAACTAATGATTGGCAGTGGAATTTTACGGTGCCGAGGTACCAGCCCAATGCCCAGCCTTCATGTACTTACAATAACTTAATTTTATGTGGAGATTAATTAGTTAGAAACAAGCATCTTTTGCATCTTCTACAAATACTTCACACTCAGGAACTGCCACCAACAGCACCTAAGTAAATCCAAATGACTTACTTTAGTAATCTCTGTTTTCATTTAAATAAATACACAGTGGACTTCATGTTTGCCATGGCTGCCCACCTGGGTTTGACATCATTCAAAAAAGTTAAGCTTTCTTCCATCAGCAGTCAGGCTAAATGATCACCATTTCAAATTGGACTAAAAAAATAGTAATTTTACAGTTATACCTTTAAACAACCTTGCTATTTCATTTAAGCATAAAGCATATATAAATCCTTAACATCCATGCTACATCTGAATGTACATGCTGTTAGAAACAGAAGTGCTTTTGCTTCATGTCATATTCGATATTTGTTTTATCACAGATTCAAAGGTAAAGGCAAATGTTTTATATCGTGAAACTGACATTTATAGATATGCTGCCATGATGAAAGACAAAAAACGTAATGTATGAAGTTATCTACGCTTATATCCGCCATAAATTACTGGGAGACATTGTAGGTCAAGAAGCAACAGATGAGTAGGACTGCTTATTCACAGTACTCACAAGAAGGGAAAAATTTAGCATAGGTTGTGCCATTATTAAAGGATGAGTTGTACTTAACTCATTACAGCTGAGTACATATCCAGAAGTTCCTGCAGTTACCTCCTATTGTGCCTCTACATGTCAAATATTGCTTGTTCATATTTGCATAGATAATTCCAAACCATGCTACATGCAAGGTATCAGGATATTTTATTCTGAAGAATACATGATGGCAGATACAACTGTATTGATATTTGCCCTCTGTCAATGTGTATTTGTTAGAAGTGTAAGGTGATAACTTCATTTTCTTAAGGCTCAAGCCACACCCACTGGAAGTTAAAGGTACTTACTCAAAACAGCTGCACAGGAGGGAATGAGCTAATGTTCTTCAGAACTATCTGTTTTGGTCTTTGAGCATATTAAAACAAATGCACTGTTACATGTGCTTGGACTGAAGTATAGATTGGAATGCAGTACTTAATAATTTTACTGAATTGCTATTAGTGAAAACCCAGTGCCATAGAGGGATAAAGCCCTGACTGCAGTCCAGGACACTTGGGTTCAGTTACCAGCTTGGTGACAGATGGCGTTGACAGGCACACTGGATGGCACCTATGCTAGGAGAGAGGTAGCCAGTCTCCTTGTCAGCAATGCTAGTTTCAACCAATGCGTGAGGCTACGTCCATAAATAGTAGTACCTCTCACAGCTGCATGGAAGACAACCATGTCATAGATTAATCTCTCAGCTGTTTTGGGTAATGAATAGGAAGAGGTGATGGTTTGATGAACAAGAGGCACAGGAAAAAAAAATACTGTCCCCTGTATGAGCTATAGCATAGAATAAATTCCTGTCATTATATGTGCTACTATAAATTACACACCAGAATACTTAAGGTAGCAGGAAATGGAGGGCCATGCTAAAGGCTCGTCTAAATGAGGGAGTCTGAAACATGTCAGACTTCCTAAGAAATGTACTGGCAGTTAATTATTTTCCATGTACAGGACTGTTTGAGACAACGGGGAAAAATAAAGCAGCAAATGGGGAGATGAGGGTTGAGACAGACTGTTAATTAATACTGACAAGGAGCAGAACAGATGTTATATACCTTTTTGAGAAACATTAAGAGAACATGAAGTTGGTGTTAAATCTAGAATTAAAGAAATTAGCTGAAATGACAGGTAGTGGGGAAATTAGAGATACAGATTCTGATGATTTCAAACTTGAAGGACTGAAAGCCCTGAAGAAAATCTAGAAAGGGAATTGGATAGCTCATTTTCTTATTGAAGACTGAGGGGCCTAAAGAGGAAATAAACAGTGCAGGAAAATTGCAGATAGATTAGGGAGAGTGAAGGAAAACATTTTAAATGTGGCAAAGTAGATGGGAAGTAAAATGGGCCCGTGACATGGATGCCGTAAAATGGGCCCATGACATGGATGCCTTCCATGCAGCCGTGCTTCAAGAAATATGGGAATTCTTACTGATGGTCTATTCCTTCAAAGAACTATGTAGTAGGACTGAGACTGTGGAGCTGATAATCATAGGGAGTTTGATAAAATGGTAAAAAGTAGCATGCTGGAAATCTGCCCTCATTGGGGTGATAGCAAAAGTCAAGTATGCTCAATGTCTCTTCAAGGGTCAAGTAAGACAGATCAGTAAAGACAATGGGGTGGAAGGTTGAAGAAATGGCAAAGGTAGATAAGTGAGGGAGTAGGCAATGAGAAAACCAAGGAAATGTCTAGAATTATAGTGATTGTTCTGTTGTAAGCAATGGCAACACTCTTTGCTTGACCCACTCTTCTTCTTCTTTCGGCTTTTTCCTGGTTAGGGGTCGCCACAGCGGATCACCTGTCAGCTCATGATTGGCAGTGGAGTTTTACAGTGTTAAGTTGCCAGCCCAGCACCCAACCTTCCACAGAAGGCACACGCACACACATGCACTCACACCTAGGGCCAATTTAGAGTGTCCAATCCACCTGCAGCATGTCTTTGGGATGTGGGAGGAAACCAGAGCACCTGGAGGAAACCCACGCTACCACAAGGAGGACATGCAGACTCTGCACAGAAGGCACCCGAGCCGAGGATCGAACTGGAGAACCTCTTGCTGTGAGGTGACAATGCTAACCAATGCACCACCGTGGCCGCCCCCTTTGCTTGACCCCCTCTATTGTATAGTAATCAAGGATGACTGTAGGCATTTTTAAAGGGAGTTTTCTATTTCTGATCTTGGGAAAACCAACTTGGCCTTATACTTAGCCAAGAAATAAGGAAGCAGCTTGAGAGAGATGAAGGAGTGAAAGTAGGTTTATGATGGCTTGCTATTTTTTTGGGGAGGGGGGCTAGTTAATGGAGTAAATGGGCAGGATGAAGTTTAAGATAGGTTCCATGAAGACCAGGACACTTTAAGATAGGTAGGTGATTGGACCATATGTTTTGGGGTTCAGTAAGATGGGCTGGACTAGTCTTACTTGACTCAGACAGTGAAAGAACCCTTCTTAATAAAGACATTTTGTTATGCACAGTTTTTTTTTGAGAGGGGGAGGGGATGAGAAAGTTTCTCTTAGTTTTATAATATAATAAGGACTGCCTTCTCTAGGCATATGCTGAAAAGTACTACAGAGAGAATAGGTTCAAGTTTGCATCTTGCTTTGCTACATTTGGAAGGACTGCTGTTTTTTTTATAACTAGTATCAGTAAGTCAGTCAGTCAAACAGTTTTTATTACACCAATTAAAATACTACAAAACGTATAATATAACAGATGAAAAAAACTATAAACTCAGCCAGAATTTTGTGCCTCATCATAATTTCTTCTCATGACAATTTTATTTAACAAAGCTTATCCCAAATCAGAGTGACAGTCCCTAGAAAAAGGAAATATGAGCTCTTAATACATTTTTAAACTGCAACTGCTCCTCAGGGTAACCACAAATAAATTCATTAACATATTACCCAGCAGATATTGCAGAAGTGCATTTAAATGCAATTCAAAACTACAGGAGACAAAAAGTTAACAGAAGTGAGAGAATAAATACAAAACTGAATCATCTTCCTTCTGTGCACAGAGTTAACTACTGAAATCACTCTTCAGATCATAGACCTGCATGCAGGTGCTATGATAACAGTGTGTGTGTGTGTGTGCGTTTAATCAATATAGTCCAACTCTGGCACATAAAACGTATTTTTACATTTTTTTAATGATGGATTGTTTAAAGTCAGTATTGTCTTATAAACATAAAGGGAAAAACCTGTGATTTGTAGTAGCTGGATAGGTTATTATAAAGATAATCGTGTTATTGTCAGATTCTTTCATTCATCCATCCAACAATCCTTTCATTCTGTGGTACTCCTTTTAGCAAAGTGATACCATGAGTGATCAAAAAACTTTAAATGGCAGAATGGCTGTTATTGAATACATGCCAAAGAAACCAGCTTTGGAGAGGATGCCAGTCTATAGCAGGACACACACACACACACACACACACACACACACACACACACACACACACACACACACACACACACACACACACACAAGGTACCACTGCTAAGAACTGAACTGGGGAATGAATGTCTGTGATAAAAAAGAATGCATCAAAACAGTGACCGAAAAGTCAGGGTATTACATGGTATATAGGTTTTCATGTTTTCAAGCACAGTTCTGTCAAAAACTTAAACAACAAGATTGTAAATTCCATACAACATGAAATTCATTCAAATTCTGCATTGTCTCGAGAGCCAAACTCCCATACCCTTTACACAGAGGACTCTGTCTACTGTGCTACATCTCCTGATATTACCTGGCGTCATGAAGCTCATTCATAATGAATAATTTCCAGAGTCATCAAAAACTTTAAATGCAGCCACTGCCAGCAGTGTATATATTCTGTAAATTCAATAAGACAAGCGCTGAAGAGGGAACACAATAGTAGGAGAAGAACTAAAAAGAAACATTATCTTCTTGACTGCTTTCTTGACCCACTTTATCAAACATTTCTGAAAAATACTGACATCTAGTTAATTTGTATTAACAAAAAGCACTATTTTGTGGACATATATTCAATCTAATTTCAAAATCAAATCCTGAGAAAACAGCTTAGTTGACTTAATAATGGCACTGTTCCTAGCAGTGCAAATAGATAAACCAGCAGACAGACAGACAGAAAGAAAGAAAGATGAAAGGCTATAAAGAAAGATATGGGAATGCCACAGGGAAGGATACAAGTAGGATGCAAACAGAGGTTGGATAAAGTTAAGATCATACTCTGTACTGGGATGCAAAAAGTGGGGCACTGCAAAAAAAGCATTAGATAGTTTTGTTCATAGCAGTGATGACAATCACCTCCTTTGTGAACAACAAAAGCAATTTGCAAGCTTTAGAGGAGACTCGTTTTGTTCCAGCTTCCCAAAAAATGGGCTGATTGATTGGCAGGGTGAATGTTGTGTACTAAACCTGCATGAACACCCACATCATTTCCTTGCAAAAAATTGGCATTTGTCCTACAGTGTGCACTGGAGAATGAGATCATAGTTTTAATCAGAACCTCAAGCAAACTGATATGCAATGTAGGCTTCACTGCTGGATAGGGAGGCAAGTGCAAATGAGAAAATATTGAGCATCAACAGGGGTTCATGTAGCAAGGTTGATTTGAAAGTCAAAACCTAATAATTAGAATCTCATCTGCAAATATATCACACCATAGGTCTGCTTGGAATATCTTCTATGGTGGGCTTAAAAAAAGAAAACTTGAAATGAATGAGAGATGTAATTTAGATGTAAATATTTTCCCCTTTCACTTGACTGGGCTAGTGATATAGAATCTTTTCTTAGAACATTTTCTGACAGTCATAGAACTTGGCTCATACTGTCTCTTTCACAAGCAATAAACCAGAGTGCAAATTGTTTGCTTTTCTGCCATGTTCTCCTACTGTTATACTGAACAGTATAATCTGATTCTTTATTTTAAGTGAGAAAAACAAAGCAGGCCACTGCAGTTTTATAAGCCAGTGTGACTAGTCATAAAAAGAGTGTACTAAAACATTGCTTATCATTTACGAAAATGAAGACAGATAGTTGCCTGGTCTTTTATAAACTTTAACTAATGTGCTGCTTGTGGCTTCCTCTTTAACGCTGGTAGAAATGCTAAGATTTTCAAGACTTGATATCAGTGTCTGACAATTTATTAAAAGATAAAGTTGATATGTCAAAACAGTACAGTTTTGGAGAGCAAAGCAACAATACGTAACTCAGGGAAACCACTTTACTACCAAGTCTACAAAACTACAGCACTTAGTTTTTATCACTGTAGGTATTAAAGTGAACCCAGATTACTCTTTCTTCAGTTTTGTTTTCTGTTATGCTTCTGTGCAAACCTAAAGTCGAGTACCTTCTTTCTGTTGTTATTCTGTGTAGTTCTTATCTGAAGTTTTTTTAGATGCAGAATGATAACTTTGCCACAATCTTATTAAATATATGCTTTACCCCAAAGGCTGCAAACTATGATTTTTCTCATCTGATATGTGCATAGATACTAAAAGCTGTTTACCATCACTCACACACATGAAAATATTTGAAGAAAACCATTCCTCTGTCATTTTGGATATACAAGTTAAAAGCTCTCAGGTTAATTTTATGTGTTTTTAGATGGACTGTTTATAGTTAGTTGAGCACATCACATTTTCTACAACAATTTAGAAAATGATATGTATAAACATTTACATAAATAAAATATACATATAGACTAAATGAATTAATACTAATAAATGATCCACTATTATAATAAATGGGTGTTTCTGAAACTTTTGTACAACCTCAGTATTTCTTTAGTCAGTATCATAAAATAAAGATTATTTCAGCTCCCTGGGTTAAAAATAAATAAATAAAAGGGGTGAGAAATTGAGAAAATATATTTTGAATCCTGTTGGTGAAAATACATTACTGATAACTTTCTGGTTTAAAAGCCGCACTTGTTTCCCACCTTTCCTGTAACTAGCCTAGTCCAGATACAGAGTTTCTGTATCCAGGACTGTTGGTAAGCTTCTGAGCCCCGCAAGCCCTTCTGTGTTGGAGGAAAGCCTTCTAGCTTATCAGTGGGAGTGGTAAGCACTAGGTAGCCTGTCTACCACAACAGGAGTGGTTCTTGGCCCAGAAATTGTAGTTTATTGACCATTTGGACAGTCTGTTCATCTCTTTCAACTTTCTGGTTTAAAAGACCACATTTGTGCTTGTTTCCAATCTTTCCTGTAACTAACCTACTGGGAAGCACTAGAAAGCCTTAAACTGATACAAGCCTTCTAGCTTAGAAGAGAGACTTTGGAGTGATTAAGTATCAGTTTTCTGTACTTTCTTGCTGATTAAGTATCAGTTTTCTGTACTTTCTTGCTGTACTTAACTGTTTTCCGCCTAAATGCCGACTTTCCAGCATTTAGTGTGATTCAAAAGCTTGTTTTTTTTCACATATTGCACTTATTTGACTGCCTGCACTTTTAAAAAGTCATTTTTTGTTTAAATAATTTGTTTAACTGTTGTAGGCTACACACTAAAGTGTGACAGCCTTTTCTGATCGTTTGTAGTTGTTTAAAGCTGTTTTAAATGTATTTTTTTACTGTTTTTGCCTTATCTTTTCAAAAAACAAACAAAAAAATGTCATTGTTTCCCGCCTTTCTAAGCTAGTATAGTCCAGTTTTCAGGCTAGTGCTGAATTCAGGGCTGTGTTACAAGTTTCTGAGTTGCCCATACCTTACTTGGATAGAAGGAAGTTTCTCTGTTCACCTGTGAGAGAAGAGAGCTTTGAGCAGCCTATCTGTCCCTGGAGGAGTGGTCCAGCCTAGATGTTAGTAGTTTATTGGCCATTTTGGGCTAATTTCTATGCCTTTCAATTCCCTGCTATAAAAACCGCGTTTGCACGGTTTTGTGTGCTGCGCAGTGCCGGTTAGCTAGGGTTAAATTATTCCCGGCTCCACTAAGTCTCCTCTTCAGTTTTTCCCTTGAAACTAGCCTCTCAACCTAGGCACTCAAAAAGCATCCTACAGCCCAGCACTTGCTCAGACCTAATAGCAAGCACTAATATACCCTGACACTTGATTGCTCAGCAGGGCAAGGTTCTTTATTCACCCCTCACCAACCAAGTGACTAAGCAGCTCACCCTACTATTCAGGCATGACCAAAGGGCAATTTCAGGTGTACTCTCCAGTCCAGCTGGTGAATCTGGGTATCCAGAGGCAATGTTACAACTGCCTCATGTACACAGACAACCCTCTCCTCCTACCACAAAATACTACCATATGCGAGAGATGCAATTATACAGCCAAACTGGAGGCTAAGCTGTCTCCACCCAAGACTGGAACAGACAGTCAGGAGGAAAAGGTTAACATTTGCACCACACCTCCAGCCACACATAGACCTACTAAACCAGCACTGGCAAAAAATACACATAAATACACAAAATCATACTCGGATGCTCTAAATAAAATCCTGCAAAAGCATCAGAGAGCTTCAAAGCAGACACCCAAACAACCTGCACCTCCCGTCACAAACCAGACAACACAAAACACAAAATCAGTGTGCCACACAATCACAGCCCTTAAGGTGAAATAACATACCTAACACACTAGTAATAGATGACTCTATAGTCAGGCACACTGACGTCCCACTCACTAGGCTGGACAAGCAGAAAGTTACTGTTAGCTGCCTGTCGGGAGCCAGAATCTGCCACATAACACATGCACTCAGGTCACTCCAGAACAAGTACAAATATTACTCTGTCATTGTTCATGTTGGTGTGAATGACCTGAGATGTACCTCCCTGGACTACATGAAAAAAGACATGGAAGAGCTCTCTGATCATGTAGCCCAGGCTGGTATGACCCTGATCCTGAGTAGCATCCTGCCCTCACAAAGAATGATACCTCAGTATAAAGAAAAATGATCAATTTCAACAATTGGCTAATCTTCTGGTATCATTCAAAGGGGATTCAGTGTCTGTCAGCCTGGGATGACATGCTCAACAAGCCACGTTGCTTCTCAAGAGACAGCTTGCACCTGTCACCCCTAGGCTTTCGAATACTGGCCAAGGCTCTTGCTGCCCCCATAGTGCCTTTTTTAGGCAAGGCTCAAAAGTCAAACCCACCTCCGTAAACAGCACAAATAAAAAAATGAGGATTATGCTACTCAACGCCAGCAGTTTAAATCTCAAAATGCACGTGCTCGAAGCACTCCTAAGTATGGAGAACATCGACATCTGTGCAGTAACTGAAACCTGGTTCAAGGCTCCACAGAGCACCCCAGCACTACCGGGCTACAACTCATACCACACATTTCGGACACAGAACAAGGACCGAAACACAAATGGAGAGTGTGTATCCTTATTCATCAAGGATACCTACACCTCCAGGTTAGTGGCGCAGCATGATACCTCTGAGATCATCCATGTGCAACTAACATCTGCAATGCAAATTGTGGCCTGCTACATATCACCCTCCATGACCCAGGACCAACACTGGAAAACATGAAGGTCCTACAGAACACCCTGATATTGGGCGATTTCAATTACCCTACCATTAACTGGGAAAACTACTCGAGTACAAACTCCCAGGCCCAGAGCTTCCTGGAATTCATCAACTCAAATGCCCTGAATCAGCTGGTAAACTCCCCTACCAGAGGTGAAAACATATTGGACCTGGTCATCACAAACATGGGTGACAGGTGTTCCACACCGGAGGTTAACCCGTCACTGGTTAGATCAGAATCAATCTGGATGTCCACACCCCAACACCACCCCCAACTAAGGAAACCACAGCAAAAAACTTATCTAAAGCAAATTTCACCTTACTTATGACAGAGGCGGTAAGTTTCACAGCCCCCACGCTAAAGGATAACACTGCCCAAGATGCAGAAACCTTTACAAATGCACTCTATGAGCACCTACAAGGATGCATGGATCATGCCATTCCTAGCAAAACCATGACTCACTCCCCTAAGAGAAGGAAACCAGTCAGGTGGACCCCTGCAATAAACAGGCTATACAATAGAAGGAGGAAACTAGTTCAAAAAAAAGCAAATCCCAAGAAGGAAAGACATCCCTGATCAGTATCAGTAAGAAACTGAGGTCCCTCATGAAATCATCCAAGGCTAACTTTGAAAGAAAAATAGCCAAGGATTCAAAAGATAACCACAAAGCCTTCTTTAGGTATGTTAAGAATCTAAGTGGTAACTCACAGATATGCACTGAACTAGTGCAAAATAGCACAAAATATACTGAACCTACTGATATTGCCAACATCCTGGCAGATAGATTCATTGCAGACTTCACCCCCCTCTCACCCCCAAAAGGGCCCACAACAATACCGGAAAAGTGTAGTGTCCCGGAAATTACAGACGCACAAGTGAAAATAGCCCTTTCAAAAGCCAAAAACACAGCGTCAGTGGGGCCAGATGGTGTCCCAGGCTGCGTCTCACACGAACTACATAACAAATTAACCCCCCACCTAAACACGCTGTTCAACCTCAGCATCTCCACAGGCTACATACCCATAGAATGACACACAGCAACAGTTATTACACTCCATAAAGGAGGGGCTGCAACTGACCCTGGTAACCATCACCCCATAATCCTGACTAGCCTGGTCTGCAAGGCTATGGAGTGCATCATCATGGAACTCATTAACAAAGACATTGGGAACCTCCAAACACTTGTCCCGACCCAGTTCAGCTTTGTTAAGGGCAAATCATGCCTACTAAACCTGGTTAGCTTCTTCGAGACAGTCACCAAGGCCATAGACGAGGGAAAGGTTGTTCACACAGCCTACCTTGATCTTGTCAAGGCTTTCGACACCATTCCCCACTCAGGTATTACAGAAAAACTCACCAGCCTGAACATAAACCCCAACGTCATGAGATGAGTTGCCAACTGGCTTACAGACAGAACTCACATGGTAAGAATAGTGGGCTCCAGGTCCAACTCTAAACCAGTCACAAGTGGTGTCCCGCAAGGCTCGGTCCTGGGACCCCTGCTGTTTGGCATATACTTCTCAGAAGTACAGGAAAACACAGGAGAACTATGGCTAACCAGGTTTGCCGATGACTGCAAACTGGGAGCCATAATTGACTCTCTGGCTGACATGGACATCCTCCAAAAGGGCCTTACTTAGACGGACACCTGGTGTTAAAGTAATGGCCTCAAGCTAAATGCCAAAAAATCCATAGTCATCCCGTTTGGGAAAAACAAAACACCCACGAATTACCACATAGGTGGCAGTCCCCTTAATACAGAAGAGGTAATAAGAGATCTGGGGACCCAGGTAGATAGTAATCTCTCCTTTGACAATCATATTGCCAAAGTAGTTAGGAAATCCTTCTATGTGGTCCATCTAATTACTAAAGGGTTCGCATCTAGAAATAAAGAGGTTATAGTGCATCTCTACTCGTCACTCATCAGACATCATAGAGTACAATGCCCCATTTAGAATATACCTCATAAGACACTTCCAACAGCTGGAGAGACCACAAAAGTACCTCACCAAGAGGATTACTGGGCTCAAACATATGTCCTATGCAGCCCGACTGAAAAAACTCCGGCTGTACTTAGTGGCATATCGCTTACTCAGAGGTGATCTCTGCCTGACTTACAAAGCCATGTCCAACTCAGAATTGATGGACATGCTCCACCTAAAGAAATCCAAATCACTGTGAGCCATGCGCTCTAGTGAGCTAAACCTCACCACAGCAATAAATAGAACATGCTGGAAGGATAGATTTCTGTCACAGAGACTCTCCATGCTTTGGAACATAATTTCAATCTACATTAGGCAGAGCTCCTCACTAACACTCTTCAAAAGAAACCTTGACGAGTGGATGGATAACAAAAAATAACACCTCTCGGATCACTTCGTTGGCTTTGCTTGACAGAGGATCAGTTAATTAATCAATGGGGTGGCGAAAGCCGACACACTCTGGTTTGGCTTATAAATGCCCTCGGGCAGATAGCCTAGTACCAACCTATGAACCTATGTTTAAAAATAATAACAGAGAAGGGCCTTTGAAAATAACAAGGCAAGCTTTTTTTTTTTTTTTTACTTTGTCTGAAAAGCCTAGCTTAAAAAGGTAAGAGAACATAACAATAACTGCTGTAGACATCAACAACATCATTTTGCTCACTTCTACAACACCCCAACTTATTGCTCAGGGTAGATGTCTAGATTGGCATGGATTAAAAAAATGTCATGAAGATAAACTGATGTCTTTTCACAAGAGGTTAAAAATGAGTCAGCATGAGACAGAAGAATGAATTTTACTCTAACGTTTCCTAGTGCCCCCTAATCTGCACAGAGGTGGTAGTTCCCTGACATCTGCCTCATTACATTATTATTTTCTCTTGCTGATACCACAATTCTAGTTAAAGCGTCATATGTTAAAAAATCTGACTCTGGTTCAAGTCATGCAAACGTATGGATAAGTAGGGAAAGCCTGTTAGAACATGCACCTGTCTTATCTGGGCTTAGGTAAATCAATTTACAAAGTTATAAATCTCTGAAAGGCAGCTGTAGAAAAGCAGAGGTAGCCTTATACTCTGGTTCTAGATGTGTTTTATATGATCAGCAGAGCAATCAAAAGCAAATCCACTGTAGCGCTATTTCTGCTACATTAACAAGTAACAAATGTTAGTCCAAATGCTGAAGACAGTATAGGGGAATGTTACCTCAAAATAATAAATCATGCACTTAAGTAAATAGAAATCAGAAAGTAAAGTACTCTGTTAAAGAGGTAAGTGGAGTAAGTCAGCAGGTCCTTCACTGACCTAAACAAAACAAGAGCAAGGGTGAATACATTATAATTTTAGTGCATCCAGATTAATCGCCATCTCTTTCTGAGGTGGGTAGAAAGCAGTGCACCTGTAGAAAAATCAAGGAAAAAGAACATGCAAAACTCCATGCGGCTAAAATTATAGTATGAGGGCTGAACTCCAGACCATGGAGTGGTGACTACTGCAAAGCACCACTAATTATAATTAGTTAACATGTTTTATATAAACAGTCTTTAATTATTTTTTTATCCCTTGCTTTGAATGAATGTCTCTGCATAGCTTTACCTCATAGTAATAACATATGCTGTACTACAGTGCTTGAAAGATTCCTACTGAGTTTTCTCTTTCGAGATACAATCAAATGTCCTGAGAATCTAAACTGGTTTCTTTTCAGTGCCAGTGGGGCTAAAATTAAGCTTTATGTCAATACATGACTCAATGAATTCTAGGCAGAAGATTTCCAGAATGTAGATAACTGATTTGATAACCGATTATCATTTGTTGGCTACTTACATTCAATGCACACACGCACGCACGCGCACACACACACACACACACACACACACACACACACACACACACACACACACACACACACACACACACACACACACACACACACACACACGCACACACACACACACGCACACACACACACACACTCATGTACACACACACACACACACACACACACACACACACACCTCAACAAATGACTGGCCTGGAAGCAATGTTTGTTTAAATATTTTTCCTGGAGTATAACAGTCTGCAAATATGGAATGATTCAAACCAAGATTTAAAGGATCAAAGTCACTAACAGATCATTGCATTAACCTTCAGAGACAAACTGACACAGGAAGTTATCATAAGAAAAAAAAAACAAACAATGAAATGATTATCAGAACTTCATGCAGAGTGCTGTGTATCAAGGAAAGAAAAAACATCAAACCTGCATTTTACATTTAGTAAACAATTAAGTCATAAATAATTGCATATTAATATCTACTTAAAGATGGATGACTGTCTCGTTCACAAAATTGCAAGCTGCAATCTACTCAATAATGCATGTACTGAATTTTGAGTTATACAATCCCAAGAAAGGGAAAACAGAATTAATAAGAACCTAATTGCTTAGAGAATATCATATTATAGGTAATAAGTCTACATTACCACTACCAAAATTTAACAATACAATTTAAACAATTTCTAGAACTGCTGTCATTATGAAACAAAATGGAAGTTTGCAAAAATGATATATATTAATAATATTGAAAAAGTTCCCTGTATTACACATGAAAAATTCCCATTTAATATACTTAATTAATTTCTAGCTGTTAAGCACAGGATAAAAAACTACAGTGAACATTAAACTATATTACAATAAGGTATTACATAAGTAGCTGGCATGAAATTTATATATACATATATATATATATATATATATATATATATATATATATATTTTATATATATAAATATATATATATATATATATATATATATATATATATATATATTAACAAATGTAAAATGTAAAATGTAAAAAAAAAATATATATATTTATATCTATATATAATGGTCCTCTCATGTTCATACACATGCACACACAAATTCAACTTCTCCTACCAGTCAGTCTTTCCAGTTTTCAGGAAATATACAGAAGTCAGAATTTGTTATTCAACTTCATGTTACTTGTTCTAAATGATCCGTCACCCAGAGATTAAGTGGTATGTTCTCCTTTTACTCGGTTAACTCACAATGGACTTTTTGTGGCTAACTGTACTAACACACTACATTTAATGAAGCTACCTTTGCCAGCATGTACAACATTTATGAACCTTGTGTACTAAAAATCCCTGTGTGATTCATAAAGAGTAACAGTCGATGGGTTAACACCTTCTGCAGAATCGTACCTGCTGCACCATGCATGGATTAAACATGCACATGTCCACCTCCCTCGTCCTACTGCCTGTGATGGACTGGTTTATGATAATTATCTCCTCTGATTCTTCTGCTCTTTTATACTTTCCTGGATCATAGCTGAAGTATTTAGATATTTTCATTAGCTGGGTGTCCTCAGTAAGTGTGGGAACAGTCAGTCAGGTGTAGTAAAAGATCTTGCACTGTAAGTGGGATTCAAAGATCCTTCAAAACGTTTCCACTCACTGACCAATGTTTAATTGCAAGATGGCTTATGTTTGTCTTGGATGCATGTGATACCCAGGAAGCTTGAGATGCATCTTATTTTGCTATTTTTGCTGATAATCATAGATATAGGGCTTTGGAAGGTACTATTAATGTTATGTATGTTTTACTAGGGTAATGCACTTGTACTATACTAGATAGATAGAGCTTTTCTCCTAGTTGCTTTTTTTTTAAAGGCACAAGACACTGTTGAAATCTTTTGTGATAAAATTCTTTAATGGTGATGAGCTAACACTAAAATTATCTATCAATAGGTTAAAACCTCTTCTCACGGTTCCCACCCTGAAAGGCTCACATAGTCAGAAGGACAGCATCCAGTAGGGCATAATTTTAAAATAGACAGCCACACTGGTCTACCCAATATACGCATAGCAGATTTAAGGTTACAACATTCTTCTTTTATCTAATCTGTTAAATCAGCCACACTGGGTCAACAGCACCAAATCTCCCATCCCTTAAATATGGCAACAATCTACTTATAAGTCCCCCTAAATTGAACATTAAAACTTGCTTTCTGAACTTTTAAAAGCAGTACTTAGACAAAAATGACAAAGCAAGGAAAAGGCAAGAACAAGCATCTTACTTTTTTTTCATAGACTCTGGGGAATCCTGTGGTGTGGTTAAGCCCAGCTCCAAATCTCCCAGCCCTTAAATAAGGCAACAATCTACTCATAAGTCACTCTAAGTTGAACCTTGAAACCTGCTTTCTGAACTTTTAAAATCAGTACTTAGACAAAAATGACAAAGCAAGGAAAAGGCAAGAAAAGTCTCTTACTTTTTTCACAGGCTCTGGGGAATCCTGTGGTGTGGTTAAGCCCTGATCCAAATCTTCCAGCCCTTAATAAGGCAACACTCTATTCATAAGTCCCTGTAAATATAACCTTGAAACTTGTTTTCTGAACTTTTAAAAGCAGTAGTTAGACAAAAATTACAAAGCAAGGAAAAGGTAAGAAAACAGCCTCTTACTTTTTTCACAGGCTCTGGGGAATCATGTGGAGTGTTATGCCCTTCTCCAAATCTCCCAGCCCTTAAATAAGGCAACAATCTACTCATACATCCCTCAAAATTGAACCATGAAACTTGCTTTCTAAACTTTTAAAAGCAGTACCTAGAAATTACAAAGCAAGAAGGAGAAGGCAAGAACAAGCCTTTTACTTTTTTCACAGGCTCTGGGGAATCCTGTGGTGTGGTTAAGCCCCACTCCAAATCTCCCAGCCCTTAAATAAGGCAACAATATACTCATAAGTCCCTCTAAATTGGACCTTGAATCTTGCTTTCTGAACTTTTAAAAGCAGTACTTAGACAAAAATTACAAAGCGAGGAAAAGGCAAGTTAAAGCCTCTTACTTTTTTCATTGGCTCTGGGGAATCCTGCCGTGTGGTTAAGCCCCGCTTCGCTCACCCTACAGGCACACTCCATGCCACTCCCTGGCCCCTATTTCCACCCTCTCCCACTGCCTCTAAATTTATAACCCCTCAGCCACACCCCCTCCTCCTCCACCAACCATTAACAGGATTTTTTTCTCAATCCTACCCCTACAAATATCTCTACACCTACTACTAAACCTAAATTACATACCTACCAAATATTGCATTCTATCAATATGTCTCCTATATCCACTAATTTCTCAAAAATATCTACTCTAATTTATACCCTAACTGTACTAATCACACTTTACTCTCTCACCATCTATGAAAACCAAAACAATATAGGATTTAACTATCCCAAATTCCTTGCCACCATGCCTATCTTATCAAACTATCCTGTCTACTCTCCTATGTCCATCGATGTTGCCTCTTATACCCCCCTCAAATATCCACCCTGTCATACAAAGATATGTCAACAAAAAAAGTAAATTCTACCAAAACTTGTAAATAAATTTTTAAAGCTCATAGCTTGGTTGCCCAACACTATCAATGAGGATATCCATCCTATCCCTGGCCCACCATCCCTAAACAACACTTAATCTAATGTTAACAGCCCAAACATAAAACAAAGCCTAAATAGACCCCCCCCAACTCACTACTGGTCTCCCACTTGAACATTACAAACATTAACAACAATGTCCACAGCCTCCATGCCCTTCTTACAGCCTAATCTCCCGATATAATTTGTCTCATCAAAACTTGGCTAAAACCAACTACTCCAGATAAAGAAATTTTATCACCAGGATATAATATATGGAGACTAGCCTGTACTTCCAGAAAAGGGGGAGGGGTAGCTGTTCTCTACAAAAACACCCTAAATGTTACTCTAGACAACCTACAACTACCATGTTCAACAAAGCAGAACTTTTTATCTCCAAATTACAAATAAATAAAAACAAGTGTATAAACATTGTCTCTGTTTATATTCCCCCAGGCAATAGCTCAGGGACCCTTGAAGGCATCCTCCACTGGCTATCTAATACCTATCCCCAAGAAACGATTGTTCTAGGGGACCCCAATATAGACTGGAACAACTGTACAGCAGAGACCCCAACCACCCATGTAAACCTACATGGGTTTACACAAACTGTATCCACTCCTACTAGGATCAGTAAGCTCAGTAATAAAGAAAGTATCCTACACTGGATACTAATTAACATCCCCCACCACAAGTACAAATCAGGTATTCTCCCTGAAGATCTAAGTGATCATTTCTTAATGTACATTATTAGGCATAAAGTGGAATGTCCACACCTACCCACCTACAAAACAATAAGAAATAAAAATTTCAACCTTAATAAATTCTTAGCAGAACTAAAATTATGCAGCTGGTCAATCCTAAAGCAACTACCGCTTGATGAAGCAGTTACACACTTTAATAATACATTCCTAGCCTTACTTGAGAACCATGCACCTGCACGCACTATCAGAATTAAAACAAAAGTAGCCCCCTGGCTCACCAAGGACACCAAACTAAAAATTATCCAAAGAAATAATGCCTGGAACACCTGGCACTCCTCTAAAACCCCACAAGATCAACTCAAATTTCAACAGTATTGGAATGATGCAAAAAGTCCATATTACTAGACAAAAAAAATATTTCTGCCAATTACAGCAGAAGCACTATAACAAGCCTCAGACGTTCTGGGCAGGTATTAACAAACTCTTCCACCCAGGACAATCCACAACCTCGACCCCCCTCAGCCCAAACCTAAAAAACACCAGAGCCCATTGCCAACACATTCAACAGTTTCTTTACAAAAACTATCCAAGCCCCTGCTAGCAAACTTAAATCCACTTGTCTTAACAATGATACGCCTAAAACCAATGATAAACTCTCCTTTAGCTTCCAAAAGTCATTTTATTATTACAGGATAAAAGCCTTCTTAATCCCACCTGCTAGAATTGCCATAGCTCGCTCTCACCTACTTTCAACTCTTCTGTATGCATCCCCTTTACTCTCTAATTTAAACAAGTCTGTCCTCAACAAACTCTCGATCTGCTACAATCACATCACCAGATTTGCCTCTGGTCTGCCTTATAGGACATACCACTGTATCAATCTAAACCAGCTTGGGTGGCTAGAACTGCCCAGCTTGATCCAGTATAACCAATTGATTATGGCATATAAAATCCTTTACAATCCAGACAATATTCCTGCACTAAAAAACATTATCACCCACTATAACAATCCCAGACCTCTTTGATCTTCTAACAGACTGCTAGTTCAGACTATCAAAACTAATAACTGAGCCAGTTGCTCTCTCTTTGCCAACTCTGCAGGGCGATCCTGGAACTCACTCCCAGATGATATTACTTTACTTACCACCCTGAGTCAATTTAAGGTAAGACTCAAACAATATTTGACCCTAAACTGGCTATGTCAATGCATCAAACCAGACTAACTCTCCTCTACTATGAGTTAATAACTATAATTTATCTTAGCTGTATTACTTAATCTGGATTTACACCCGTGATTATCTCTAACCTTGGAATTTGTATAACTTGTTAAGTATGTGACTACTGTATATATTGCATCTGTAAACTTAATTGCTTATCTTGGAGATTTTCTCTCTGGACCTCCACTGAAAATGGACATGAATCCAGTCAGACTATCCCAGTCAACAAATGTAAAATAAAATAAATAAATAAAACGTTCCTACCTCACCCATTAAAGCCCTTATTAATAAACTTAAACCAGCCACCCTATCTGCTGACCTCCTTCCTGCAGACTATCTGCAAAAAAGTTCTGACATCATAGCCTACCCTGTCTCTATTTTGATAAACAGAACCGTAACTGAAGCCTCTATTCCCAACATCTGGAAAATATCACATGTCATTCCACTCCACAAAGGAGGCAGCTCCACTGAACTGTCAAATTATAGACCGATAGCTATCCTCTCCCCTCTAGCAAAAATTATGGAAAAGTGTATCCATAAACAACTTTTACATTACCTTATTCAAATTAATCTCCTGGCCAACAGCCAGCATGAATTTAGACCCCATCACAGCACCACCACAGCCCTCCACTCCTTTTCTAATGTCATAAATTCCAACCGTAACAACAACAAACTATCCTCTGCCCTATTTCTTGACCTTTCCAAGGCCTTCTACATGGTCAGCCATAACTTACTTTTACTCACCCTAAATAAAATATCCCTAGACAATCGTGGCATACAATGGTTTCAGTCTTATCTTATTGGAAGACAGCAGGCTGTGTTATGGCAAGACAAACTCTCCCCCCTTCTCCTTGTTACTCTTGGTGTCCCTCAAGGCTCCATATTAGGTCACCTTCTTTTCTCCCTTTTTATCAATGACCTCTACTCTGTAACCCAGAAGCAGCTTGTATACAATATGCTGATGATTCCACCCTGGTTTGCTCAGGCACTAACCCCTCAGACCTCCTCAGGTTAACCCAGAAAACATTTAACACAGTGGAAAATTGTCTCACTGATCAACAGCTGATAATAAACCCCAATAAAACAAAGCTATTACTCTTCTCCCCTTCTTGCAAATCCTGCTATCCTCCTTTACTATAACTTAACAATGGGACCATACTCTCACCAGATAAGTCTACCAATCTCCTGGGTGTTATAATTCATAACCTTAAATATGACATGCATGTCAACCAAACCATTAAAACCATTAATAAAAAACTTGGTTCCCTCTACAAAAATAAACCTTTCCTCACCCCTCTAGCCAGGTCTGCAATTGCCCTTACCCAACTGCTTTCAACTTTACTCTATGCCTCACCTATTCTTACCAATTTGAATAAATCTGAACTCAGTAAACTCTCTAGCTGCTACAACCAAATTGCCAGGTTTGCCACAGGAACTCCCTACAGGACACACCACTGTAAAAATCTAAACCTCTTAGGATGGTTAGAACTCCCCAGTCTAATTCAATATAATCAACTCACTATAGCATTTAAGGTTATTAACCACCCAGAAAAAACACCCTCCCTGAAAAGCATTATCTATCCCTACAAAAATGTAAGGCCACTTTGTTCCACCACAAAACTTTTGGTTCAATGTGTTAAAGCTAACAACCTATCTGGACAATCTTTGTTTGCAAATACAGTAGGTAAAATCTGGAATTCCCTCCCATCTGACCTTACTCTGAACCCCTCAATTAACCATTTAAAAAAAAAAAATCTGACCACTCACTGGTTATGTCCCTGCTCTAACCCTGACTAAAACCTCATCTACCATGCTATCCCTGCAACTATTAAACACAGCTACCTACCTCTTCATTAAAGGTTTGAAAAAGAAACTGCATCTTGTGTGTAGATACTTTGTATATAGCTGCACATTTAGGTCTGACTAAAGAAACTGTAACATGTATGTATATATTTTTGCTTTTAAACTGTATTTGTCATTGTCTTGAAATGTTAGACTGTAACTTGTATCTTGATACTATATGCTTAAACATATACTGGAACGTGTTTGTCTTTATCTGTTTGTAACTGTGGAGCTTTTCTCCCCAGGCCACCACTGAAAATGGACGTGTATCCAGTCAGATTATCCCAGTCAACAAATGTAAAATAAAAAATAAAATAAAATAAAAATGCATACAGCAGGGACCTCGGTTTCTGTGCTCCTGTGTGTCCTACATGTATAGCATGGAATTGTGATCCTGCAGTTTCGTATAGTAGATTGTTTGCAAATGTTAGGTCTGTCCACAATAAGATTGGTATTACCAATAACATGTTGCTTGGCACTTTCCAGGCATTCTTTTCTAATTCTTGGCATGATTCTAACTTTAAGCCTCATCTGGTAGACATGATGCCTCAGTTGTCCAACAGCCAAATTGTAGCAACATGGTGGCAGGGTGGGGTGGCATGGTGACAAGTTCCTTTTAAATGAAATTAGATTTCACCCAAAGCTCCATGCGGGACCACCAATATCTTTGGAAGTGTTAAAGAGCAGTAAAAAAGTACATGTTAGGTTTCATATATTGTCCACCTATTAGTATGATGGCCTTTTTGTAGAGGTTCATGTTTTTAAATTCATCCACTTATTACTGGGTTCCCCAAACTGATTTGGGCAATTTTAACATTGGGACTGATGAATACTACAGGTTATACTAAACAGTTTGCAGATCTCATGCAGAACTTTAAATTTATTCTCATTATTACTTTTTCTAACTTCATGCATGACCACTCTCTGGACTCGGTATTTGAACATTCAGGGATAGGCGTATCTCTGGCCTGTGGTGGAATCTTTCTTTTAGTCTATGAGTTGGTTAGGTTCAGCCTTGAACAGTCCTATATTATCTCACCCTGATTTTGAGCTACTTGAGTACACCATTTGATTTGGCATACTCAAGAAGCTCCACCAGCCCCACAGCTGCTGGAAGCAGAGTATGGCAGTGGCTTTGGACCATTTTTTCCCTGTAATTATATGCCCTGCTCTAAGTGAAATGAAGGAAAGATGATGCTACTATGAGCTTTAGTGAGTTCACAGGATGAGTGAAGGATGAAGTGCATACGGAAAATATTCATCTTCTTCTTCTTGAAGACAGATTGGAAGTGGATCTACATCTGTTGTGTCAGTGAGACATTAACTAGTTGTGCTTTTCCAGGCAGTTGCCTAGCTGTGTAGTCATACCTGCTTCATAATATGGAAGGACTTTAGTTTATATGACTGTGAGCTGAGGACTCAGATTTTTGTAGACAAGATAAACTAAAATAGGTGGTGCCATGCAGGATTGCACAGTGGATTTGCATTTGCCAAATACAGAGATTTGCAAGATTTTACTTGTGCTAAGTTTGATTAACCTAACTTCCTTGAGCTCATATAGCTGCTTTCAAGATTGCAACCTACAATATCTTGTTCCTGACACTATCAGGCTGAATATTCCTAACTGAAATTCTTAAGCCCTTTCATTTTCAAAATCATCATCTCTGAGATTTGAAGTATTTTCTTTTATTTTAAGAAAGACCTTGGTTACCTCAGTCATCAAGGTCTCACCCATGCATCCCCATCCTTCTCTTAGATGAGAATATTAATGAAAACATGGTGTACAAGCAACTAGGTAGCATTCTTGATGCCCATGAACACTATAATCAATAACAGGTTGGGTTTCTTGTTTTCTGTAGCAGCATTGCTATGGTTTGCTCCATCACCTGCATTGTGTTGAATGTAAATAGGATGAGGTTTCAATTTAGGAGTTTCAAAGCAGTGCTGTTAACTCAATGATTGCTGTTTCACACAGATAATCATTGTTGATCCATTTTGTTTTTATCCGGGCACCACCAGGGCTTTAAATGTGTATGGGCTTTTCACATAATTTGTGTGATCATGAAGTCAGCATATTTAAGCAATGGAGTATGAGATTGTTAAGGTCCTCTTCTGCAGAGAGACTTGCCCTCGTGCAAAAAAAATGTTTAAGTTATTTCAGTGACTTAAAGCTTCACATTTTTCATCCTTTCTTAGCTTCAGATCATAGAAACTTGGATTAATGCTGTGGAAGTGGTTCTCAGCTGGATCGTTAATGATCTATGAACAATGAATGCTCAATGCCAGTATTCCATGTAGGTTCTCTTTTATTTATCTGCAGTACTCAACATTATCTGACTTTTGATCATTTTGATGCACTTGAAGATTTGCTGTGGGGTCTTTGACATGGCCCCTAACTAGTTTGCCACTTTAAAGCACACTCAGGGGGTAGTTCTACAATTAACTCATCATATACCCACACTCTTTTGTGTGTGGTCCAGCAGGCTCCATTTTGGGTCCAATTTCATTCACCATATAAATAATTCAACTCAGTGAGTTTATCCAGTGGAGAGGTTTAAAATAGTATATTCATTCTGAGATATATAATGGACATGGCGATGTAAAAAATCCCCAGACAACTGCTTATATGATGGCCATGCTGCACTCATCCTTGTCACTTTATGGGGATATCCAATGGGTGTCAGCCTTATTACTTGTTGGAAATTAATGGAAAAGACTGCAGTCCCTGGTTGGCTCAGTGGTTGAAAAACTGAAGCAAAAAAACCCCAGCAAAAACCAGTATGTTGTGTACATAAAATTAAAACTAGATGGTTTCTGTTTTTTTATAGACTGTAATCTAGATGTAGGGCCGCGGTGATGCAGTGTTTAGCATTATCGCCTCACAGCAAGAGGCTCTCCGGTTCGATTCTCGGCTGGAGCGCATTCTGTGTGGAGTCTGTATGTCCTCCCCATGGTCAAGTGGATTTAAAGACATGTAGGTAGGTGCGTGCATGTGTGGGTGTACCTTCTCTGAAAATTGGGCACCGGGCTGGCAACTCGACACCGTAAAAATTCACTGCTAATCATTAGCGGACCGAAGTTCCGCTGTGGCGACCCCTAACCAGGAAAAGCCAAAAGACAGATACTCTAGATAAGGTAGGACAATAGCTGAATATGTTGTAATGTAATACTGGTGTTTCTGATTAAGATAAACACTTTCAGATAATTTCTTAAATCATATCAAGATTTGTTCCATTTTAGTGAGTTAGAAAATCAACTCTGAAGCAACTTAGAAGAAATCAGGGGTACAATTAATTACATAGACATATCTGATGTCAAGGCTGAACTAACAAATTATACTCTAAAGCATTTTTGTAAACAAATTAAATAATAAACAATCCTACTGCATTTTCCCTTTTGCTTACTCCTTAATGAGTGTGCAGATAATGTTTACAATGTCAGCTAAAATGAATATTTTCTCAGTTGCCATCAACTGAAAAAGACAGCATTTAACAAGAAAACAACTATATAATGGTTGTTGAGAATTCTATGAGGAGCCATTGTGCATATTTCAGTATTGCAGTAATTCACGACAGGTGGCAGTCAGATGACAGTGCAAAAAAACATAATGAAGTACAGCTTATGTCATAATCAGCAAGAGTTATTCAGCTGCTTCATTTGCAGAAAATTATTTTTAGTTGTTTTTCTCTCATTCTTTAGAATAGCCTTGCACTTAGTAGTAATTTTCAACAATACTTCTGGTTAATTATCCAGGTTTTCACTGCAAATGACAGTCTCCAGATTAAAGTTATTTTCTCTGTTTCTAGTGTGGAAATAAGCCACATAATAGAAAATGACAAAAATAATTTTTAAAAAAAGAAGAGAATAACGTATGTTTTCAATTCTGCAGAAAGACACTTGGTCAAACTTTTATAAATCACTAACTGTACGGTTCCCTATTATATGATTGAAGACGCATTCTTTTGAATGCGTCGTGTTCGAACTTGAAAGCACGAAATGGCAAAATGCTGAAATGGCATATAAGCAAATTCTTTCCCTAGGAAAGAAATCACTTGGCCGCCTTTGTTATTTTGCCATTTTTGTCACTGTAGTGAAATCTCTGGGTATGTTTAAGTGGGGGGAGGATGTGGGGGCCAAAGCCCCCCACTTTATGTAATGTTTTAAAGTGTTTTTTTTTTTCTTTTTTGGAACAGCGAACGCTGATTTACCGACCCCATGTAAGCGAAAGCTTACAATCCCAAACACTTAGAACAGCAATTTATTTTCCCATGGAAAAAATTGCTGTTCTAAGTGTTTGGGATTGTAAGCTTTCACTTACATGGGGTCGATAAATCAGCGTTCGCTTTTTTAAGCATTCGCTGATTTAATATAGACCCAACTGTACAGGGACACCTGCTTCAGCCGTATGTTATTTGTTATGCAAGACAAATAAGACAATAATTATGAAAAAAATACCAAAATATCAAAAATCCAGCAGGTACAAAACCCACATATCAAAGATAGTACTGAACTATGATGAAAAACATGCAAAATACTATAAGATCCACTAAAGTAGTCCATAAACTCAGGTTAGCATATGAAGTTAAGGCAATTATAAATCATTCTGTAGCTGCATTTGGAAACTAAGGAATAACACTGACACTGCTCTAAAGTTATTCAGTATGACATCTCCCATTCAGACCCAATTGACTTTTCCAATTTACTAGTAAACAAATTTAGCTTTATATCAGATACCTCTATGCAAATCCACAAATCTCTAAATCCCTTACATCTCCTGCTATCCCAAAGGAACATTTACTGAATGTGCTTTCTAAAACCAAAACTACCCCTTCCATGAGGCTTAGCAATATATCTGGATATTTAATAAATAGTACTAAGCATTCCCATGCATAGTCAATTTATGAACTGGCTAAGCAGACTTCAGCTACAGGTTTTGTTCCTGATGTTTGTTATGCCACTGTAGTGACATCCCTCCATGAAGGAGCCATTCCACCGAACCCAGGAATTATCGGCCTGTCAATATGAAAAGCCTCATCTGTAAAGCCATGGCATGTGCTATAATGGAACTCAAACTCTGATATCAAAAATCTCTTTAGACTTAAGCTTCAGCAGTTTGGCTTTATCAAGGAAAGATTCCTTCTAATGATCCTAGCTAATGTCTTAGAAAGGGTTATACAGGCTATCAACAGGGATTATGCCATTCACATGCCATATCTTGACTTTATAGTGGCACAGCACCGTACCCCAAGCTGGCACTGTACATAAGCATAATGCTTTAGAAATAGATACCTATGTGGTAAGATGGATTAGAAATTGTCTAAAAGTCAGAACTCATGCAGTACAAGTGACAGCAGCCTAATCAGAAAGTATGAATGTAACCAGTGGTGTCCTCCCAAGGTTCAATACTGGGACTACTCCTTTTCAGCATTTACTTCTGTGTTATCCAGACCAAAATAAAAAAATACAGAAGCTCTGGCTAAATATATTTGCAGATGACTGCAAACTGAGAGCTAGTATAAAATTCTTCTCTAATACCAAAATCTTTAAGCAAGAACACCCACTCATAAATAGCTGGAGTGCTGAAAATGGCTCAAGTTAACTGCAATAAAAGTGTGGTAGCTTCACAATTAGTAGAAATCCCATCCCCACGGCTTACAAGACAGACAATGCTCAACTTCAAAATGAAAATATAGTATGTACTTTGGAATATAAAAGTTGATAATTCCCTGTCTTTTGTTCATCATGTGAGAACAGCAGCCAGAAAATCCTTCTACCTAACACAGCTAATTGCCAAGGGAAGCATCATTTATTTTATTTATTTTATTTTACATTTGTTGACTGGGCTAGTCCAGCTGGATATATGTCCATTTTCAGTGGAGGCCCGGGGAGAAAAGCTCCACAAATTACAACAACATAAAAGGTCAAGACAAAGACAATAACAGTATAATTTGGTACATAAGTTTTAACAATTATAGTACAAGCCTAAGATTATATATTTTATATTTCAGTAGGAAAAAGGAAAAATTTATCTAAGAATAGATGAATAAGACTAATACATTTGTATTAGAAATGGTGCAGTACAAATCTTTATAACATATTACAAAATTAGATACACCTAGTAATTTATGATAAGAGATACTAAGGTCTCACAAAAACCTAAGAAAGAAAAACACTAGAGATCAATAGATAGAGTATAGAAGAACAGCAAACAAGGATGGATTTCTAGTGTTATTTAACACATAGGTTGTGATACTATATGAAGGTGTTTGATCATTCCACAGTATATACTTATTTACATGAGAAAAAATCCTAAGGAAGGTTAAGCTCACTAAAAATTAGTGAGACAACACAAGATCATGATCATGGGAGGCTAGGAATTGTGGGAGTCTAGTTAATAGTTAGGTACTTAGTCTGGGTTAACACAGGGGCATAGCCAGTGTGATTTGAGGTAGGGTTTAAGCTTGCTTTTAAATAAGCTGACAGAGGATATTGAGGTTAGCTGGCTTGGGAGGATGTTCCAGGCTTTACCTACTGTATTGGAGAACAAGGTGTCACCAGCTAAGTTGTTGGATTTTGATATTTGTACAAGTAGGTTATTAGCTGAGCGTAAGGTCTTGAGGTTATTATAGGGAATGACTAGGGATGTAAGTATGGGTGTATTTTGAGGTAAATACAGGATCTTATGGGCTACTATTAATTGATTGAAAAGTATTAAATTTGGCAGCTCTAACCATCCTAACTGATTCAGATTGATACAGTGATGAGTTCTATAGGAGGACCCAGCTGCAAATCTGGCAATATTGTTGTAGGAGGATGTAAGTTTACTCAGATTACTTCTACATATTTTGGTATAGATAGGGGAGGCATAGAGCAAGGTAGAGATGAGGTGGGTACGAGCAATAGTAACCCTGGCTGGAGGTGTAAGAAAGGGTTTTATTCTATAGAGGGAACCTAGTTTCTTGTTTACTATTTTTATGGTGTTATTAATGTGAGGTTCAAAGGACAAGTTGTTATCTATTAGTACCCCGAGTAGTTTGGTGGTTGGTTCAGGAGATATTATAGTTCCATCATTTGAAGTAATAGTAAAGTTAAGTGGGGAGGTTCTGCGGGTGGGGGTAAATAGTAGCATTTTTGTTTTTTTGGGGTTAAGGATAAGACGTCTTGTAGGAGCCAGTTTTCAACTGTACTAAAGGTCATTTGGGTTAGTGACTGAAGTTCTGATTGAGAAGCAGCAGCGCATATGAGTGTGGAGTCGTCAGCGTATTGGATACAGTCAGCTTGAGGAATTACAGAATGAAGGTCATTTGTAAAGATGGAGAAGAGTAATGGGCCTAATATAGATCCTTGTGGGACCCCTAGAGTGACTGGGACGTGGGAAGATAAAGTATTTTCCCTTAGTACAGCCTGTTGACTGTTATGTAGGTATGAATGGAACCACTGTATAGTATGGTTGTCCAATGACAGGTTTTTGAGTGTGTCTATAAGGAGGTGGTGATTCACCATGTCAAATGCTTTGGACAGATCAAAAAAAACAGCTGAGGATAGAGTATGGATATTACGATTGCTGTTAATATGGTTAGTGAAGGATAAGAGAGCAGAGGTGTTGCTATGAAATTGTCTAAAGGCATGTTGACAGGGTGCTAATAAATTATGATCGTGTAGGTTGGTTAACAGTTGTATGTGTATACATTTCTCCATTATTTTTGTCAAAGGAGATAGAATAGCTATGGGCCTATAATTGGACAACTCTTTGGAGTTACCTCCCTTATGCAGGGGAATTATGTGAGAGACTTTCCAGATTAGGGGAACAGATCCTTCAGAAATAGTTCTGTTAATGAGGATGGATATGGGGTAGGCTATGACTTTAGCAGCTTTTTGCAGGTATTCTGCAGGTAATTTATCAGCAGAGAGAGTAGTGGGTTTAAGTTTCTGTATGAGGTTACAGATAAGTGAAGTGGGCACTGGCTGAAAATGAAATTGATGAGAATTATTGGTAAAGGTTGTGGCAGAGCCTGGGATGCTAGGGGATAGCTGGTTGGCTAGGCATTGTATGGTTTCAGTGAAAAAAGTATTAAATGAGTCAGCTATTTGGATGGGATTGTTGTGATCAGAGCCAGAGGGAGAGGGAGTACTTGAGCATCCAGGGTGTAGGAGGTTATTGATACCTCGCCAGAATTTTTGGGGATTATTTTGGTTGGTTTGTTGTAGTTGGTAGTAGTAGTTTCTTTTATCGGCTAATATGGCTTTTTTTCATCCAAATGAAAATATAGTATGTACTTTGGAATATAAAAGTTGATAATTCCTTGTCTTTTGTTCATCATGTGAGAACAGCAGCCAGAAAATCCTTCTACCTAACACAGCTAATTGCCAAGGGAAGCATCATCCAGCCATACGGAGGTCATCATTCTTATTCAACACTGATTATGCCAATTACTGACTATAATGTCCACTTGTGGTCAGTCCTGTCTCCTGCCTTTTTTTCCTCCCACTTAGTCCTTGTTACTGTCTGCTTATCTATGTATCAATAACTGCTTTAACCTATTATCAGCTCTAGGCTTACTTGTATGTAAAAATCTATCATTTATCCATGTATCTACAATATATAACTAGTTTTAATTTTAAATGAATGTAATACTTTGGAGCTGTGTGATTTAATTTTAAATGTATGCAATACTGTGGAGCTTTCCTCCTCGGGCCTCCACTGAAAACAGGCTCCCCTAGGCCCAGTGGACTTTCCTGATCAACAAATGCAATAAATAAATTAATAAATACATTTTTGATGTTCCTCAATAGATGTATCAAACATCTAGAAAGACTTCAGAGCTCCATAAATACTTTAAACTAAATTAAAAAGCTTGGAGAGATGAATTTGTTCACTTTATGAGCAAATTGTAATGTCAATAGTTAACATAAACATCAATTACGTCACATGTTGAATTAGTGTTACTATATAAAGTCTGTGAGTGAAGGTTTATTTATCTGAAGAAGTTTAGGCATTTTACTAAACAAAAAGTGCTTTATTTTATTTTGCATGTTTTAATAAATTGTTTTTCGTGGATCCTTTTGTGGACTTCCTTTGCCTTCTAAGTTTCAGTCGTTCATCTAGTTACCCAGTTTAGATTTAAGAGATCTTAGATTATCATTCAATATTCAATGCATTAACTGTTCAAAATCTTTAGCCTCATTGGAGCCCTTCTATGAGTTGGTCTTTTACTAGTTTAAGATCAAAAGCCCTCTTTCTAATGAGATCATCTAATTACCTCTTAAAGAAGTGTAAGCTGTCAAACCTTCTAATTTGTAGAGGTCTAGCATTCCATAATATTTCTGCACTTATATCATAGGCACTTCATTGGGTTCGTTATTATTTCTTATGCGGCAGACAATGAACATAGGAGCGAAAGACATAGAAAAGTAAGGACATCCAGAAAAAAAAGATTTGAGAAGGAAGTCATACATAACTCTTCCCACTTTCAGTAGGAATGCGGGATACTATTTAGAAACATGTTTGAAAAAAAGTGTGACAAAAATGACTGAAAATTGTAAGCACATTATCAAAGAGGCAGTGTAAAATCTACAGGCATTATTGAACTGTATGATAAAATTCTAGCACACAAGATCATTTATTTTTCCTTCTGAAAAAGAGAGATATAAAATGTGCATTTGCTTTCTTTACATTATTTGACTCACCAGTATGTTGGTCATGTTGTGTGGTTTTCAGTGTACTAGACTGCTTCAAAAATCACATGTGATGAGGGGAATTTACAAAAATCACTAGAAAGGGTAAATCAAGACAGAAAATAGCAACATTTTTCTAAACATAGGGATCTTATAAGTCAGGCCTGAAAATAGGAACATTCTTCCAAATAGGGATGGACAAGAGGTCTGTACTGCTTCTATTATTGATGCTATTACATTATTGTTTTTACACTTAAAAATTAAAATAAAATCACATCTTACAGCTATATAACCTATAGTAAACAAACCTAGCGTTTGTAACCTAATCTCAATGTGCATGTGCCTTATTCTAGTAATTTGTTTTGCAGAAAACGTATACATTCCAACTTTGTATTTGACGTACATTGTACCCACAAGATGCTAAAAGTATTTGGTCTCATCACTGTCTTATACAGCAGTAATAAAATAGCATCCCTGCCCGACATATTATGACACGTCCTTATCCATGACACAACCTTTCTTTATAACCAATCTTCAAAACTCAAGTACCTGTCAACCATAAATCCAAGGTACCCAACTATTTCATCTGTGGGAATCAAGGTAACACCTAACGCATATGGGTATGTGTGATTGCTAATACCAAAGTGAAAACTCTTAGATTTCTTCATATTTACATCCATGTTATATTTCCTACACAATATCTTCTTATCCAAATATCACTGTAATATTGCCTGATGATTTATATTTATAATGACACCCCCAACTTAATGTCATCTGCAAACTTATTTACCCATACTGCTTCCTGTATTGGGAAGTCCAACATAAATGTTGCAGACAACTTTGGCCTGAACCACTGACCCTAATATCTCAGAAAACAAGACAGAGATATATCCTAAGGAGTCTGCAGACCACTGAATAAAGGGACAGTCATTTGGGACTCTCCGGGTAGCACTTGTCTTTTAAGTCTGTGATCTTTTATTTAGGAACATCTGAGGTGTTTACAGTCACTTCATATGCTTATTAAGATACATCTGAAAAGGAGCATTGTATTTGATCAATGAAGAATATAGAGGGTAAAAACTTACTTGGATCTGGATGAAATACCTTCCACAATCAGCTGTGCCATGTAAAAATATTTCTGAACCTATGTCACAACATAATATTTAATGGCATGGAAATTATCACCCCTTGTTCCCTAGGTCCTTTACCATACTTTCACTTTGAAGTGGGGAGTTCTCTATATTATAAGATGGATGAATGGCTTGTTTATCAAATGTGATGATATTACACTTTTCAGAATTTAGTTTTAACCTATTTTTGAGAACCAGTTGTTGACATGTGAGCTCCATATGCAGCTTCTGTGTATTATATAGGGACTTGAGGATGACATCAAGTTTGCCGTTATCCACAAACCTGGTTAGCCATCAATGCTCATTTGTAATTTGGCGATCAGATAAGTATATGCTGAAGAGGTTCCATACTGAAATGCTGTCATTCAAAATGTCAAGTGCCAACTAGCTGAAAAAAACCCAAAGAAACTAAAGGAGAAAAGTGAATCTTGAACATTGCTGTTCTCCGTTAAACTTATTTTTTTCTGCTGGGCAAACCCCCACATCCCCTGAACATATATATATATATATATATATATATATATATATATATATATATATATATATATATATATATACCAACTCTGACATTTCCATACCATGAAGAAAAAGGAATATTCAGGGAAATGGCAATCTTGGAGTTAATATAATTAAGTCTATGTTTTCAGCCATTCAGTCTGCATGCATTGGCACTCAGTCTAGTGGGTCTCAAAATTTCAAATAGTTACCTCCTGAACTGTAGGTTCTCCAGCACACAGCTTTGAGGAACATCACTGGTCAACTTCATGTTTCTTGTGGAATCTCATTCAGCTTGCTTATTATGCTAGCATGTGGTAGTGTGTCAAAAGCTTAGCCAGGTCAAGGTATACTGTGAGGACTGCATGAACACTGTCCATGGCTTGTGTTTATCTCTCAAAGAAGATGAGTAGATACATTGGACTGGATCTACCCTTAAAATCAAACTGCTGCAGGTTAAGTCTTCTAAAACTTTTTAACATTATAGTTAATTAGGTCAGTTATGATATGTTCCTTGGCCTTGCGGATAACAGCAGTCAGGCTAAGATGTTCATAGTTCCTGGTGTCAGTGGTAGGTCCACCTTTGTGAAGTACCATCATTATAGCTGCATATCATATTTCAGGGACAAACCAGTGGCTAATCTCAGGTTCAATAGCTATATGATTAGGACCACAAGGATGTTTTGGGCTGTTTAACGGGCAACTGAGAATGCTAGCAGGCCCTGTAAATAATGCATCTTACATTTTGGAGAGTACGTTTATCAAGTATTCTTTAGTTATGATATATGGGCTTTGCATTGTTGTTTCAGAAGAGAATTTTGAATTGAATTCTTTTGCTAATATGTTGGTTATCTCTACTTAATCCAGCCACGTAGCTAGAGGCTTTCTTGATAAGTTCTGACCAGTGTTGGGTATTATTCATTAATTCCGTAATATAACTAAAGAAGGACTTGTGATTTTCTTTAGCCTCCAATGTTAGTTCATGTGGTGCCTTTGTATTCGTGATGTTGTTCTTTATTTCCTTCCATAGCTTGTTATCGTTAATCTTGATTTGAGGGGGGTTTTTTTGGGCTATGCAGATTAAGAAGTCTTTTTTATTGTATTTTATTTATATATATGAAGCAAAGGCCAATTTACTTTTAAATTTTATATTTATTTGGAATTGTTAGGGTATACCAAATTAATGCATTTATTTAGGTTCACAAAGAGTTTGTTTGCATAACTACTTAATGTGTCAGTATCTTGGGTAATACAGTTGAACTTGAATTTTGAGACCATCACAGATTTGTAGATTTGCATGTTTGACATTTCTGAACTTTGTGATGTTTGCATCTAAATGTTTAGTTATTTTGAGGGAAAATGCGACCAGCTTATGACTGGGTTTAACTAGAGTAGGGGAAAACCAGTGGGATACTTGATATCAATGCAATGTTGATAAAGACCAGGTAAAAAATATTTATTTGTCTAGTGGATTCATTAACAATGCTGTGCAGGGAGTTTTTGTTTAGGAAATGAAGGAATTTTTGAGTGTAACCTACAGTTGAATTATAAGTATCCCGGTTTATCATCGGGTAGTTAAAGTGCCCTAAGATAATGGAATTCTTGTTGATTTGGAGGTCATGCATTTTTTTTTTGGAAACCTAACATAGTTTTCTGGAAGTATAGCAAGGGCCGTGCTTCATGCTAAGATCTGATTACTGACCCTTTATAGTGTGATATAGATCTCCTTCAGTTCATAGGCTAGATCTCTAGGGATCTGCTTAGAAGTAATGTGGTACCTGATAAATATGGTTGCTCCACTACAGTTATCTTAGAGCCAAAAGTCAAGATAGCCACAAGACTCCACTGGGACTGTGATTTCTTATTATACCAAAGCAAAATACCACATATTCATCCACCTTGAGGGAGGTAAGGAGGTTCTGCCTTGTCATTCTGTTCTCAATACAGACGGTAACAGAAGCAGAATTACTTAGATGCTTAGATGACAGCCATAAATATTTCTAGCTAGTTTGTTAGTAAATATTCTATATTACATTTGCATGACCATTCTCTTTCCGAGAATCTTGTAATAAGTATCTACTTATTTGTACATTAATCTTTTATTTTCTGGCATTGCTGTGGTTCTGAAACAGAATGAGGATATTGTATTGCAGAAATAACACGATGAACTTTGACCTTTGATCATGCCAGCATTACTTTATCACAAAATAAGCTGCAGATTTCTGTCTTACCTGATGAGTTTACTATCCTCTGGAGAACATGATGTCTTTACATCTATCTGTACATTTAATACAAATTGAGGCAAGAAGCAGATTTCCGGTACTCAAACTATGAGGATTAACATGTCAATTTCTTTTGCAGTCACTTTTTCCAACAGTGTAATATAAAGAGAAAGATACAATATCTGTATAAATATAGTACTGAAATAGCAATGTCAAAAAGAAACGTGAGAACTATTAGAACTTAAGCATTCAATTAAACATTTTATCCTGTGGAAAGAAATTGTTTAGCAAACAACAGAATGCATATTTAAGGAGATTTCACTTTTTAGTAATAGTGTAATTTCAGTAATCTGCTTTGTCATCCTAACACTCTATGATAGCATGATGACTTCAATTTGGACATGTAATTCTATAATATATATAGTTTGTTTCACCTTTCCCCAAGCAACTTCTGCATCCAAGTTAGCAGGCATTCCCTCAACTGATGATCTCTTTGTCAGCTCAGCATCTGTTGCTCCCAGCCAGTCAGTCAAACTGTTCAGTTCCTTTCTCATTTTACGGGACAGTTTTAAACATTTCTCTAGTTCCTGTTTTCCCTCTGTTACCTGAGGATATGAAATAGAGCAACAGTAAGCAGCTAAACTGCTTCATTTAAACTACTGCTTTAAGTTTGTCATTCAGTCTGTTCTGTAATTTTGCTAAAAGTATTCATTGTTATACTGACTTTAATTTAAACATTCTTAAACATAGTACTTTCTGATGAATTTGATAAAAACACCAAGACAAATCCATACAGTACTTGTGCAAAAATAAATATAAATGGGGAGTGTCATCACCATCACTCTGAAATCACTATTTCAATTGATTTCACAATCACACAGTATCATCACAGATGTCGCTATGTTTACAAGGTACACCTAAAGGAGGATCTCTGTTCAGTGCATAAAAGAAAGGTTGCTTTCCAACGCCTTTTCTGTTTCAGATATAATGCTTATATGTTTTATTGCTCAAACAAGACTGCCATCTAATGTGCAAATGTGTGCAAAACAAATGTTACTCATTCCGTAATGTGTAGTAAATAGCTGAATTAGAATTACCAGAACAAGTTTAGGCTTCAGGACAATTATGTTCAGAAGAAGTACTTGCATTTGATAGTTTATGCATGCATTCTGTGCCTAAGAAGAGAAAACAAGATTTATTGAAGGTTTTCTAAGTGAGCACTGCTGTTCTTTATTCCCCTCCAAGAAGCATAAAACTACAACATTCGGGCAAGTCAAATTAAAATCATTCAAGAAACACATTGCCAGTGAAAGGTCAGGATGAATCTAATCATAGTCAGAAAATGGCAAATAGCAAAAGAATCCAGAATCATCCGATGAAAGCATGGAGAGTGGAAAGAATTTCTTGAAATGACGAGTAACTATAAATAAATCCCGAAGCATATGCTTCAATGTGAAATGTAGGCTGAAGGGGATAAATCAAGCTGTATAAAAATGTTATATAGTATCTTTCAGCTATATTTAGAGAGTGTAGCAGACAGACAAACAAGTAGATTGACACACACACACACACACACACACACACACACACACACACACACACACACACACACACACACACACACACACACACACACACACATAAATGCCTACTGCCATGAAAACCAACACTACACAGCTATGAGTGCATGTACACACACACACACACACACACACACACACACACACACACACACACATGCACACATACAGGATGGCATGAACACACACACACATACACACACACACACACACACACACACACACACACACACACACACACACACACACACACACACACACACACACACACACACACACACACACACACACACACACACACACACACACGCACACACACACGCGCGCACAGGATGGCATGAACACACACATATAGACAGAATAATAGGCATAGAGAGACTGACACCTAAACATATGTTAATGCAGACAGAGTGAAAAAGAGACAGAGAGAATGTATGAATATACATGAATATACACAGAGATGTATAGATGTATAAAGACATAAAGAGTTTCTTTTCTCATCTAGGGATAAATAATAAAGTAATAGTACATTACAGCAAGAAAAGTCTAAATAAATATTTTCCTGCATATCAATACTAAGTTAGATATTTATGTCTCATTTTCATTTTAAATAACTTGTCCAAGAGCTATACTAATTTGTTGAATCAAAAGTATCTTTGGTGTCATTACATGTATCCCTCTTATTTTCATAAAGTATATTGCAGAGAAAGTTCATTGTATGACAGCAATACGTTTAAATTATTTACATGCACTTTAATAAACTGACATAAATACTCATGGAGGAAAGTAGGATTCCCACTCAAAGCAAACATTTGTCCTCTGAGTGCTTACCACTGGGAAACAACAGTTTTCACCAAATGAACAACTACATAATAAATGCTAAAACACATCATTTTCTGAATCAGCTCCATTATGACTTCATATTTTAGATGATATGTACTTCATGTATCTCACTTACAGTTTTACAGAACTCAATACTTTATGTGACTATAATATACAGAGAGTACATATATTTTACAGTCACTAGCATTTGCAAAATATCCAGGCATACATTTTGCACAGGACAAGAGGAAAACTCTGTGGAACTCCTAGTCCCCCCTCCTTCCAAAAAAAATAAATAAATAATTTTAGAAATCTCACCAGTTTAAAGAAGCTGATATGCATATATAGCAAACTATGCTGTATCTGAATGCATACCCAGAGTGAAGAAATATGAAATGGTACAAAAACATAAAAGCAATCAGAATACTTTGTGTCAATAGTAGTCAAAAGAAAGCTATATTTTTTCTGATGTCCAATTACACAGGTGCTCTTCAGTAATTGCATTCTGCTTGCTGAGCACACTCAAGCAACTCTATAGTCAGCGGCTACCACTCCACCCATACAGTTGTTGTTGTTTGTCTTTTGGCTTTTCCCGGTTAGGGGTCGACACAGCGGAACTCCAGTCCACTAATGATTGGCAGTATATTTTCACGAACGCCGAGGTGCCAGCTCGATGTTCAACCTTTAGTATAAGAAGGAATCAGTAATGCAAAACTAAACAAGGATATACATTTTGAGCCTCAATAGCAGGAGCACACTCAAGCAATTCTACAGACTGAGGCTACCACCCCACCCATACAGTATAAGAAGGAATCAGTACTGCAAAACTAAACAAGGATATACATTTTGAGCCTCAAGAGCAGGGTCAGTCTATCAGGCATTCTACTTGCATGTTTTATGAGAGTGCAGCTGTAACATTAGCAGTATTTCTTAGTAGTTCTCGGCGTGCTAATAAAACTGACTGTTGTAGCCTTGTGCCCCCCCAGCTAGTGCAGTAATCCTAACTGTCCAATAGACAATATACATTTAATGCAGATCCCTGTGACTAAATTAACCATCAAGCAGCCTTCTCAGTGCTTTCTGCCTTAATTTGTATCACTTGGAGGCCCACCTGTTTATTTGCATCTCTATACATTCCCCCATTCATTGCTAATGTATCTCCCTACTCTAATCTGTGCACAAACTGGCTACTAATAAGCAAGTCAATGTGAAGACACACTACCACCCTTAATAAACTTTGCTGTCTCTTCTCTCATTCACTTTACAGGTAGTTTGAATTATTACTTACCCCCTCTGAGGCTTTCACTGATAGATTTCCACTGATTGCCTCTGTGGTTTTGCTGGTTTCTTTGCATTCCACCTGGTTTATACACCTTGTGCTATCTCCCTCCCCCACTACTAAGTCTATATTAGAATCCTGCTGAGCATGGAGCCATCTTTACATTTCTAGTCTCACACCAGGACACAAGTGCTCCTCAGCAATTGCATTCTGCTTGCTGGTAAGCCATTAGACCTCAGGAATTTGTGTAAAGTGTTCAGATTTGTAAAGTACCACTTACTTTTTACTCTTGTCTTGGTGGGCTCTGCCCCGCTCCATTCGCCCTCACTATCGTTCGGGCTCTCTCCACTCCCCTGCCCTGCCCCCTATTCCCTCCCACCCCCACTACCTCTACATTTATAATAATCACAGCCACACCCACTGCCACCCTCACATCACCTCCACCAATCAGAGCTCTTCAAGTCAGATTACATTACACCACATCAACTTGCTCCACCACAAAATACTCTCAACCACTCTCATTCCCACTAGACATTATTTACATCACCCACACCACTTACCCATCCACATATAATGTAACCCTCTAATTCGTATCCAGACCCCCACCTAGAACCAACTTAAACTTTATAACCATGACTATCACACAACTAAGTCTAGTCTGTCTTCTCATAATTCTTTATAACACCACAAGTTATCACTTTAGCAATATCCCTAAACTTAGTAGCACACCACTACATTATGCACTCGCATATGCAGACACCGCGCATTATAATAATATCTGCCCACAATTGTTCAAGAACTACATAACGGACCAATTCAGAACTAAACACATATGCTCTCATTCCTACTTCAAAAAAGCACAACACTTTCTCACACTCATCACCAAACTCCAACATCTGTGTAACCATTTTAGCATAGGCTCACCATAAGTGGGGATATCCACCCTAACCCAGGCCCAAATCCATCCTGTCCAACACAAACTGCTCCAACACAATTGTCAGAACATAACACCCCCACTATCTTCATCCCTGGGCAAATCAACAACAGCAGCAAAACCAACCATCTTTTAATGCTAAATATTAATATTAGAAGTATCAAAAATAAAATACCTGAACTCCAGGTCACAATAGCACACTACTCCCCAGACATAGTTGCTTTAACAGAAACCTGGCTAAATAAAAACATAGCTAACTCAGAAGTTCTCCCTACCGGCTACAATATCATTAGACAAGATAGACCACTTCGTAAAGGGGGTGGAACTGCCTGACTGTATAAGTCCAACTTAACTCTCCACCAATTACTAAACTCCTACCCCTCCCCCAATAATTGGGACATACTTATCTCACAACTTCAACTTCACCCTAAAAAGGTCATCACCACAATTGTGATCTATATTCCACCTAGTAATACACCTGCTAGCCTTGAAGACTTCTTATCCTGGTGTTCTTTCACATACTCACAAGAAATCCTTATTCTGGGGGATTTCAATGTAGATTGGTTCACCCGCATATCAGAACTACCAAGTAATCTAATAAATCTCCATGGCTATCAGCAGCTAGTCCAAATTCTAACTAGATGTGATAAAAAAATCTAAAAGGGAATCCATCCTTGACTGGGTCCTAACTAACAACCCCACATTGTACCTCCACGCAGGCAGTCTCCCAGATACCTTAAGTGACCACAACGTAATATACCTTATAAGTAGTAGAACAAGTATATGCAAAACCACTAACTATAAATCCACTAGAAACACAAAATATTTCTCTCCTGAGGTCCTCAATACTTTACTCTGTAACTGTGACTGGACCACCCCTAAAAACCCTCCCACTTGACCAGGGTGTAGCATATTTCAACAAAACATTTCTACAACACTTAGACACTGTCGCTCCATTGCGCAGAATCAAGGTTAGAACCTCTACAAACCCCTGGCTCAGTAAAGAAGCCAAACAAATCCTCAAGTCCAGAGACACTGTCTGGCTTTACTATAAAAAACAGAGAGACACAAAGCCTAATGAAGTACCAAGAACTGTGCAACCATGCAAAAAATGCATTAGGCTGGACAAAAAAATACTACTACACGACATTACAAACTAAATATTAACACAACCCCCCCACCAAAATTTTGGAAAAATGTAAACCAACTACTAAAAGCCACCAAAAAGGCTACCCCCAAACCAACCACCCCTGACACTAAAGTTCCCATCGAAACACAATTCAACTCCCACTTTGTAAACTCAATTCTATCCTTAGTATCACAGGACAGTTCCTTCCTCACTATCCCCCCCAACACAAATAACACTAATACAAGCTTTACCCTCAAAACAGTTTTCACCACTTCAATCAAAAGCATGCTCTCCAAACTAAAAACCTCATCAACAGCAGTTGACCTACTTCCCAGCTATTTCTTGAAACTCACAGCAGATGCTATTGCTATCCCAGTCTCCACTCTCATAAACACATCATTTGTTGAAAATTATGTGCCAAAACTCTGGAAAATATCCTATGTTACACCAATACATAAAGGCAGGACCTCCACTGAACTTAATAATTACAGACCCATTGCTTTACTCTCCCCCCTGGCCAAAATCCTAAAACAATGCATCCATACCCAGGTGCTAAAATATCTTCTAGACAGCAACATCCTGTTACCTACTCAACATAGTTTCAGACCTGCCCATAGTACCACTACAGCCCTCCTCTGCTTCACAGAAACAGTAAACCATCTCAAAAACGAAGGCCTGCAGGTGTCAGCTATTTTTTGGATATATCCAAATCATTTGACACAGTCTTGCACCAAATCCTGCTAAACAAACTAAACCAATATCACCTATCAAATTCCACTCTTACTTGGTTCCAAAGCTACTTAACTGACAGGTACCAAGCTGTGAAATGAGAAAATTCTCTCTCTCCTCAGATGCCCATGACTATAGGAGTCTCACAGAGTTTTATCTTAGGACAACTACTATTCACAATCTTCACAAATGACCTTCATACCTCCACACAGCATGCATCTATCATTCAGTATGCAGATGACACTACCTTAATCTGTGCTGCACAAAACATTCCCACCCTCCTGCAAACAACTCAACAAGCATTCTCTGACATTGAAAACTACCTTACCAAAGTCCAACTTATCCTCAATTCAAAGAAAACTCAGCTTATGATTATAAACAGTTCTAACAAAAACACTAACAGTCAATTCACTATCTACTCCACAAATGCTACTCCAATCACTCCAGTGGCACAGGCTAAGCTATTGGGAATAACCACAGACTCTCACCTAAAATTTGATAGTCGTCTCAACTTAACTGTTAAAAATGTACATGCCAGACTGCGATCACTCTACCGTATCAAACCATTTCTTACCAACAACACAAGATCAGCCATTGCTGGCTCCCAACTTCTATCCACCCTACTCTATGCATCTCCCATTTTGACTAATCTCAACAAAACTGAACTAAGCAAAATAGAAGCCTGCTATAACAGAATTGCCCACTTTGCTGCATATTGCTCATATAGAACTCATCACTGTACTGCTTTGAGACAGTTCCACTGGATTGAACAGCCCAACCTCCTAACCTACAATCAGCTTTGCCTCTGTCATTTAATCTATTACCTCCCCAATAAGTGTCCTGCCCTCAAAAACCTAGTACAACATCACTCAGCCATAAAGCCTCTTAAATCATCACGCAAACTACTACTAGAAGTCACCAACAGCTACAATAGCTTTGGAGATGCACTATATAGTAGTTCAGTGGCTAAAAAATGGAACTCTGTCCCCACTAGCATTCAAAACACATTGTCCAAAGCCTCCTTTAAAGACCTCATCAGGCAACATCTCAAGCAAAGGTGGCAGTGCCATGATTGCTCCCCAGGCTAGTGAAAGCAGATAAGGTACACATACTAAACCTAGAGTACTTGATAATAGTTTTCAATCTTACTCACAAACACTGGCTAATCTACAGTGTATGTACTGTACCTGTGTACTATGTATGTATTCTACCTATGTTCCAAATTTCAGCTGTACACCACAAATCTATTAATTACCTTTATTTTTAAATTAATAGTTTTTTGTTTGTTTTCTCTCCACTGTAACTGTTGATGTGCTGCATACCACTGTAAAAACATGTCTTTTGTAATATGTGTGTATACTGATCATGTCTAAATAATTAAATGTATCTGTAATTTTTCTATGTGAAGCTTTTCTCCCCGGGCGTCTGCTGAAAAAGGGTCTTTTTGGCTCAGTAAGATACCCCTGGTTAACAAATGTAAAACAAATAAAATAAATAATTCATAAATTATTTGGCAGAGTAAGATGGCTCTTCAATTAAAAAGGGTTCATCCTTTCTCTTTCTTTATTTTTTTGTCTGAATTCTCAGCTTTGAATATGATACAGTTCAAACATATCTTTCTTCTAAGCAAACACTCCTTATGGTAGTTAAATAAGTTATTATTCATATTTCTGTTTTAAACCTGAATGGGCACCTATATCCACACTACAACTAAAAGGAACTGTTTTTTGTCAGACTTAAATTATATATTTTAGACAACAGGGCTCCAGTGTCTTGTAACCTATGATACCTATGCACCATGAGTGGGATTCAGGAATCTTTTTTTGCACAGTACAAAACAAAAGCAAACAGGCTGTGCTAAACAGAAGAATTAAAATGGTATATGCTGAATGTTGCTGATTATTGCAGTCAGAGAGACCCCATTAACTATGGGCATCCATCTTCTTAATGGACAGGTTTCCCACATCTAGCCTTATGATCTGGCAGTGCTTCATCTGTAAACATCTGTGTTCATGGATGCCTTGCCAACCTCATCACTACTTACTATCAGGTAATGTCAGTGATGGGAATTTTATCCCACACTCCATAACATAAGATAGGAAGTGGTCTGCTATATCCAGAATAGTCATCAGGAGCACTTAATCTTCCTTTTAGGGACAGCTTCTTTTACATTACACTGGTGTCTTTCTCTGCATGTCTTCACTTGCATGGTTCTTACAGTTTAAATTTTCTTGTGTCACTACTAGAAGTGATACTTTGTTTCTTTCAATGGAACTTCCATGTATTTATCTTATACAGATATCAGTTATATCTCCTGTACAGCTTCCCATGTTTACCAAGGGCTCCAGAGAACTCTATCTTTACTGCTTTAAGGCTTCTTCATCCTCAGGCTGAAAACTTTCTCATGGCTTTTGTATTTTTATTTTCTTTATCTGTAACTATGGTAGACTTCTACAGTTTTGCTTCTAGTAGTATTTTCTTTGGTTGACTTCTCTACAGTATGTCATATATTTTATGCTGATTCTCAGACATCATCCATGTAGTTGAAGAAGTTAATCACTTTTCAAACTTCTTCCACTGAGGAACAAAGCTGGTAAGACACTGAATCATCTCAACAGCATATTCGTGTACTCCAGATTTGTAGAATGACAATCTCCATGTTTTTGATAATGACCTTCATGAGATTTTTGGATATTTCTCTCAACCTGTGCAGTAGATTGTGAGTATATATTCTGGCCAATTTTTTCTAATTTCCCACTCGTACAAAAATCTCCTGAATTCTTATTTGTTATTATGGATTCCTGTCAGATATGATACATTACATGTCTCATGTCTAGAGAGTATAGATTTTCATTCAGTAATTTCACACTTGTTGACTTTTTCAGTTTGCCTGTTTCAGCCAACTGTGGATAATAGTCCAAACATATACAGCAAATAAATTCCTTAAACTGATACAAACCAGTGGTCATTCACTTCCATGTACAAAGGTGTTCTTCCCTACTAGCAGGATTGTGGTGCATATCAATTAGCAGATCTTCTAGACTATTCTTATGAAGTCATTGCAAATGGCATAACTTTGAACTCCTTCTTATGTCTGTTGTTTATTCTTTGCAATTTTATACTCCCAGACATAGTCAAGCATTCATTTTCTCAGCTGATTAGGAAGCATTATTCTGTCAGGGTTGAACTGAAGTTCGGGACATAACTTACAACTTTTTTTTTTCCTTCAGTTAAAAATAAAAGTGAATTTCTTTCCTTTTTGCTCAAGGCAAAGTTTCAATGTAATATATTTCATTAGTTGTTTCTCTGCTTCAGTGCAAGTATATCTTAAAAATCATTTTACTTTTTCTTACATCATTGTTAATTGTGGTATACTCCAAATGATCTCTAGTTCTTATAGCAGCCAGATGTGATACTCTCACAGCTCTTTTATCATTGCCAGTAAAACCTATAAGTCAATGATAATGTCAGCAAAGAAACAAACACAGTAATACAAACCATCCAAATAGATACTGTGGAAAATCAAAGACTGATGGTGTAATCTTATGTTTTATAAAAACATTCATATTGTGCATTCATCTTTTAATAAATACAATTAACATTTTATAACAAAAAAATACTATATATATTAAAAATATGCTACAGACTGGGGACAGCAATAAAAAAGTAAATACATTCCCAAACACTGAAATACACTTTGAGACCATGAAGTATACATGTACACTAGACAGATATGAAATGTATGCTTAATAAACTTGCAATTTAAGTTATAATCTATATTATTTTAAGTTTTAGTGATTTATGTTAATATTTTCTACATTTTTTCAAAGCCAGAAGAATCTGAATGGAAAATTGCCACATGCTAGTAAGTATAGCCCCTACTCCATCATGTACAGGAAGAGAGTCCTAGCTGCAACCCAGATAAACAAATGTTTGGTTAGCAGATCTAGCACTGGAAAAGGAAGTGAGCTTGAATGACTTACATCAACTTGCCCACCCAGTGTGAATGGTTGTGCTTTTCAAAAGCTGTATCATGTCATAGATGGAATGTGATTTCTAGCACTGTGGGGACGGGACAGCATGAATGGACTGACATCATGGGTCATGACACTTGTGATACTCTCCTTAATGCACCCAGTTATGACACCCTTTCTTTCAAAGAGAGATCTCTTCTTCTAGTCACATACATGATGCAGGCCTCCCCCAGCTCTTAACTCTCTTAAAAGAGCAATGGTGGCCTTAGGTGATAAGTAAATGATCATAAGATACCTCTTTCCATAGACAAGGAGATCCCACTTGCAGGGCCATAGTAGAATTTGCAAGGACCCCTTCCCCAATAATGAGGCTGTAATAGAAGAATATCTGGGTAGATGTCAGGGACAGATGGGTATATATAGCATTTAAAGTACAGTCACTGAATACAGACAAATATGGAAGATACACTTAAATCCTACAACTTATGTCAAACTAGAAAAATTTAAACAATAAAAACTGCTGAATGATTTTAAAAAAAAAATCATACTAAAATATAATAATACTAAATGATACATTTAAAATTCATGCTGAACAGAGATACTAAGTTGTAAAACAATAATACTCCAAAAAAGGTTTCCAAACAGCATTTAAGAAAACAATATTTTAAAAATGTCAATACACATGGTTGGTAGGGGTCTGCTTGATTGTGTTACTTGTGCTTCCATTCAACCAATCAGGCTTTACCTTAGAGTCCTACATGCAGCAGACATAGGGAAATACATTATAACCCATACCCCAGCTCTGAATATTGCTATTCAGCAACAATCCTTTTTTCGTTTTTTCTTTTTCTTTTTTACAACTTTATAATCGGTAATATGGCTGTTTTGTTGCATCTTGAGTTTTTCTGTTCAGCCTCTGCTCATTTAATGCATTGCCACTACTGTTTATAAAACATGCATATTTTAACATATCATTTGTTATGTTATGTTTGCAATTTGCTATGTACTATTTGCTCAGACAAAAGCTCATGTTTAGCCATTACTTTCATTAGGTGAGACTGCTTTAGAGGTAAGTACCAGGGAGGTTAGGGGAAGGCAGTGCTAGGGGTTTATTGAGTGGTGTCAGTTGAGTGTGTGTATGCATGTTGTGTTTGTCTGTCTGTGTCGGTGTCTCTGAATGTGAGTGTGTGTGCTCCCAATAGGGAGTTTATTTGGAAATAGGTAGGGTAGGTGAATGAGAGTGAGTGTGTGTGTGTGTGTGTGTGTGTGTGTGTGTGTGTGTGTGTGTGTGTGTGTGTGTGTGTGTCTTTAAATGAGTGTGTTTGGGTACTCACAATAGCGAGTTTATTTAGGAAATAGATAGGGTAGGGAAATGAGAGTGTGTCCTTGAGCAAAACTGTGTGAAGGGGGAGTGTTTGATGCACAGTGTGTGTGTGTGTGTATGTGTGTGTGTGCGATTGTGTCTGTTTGAGCATTTCAGTGGGTGAATGGTTGAAAATGTTAGTGAATGTGATTTGTTAGGTGTACTTGTTTGCTGTGGATGTGTGTCTGTGAGCATGTGCAGAGGTGTCTGAGAGAGTGTGAGTGTGTGTGTGTGTGTGTGTGTGTGTGTGCATGTGTAAGTGCATATAAGATGGAGTGGTTCCATTTTCTAAACTCCTTTTGACTAATGAGCACATATTTCAGTACTACATGGTAAGGCAATAGCCAACAGTGACACTCTACAGGGCAAGCCACCCAGGAGAATGAACACTGGCAACAGATGGTGGTCACCGTTGATGGGACATACCAATCACAAGTGCAAAAATGGGAAAAAGAGGGATGCAAATGGATGGATGTAATAATTTTGATTTATGAGGGATGGCAAAAATAACTGGCAACATCAGGGAAGAGGTATGGCAGTGCTTGTGTATGTTTGTATGTTGTGTGTGTGCTTTGATGTGTGCAAGTGTGTGATTGAATGAATGGTGGATGGCTGTGCTAACATAGTGCATCATCTGCTAGGGGTGATTACCACAAGCACAGCAGAAAAGGGTCAGCTAGGCAATAATTACAAAATGATTCAGTAACATGCAAATTAGCCCATAAACAGAGTCTTTCTGCATTGTGCCTAATGTGTCTCTGAACTGATGGTTTCCACAATCACACTAAAAATACCCTTTGCTGTCACCTCACTAGTTATGCTGGGGCCTGTTTCTGAATGCTGGCCATAATCTCTTTACAGTGGAATAGCGGTTTCTGCTTTGAAATGGAATGGGTCAACTAAGAGAGTTAAAAATCAAAATAAAATATCTTTCATGGTGCCTGTCTCTATATAGTTTTAACTATGATCCAAGTTAACACTGGAAACTCATTTGTGGATGTCACTATCACAGATTATGTAGCACCTTGTTCAAACTGTTTCATTTGTTCTCTCTCAACAAGCATATTACATACACAAAAATTAAAGATATTCCATTTACTATGTAATTTATGAAGCCCTTCAACCATCTGAAACTCCAATTATTTTTTAAGACGAGATAAACATTAACAAAAGTTAGTAAAATACAGAGCAAATGTTTTACATACCTGTGCTCCAAGCTCATTGTACAGCAGTTTAAGCGCTGTTAATCTCTCATCCAGTTCTTTTGGATTTTCTGTTTGTTGCTTCTGTACAATTTGTCTTCCTGTCTTTATTACTATCTCCACTTCTGACTTCACCTCACTCAGACTTTTGTACAATTTCTGTTGTATGAATAAACATACATGTATTTAGATTTACTAAATTGAAATTTGGTTGCATAACATTATCTTGTAAAAGCTGAAAGAATTTTTTTTTTTTTTTTTACAAAAGATGTGCAGTTAAAAATAAATAACCAAGAATGCAGTGCCAATATATAATAACGTCAATCCAGTGGTACTCAGCGAGTGAAGAAGAACTGTATAAACATTGGAAGACTATATTCTCTGCAGAATGTTGAAGAATACTGTTAACAATGTAACACTGCAGCTTACCTGAAGCAGTTCCATGTTTAATTCTCAACCGTGACAGAATTCCAACACAAAGCTGCCATTATAAGAAGTTACACTACCTAAATTGCAAACACTTAAAAATAACATTTTCAGATTTGCTCTCTTAGCAGACAGGAATATGCATTGTGATCTATTAAAGCAGTTAAAATGTCTACCCATTACTAATACAGTAACTTTTCTTTACATTACTAAAATTTACAATTCTTAACTTTGATTATCGACTACCTGTTTAAAGACTACTTCCAATATGATAAATAAATCACTCACTAAGAAGCAGACAAGACAATACACTCACAGTAATTAGACCTGAGTTTAAAAATGCCATGGGTGAGAGGGCATTCTCATTAGATGTAACAATCTGGAACAACCTTCTTAATGAATTTAAAAATATCCAAACATTACACACTTTCAAAAACATACTAAGCAAATAGCCATTTAAGGAAGATAAATGCAAATGTTTAGAGATACATGCTAATGTAATATTCTCAAAGCTTCAATTATCTCAGAAACAGCAATGTTCTCATTGTAAATATATATGTATTAGGTGCATATGTAATAGCATTGCTTTGCACATGTTTACATCTATATTGCATCTCTAGCTTCATCAGTTTTAAAATTTCTAACTTTTTTGACTAATATTATTTCATTTGCAAGTATTTTTGATATGTATTCAAGTTATGATTGAAAAAGGTCAACATGACCAGATTACCAGTTAACAATCTGTACTTGATGTAAGTTTAAGTCCTTAGAGATGACCCAGTTGTTTAGGATTTGAGAACATATGAGGACATTGACCTATCTTTTGACCAAAATGTGTCCATATTGCACAGCTTATAAATACAAGGATTTTTTCTAGAACTAGGGATGTCATAGTCCACCTTTAGTCAGCCCTCATTAGGCCAATCATTGAATATAATGCAACATTTGGCTACTATCTGTCCATACATGTACAGCAACTGGATTGCCCACAGAGCTACCTTACAAAAGGATACAGGCCCTAAACAACATGTCTTACTTGGATAAGCTTGAAGTAATGTCGATATACTTAGTACCCTACAAGCTGCTAAGAGGTGATCTGTGTCTGGCATACAAGGCGACCTTTGACCCATCATTGATTGATTTGCTGCACATCAGGAAGTCAAATGGTATCAGAAATACTCCAAGGATCTAATCCTGTTCTGCAACATCAACAGAATGGTTTGGATGGACAGGTATATCTTGTAGTAGATATCACTGCTCTGGAACAGACTCCCATCCACATAAAACAAAGTTTATCCTTATGTATATTCAAGCGCATCTTAGATCTGTGGACTGGAAACAGGAAACTTACTAATCTAAAAGAAATTGCCAGTGGTATCCTCAATAAAACAAAGAACCACCAAAGGGATGCTCAGAAGGGATTGTTGCTTGAGTGCACAGGAAAAACAATCCATGCTACTCATTTGTGCTGAAACCACAGATTTTAACGAAGCAACCAAATATAAAACAAACTAATGTTAAGCACAATTTAATTAAAACTTCATGTGTTTTGTCCCCACTAGAAATGGAACTTCTCCAGAACATGAAATCACTTAATTACCACACTAATTTAAATAAACTGATGAACATCATGAAAGTGCATGCAGTTTTAATTAAATTGTGCTTAAAGTTAATGTGTTTTATAATTGGTCGCTTCATTAAAACCTCTAGTTTTACACAAATAAGCGTAATTTTTTTTCCCTGTACAGTAGAGCAATGATCTCTCCTGAAAATCCTTTTGGTTGTTCTTTGTAAACAGTAAACTTACACAAACATTCACATTAGGGGTGATATATAAGGGTCTATATTAGAAGACCAAAGAAGCATTCTTTCAAATGCATCTTGGTCGAAAATAAAAGGCTGAAAATGCAAAATAACAAAGTGGATGTTAAGCAAATTCTTTCCTTGGGAAAGAATTTGCTTGGCCGCTTCGATACTTTGCCATTTCTGGCACTGTAGTGCGGTCTCGGAGTTGGTATATTTAAGTAGGGGGTGTGAGGGGTGTAGCCCTCCACATTGGGAGGGTGAGAGGGGGTGAAGCCCCCCACTTAATGTAATGTTTGAAATTGTTTATTTATTTATTTTTTGTTGGAACAGCGATTTTTTCGCTGTCCTGACACTTCGACAATGTAAGCTTTTGCTTACATAGGGTCGATTAATCACTGTTGTCTTTTTTAAGCATTTGGTGATCTAATATAGACCCTTATATAATTATCAACCATGGGATGGGTAAGGCCAATCTCTAGCCAAATAGGATAGGTTAATTCAAGCACAAAAAGTGACGTTGGCTAAGCTTAAAATAGCTAGTAAAGGCATGCAGCCCAATCCTTACCTATGAACTTATTAATTAAGTAATAAATAAATAAACAAACAAACAAATAATGTAGTTCTTAATTTTTGTGATTTTTTTTCATTGGTATGAGTAACAGGTAAGGAAATCAATTAAAAGAAAACCCTCCAGTATCATTAATCTGAGTTATTATTTCTCCTTATATTATTACTCACATGCTACTTAATGATCAGAATGCATTTAACACCTTATTTAAAACCTCATGCTGATCAGGAATGAACACAGGAATGGTTAAGGACAGGTGAATTCAAACCAAGAGATGAAGGTTAATATTGGCGGCCCAGGATAGTGGGCTGCATACACGTTGGTTTATAAAGTCCATTGAAGATGTGGGAGAAATAGACAAATGCAGGTTTTGTAAAACTGAATTGGAAACAGTCGCACACCTCGTTGTTGGTTTCAACATATTAATGTCTTTAATTCCAGAAGTAATACAGTTAAAGTCTGGGAGTAAACTACATCTTGTTTCATTGAAATCAGAAGATCTTCATTAGGTGCTTTGGTACATTGACATTAGGTCACAATTAGATGAAAACCTCAGTAATCAGAACTTATTTGTAAAAGCAAGGAGGAAAAAAAAAAAAAATATATATATATATATATATATATATATATATACATATATATATATATCTCTATATATCTTCATTTAACATTTGTTTTACCAGGATAATCTGACTGGACAGCTAGTGTACATTTTCAGCAGAGTCTTGGGAAAAAAACTCTAAGAAGTTACAATATGAATACATGGTCATTAAAGTATAACAATTAGTAGGACGTGGTCATTAAAGAATAGCAATTTGTAGGACGTGGTCATTAAAGAATAACAATTAGTAGGATGTGGTCATTAAAGAATAACAATTAGTAGGATGCTGACATTGGGAAAACTACTCATGTACCAACTCTTCTGCTCAATGTTTTCTGGAATTCATAAATTCCAATGCCTTGGATCAACTTATCCACACCCCCACCAGGGGCAACAATATCTTAAACCTGGTCATTATCAACATGGGCGACCGATGTTCCAAACCAGAGGTCAATTCCTCATTGGTCAGATCCAACCACAAGCTAATCACCCTAGACATCCACATACTACCCCCCCCCCCCAATCAGGGAAACTACCGTAAAAAAATTCTCCAAAGCCAACTTCACGCTTCTTAAGACAGAAGTGGCAAACTTCACAACACACATTTTTTTTTTTTTTTTTTTTTATTTTACATTTGTTGACCGGGCTAGTCCAGCTGGATATATGCCCATTTTCAGTGGAGGCCCGGGGAGAAAAGCTCCGCAAATTACAACAACATAAAAGGTCAAGACAAAGACAATAACAGTATAATTTGGTACATAAGAAGTTTTAACAATTATAGTACAAGCCTAAGATTATATATTTTATATTTCAGTAGGAAAAAGGAAAAATTTATCTAAGAATAGATGAATAAGACTAATACATTTGCATTAGAAATGGTGTAGTACAAATCTTTATAACATATTACAAAATTAGATACACCTAGTAATTTATGATAAGAGATACTAAGGTCTCACAAAACCTAAGAAAGAAAAACACTAGAGATCAATAGATAGAGTATAGAAGATCAGCAAACAAGGATGGATTTCTAGTGTTATTTAACACATAGGTTGTGATACTATATGAAGGTGTTTGATCATTCCACAGTATATACTTATTTACATGAGAAAAATCCTAAGGAAGGTTAAGCTCACTAAAAATTAGTGAGACAACACAAGATCATGATCATGGGAGGCTAGGAATTGTGGGAGTCTAGTTAATAGTTAGGTACTTAGTCTGGGTTAACACAGGGGCATAGCCAGTGTGATTTGAGGTAGGGTTTAAGCTTGCTTTTAAATAAACTGACAGAGGATATTGAGGTTAGCTGGCTTGGGAGGATGTTCCAGGCTTTACCTACTGTATTGGAGAACAAGGTGTCACCAGCTAAGTTGTTGGATTTTGATATTTGTACAAGTAGGTTATTAGCTGAGCATAAGGTCTTGAGGTTATTATAGGGGATGACTAGGGATGTAAGTATGGGTGTATTTTGAGGTAAATACGGTATCTTATGGCTACTATTAATTGATTGAAAAGTATTAAATTTGGCAGCTCTAACCATCCTAACTGATTCAGATTGATACAGTGATGAGTTCTATAGGAGGACCCAGCTGCAAATCTGGCAATATTGTTGTAGGAGGATGTAAGTTTACTCAGATTACTTCTACATATTTTGGTATAGATAGGGGAGGCATAGAGCAAGGTAGAGATGAGGTGGGTACGAGAAATAGTAACCCTGGCTGGAGGTGTAAGAAAGGGTTTTATTCTATAGAGGGAACCTAGTTTCTTGTTTACTATTTTCATGGTGTTATTAATGTGAGGTTCAAAGGACAAGTTGTTATCTATTAGTACCCCGAGTAGTTTGGTGGTTGGTTCAGGAGATATTATAGTTCCATCATTTGAAGTAATAGTAAAGTTAAGTGGGGAGGTTCTGCGGGTGGGGGTAAATAGTAGCATTTTTGTTTTTTTGGGGTTAAGGATAAGACGTCTTTGTAGGAGCCAGTTTTCAACTGTACTAAAGGTCATTTGGGTTAGTGACTGAAGTTCTGACTGAGAAGCAGCAGCGAATATGAGTGTGAAGTCATCAGCGTATTGGATACAGTCAGCTTGAGGAATTACAGAATGAAGGTCATTTGTAAAGATGGAGAAGAATAATGGGCCTAATATTGATCCTTGCGGGACCCCTAGAGTGACTGGGACGTGGGAAGATAAAGTATTTTCCCTTAGTACAGCCTGTTGCCTGTTATGTAGGTATGATTGGAACCACTGTATAGTGTGGTTGTCCAATGGCAGGTTTTTGAGTGTGTCTATAAGGAGGTGGTGATTCACCATGTCAAATGCTTTGGACAGGTCAGTAAAAACAGCTGAGGATAGAGTATCAATATTACGATTACTGTTAATATGGTTAGTGAAGGATAAGAGAGCAGAGGTGGTGCTATGAAATGGTCTAAAGCCATGTTGACAGGGTGCTAATAAATTGTGATTGAGTAAGTAGGTTAACAGTTGTATGTGCATACATTTCTCCATTATTTTTGCCAAAGGAGATAGAATAGCTATGGGCCTATAATTGGACAACTCTTTGGAGTTACCGCCCTTATGCACGGGAATAATGTGAGAGACTTTCCAGATTAGGCGAATAGATCCTTCAGAAATAGTTCTGTTAATGAGGATGGATATGGGGTAGGGTATGACTTTAGCAGCTTTTTGCAGGTATTCTGCAGGTAATTTATCAGCAGAGAGAGTAGTGGGTTTAAGTTTCTGTATGAGGTTACAGATAAGTGAAGTGGGCACTGGCTGAAAATGAAATTGATGAGAATTATTGGTAAAGGTTGTGGCAGAGCCTGGGGTGCTAGGGGATGGCTGGTTGGCTAGGGATTGTATGGTTTCAGTGAAAAAAGTATTAAATGAGTCCACTATTTGGATGGGATTGTTGTGATCAGAGCCAGAGGGAGAGGGAGTACTTGAGCATCCAGGGTGTAGGAGGTTATTGATACCTCGCCAGAATTTTTGGGGATTATTTTGGTTGGTTTGTTGTAGTTGGTAGTAGTAGTTTCTTTTATCGGCTAATATGGCTTTTTTTGTTTCATTTCTTAGCTGTCTGAATTGCAGGTGGTCTGAGGAGCTTTTTGTTGAGTGCCATTTGGCCCATTGTTTATTTCTTTGGAGAATTTTTTGTTTGGTCGTTTTGGTGAGCCATGGTGCCGGTTTGGTTCTAATTTTAAATTTGCGTAATGGGGCATGGCTGTCTAAAATGGTTAGAAATTTAGAGTTAAAGTATTTCACGGCATTATCTATTGGGAGGTATTTCAGGGGTGACCAGTCACAGGTGGCTAGTTCAGCTTGAAAGTGAGCAGGGTTAAAATTTTTGGTAGCGCGAATAGTTCTACAAATGGTAGAGTTTAGGATGACAGTTTTTGTTCTGATTAAATAGGTAAGCAAGTGATCACTTATGTCCTCAGGGAGGGTGCCTGTTTTATAGTTTAGTTGGGGGATATTAGTGAGTATCCAGTCAAGGGTACTAGTTTTGTTGTTAGTTTTATTGGTGCGTGTTGGGGATGTTATAGTTTGGGTAAAACCATATAAGTTGATATGAGTAGAAGGCTGCTCAGATATACAGGAGTTCCAGTTAATGTTAAAATCTCCAAGTATAATGGTTTCTTGCGGGTAGTTACTTGAGAGCCAGCTGAGGATAGCCTCTAATGTGTTGATGTTATTGCCTGGGGGAAGATAGACACATGATAGATATATGGCTTTGCTTTTGTTAAGATGAATCTTAGTTAGAAGAATTTCTGCATTGTTGCAAAGTGGAGGTTTGGAGTCTAACAAGGTAACTTGTAATCCATTCTTATAAAGTATGGCTATGCCTCCTCCCTTTTTAGTGTTACGGTCACGTCTTATGATACTATAGCCAGGGGGTAGAACTGCACTGTCTTGTATTGATGGATTAAGCCATGTTTCAGACAGACAGAGGATATCAAAGGAATAAACATCAATAAGGGCATGCGGGTGAGCTATTTTGTTATTGATGCTACGAATATTAAGATGAGCTATCAGGAGAGAGTTGGGGGGCTTGGTAAGTGTCTGTGTGATTGAAATTGTTGGTGTATCAGGCTGTGTAGCTGTGACAGTGGTAGGGCCTGGGTTAGGGTGTATATCACCGTCTAACAGGGAGTGGACCTGAACTTTTAGGATGAGTTGTAGAAGTTTAAAAATTAGGTTCTTATTTTTTCTAGCTTGTGGGTTACATTGAGAGATGTGATGGAGTCTATAAAATATGGCTGCTGAGTACTTAGCTGAGCTGGGGAGGCTGCTAACACTATGAGTGGAGCTGGGGGTAAGGACAGAGGTGCGTGTGATGTGGGTATGCAGTCCTAGGAATCTATGGTGTTCGTAGAGAGTAAGTAGATAGGGAATGGTAAGTATAATTAGGAGTAGTAATAAAGGTAAGGGTTTACAGGATCCTTGAGCCATTTGTTTAGGTTAAGGTGGTTAAATGTAGATGCAGATGGACAATAGAGGTACAACTGCTGAATCCTACACAAATGCACTTTATAAGCACATATACGAGTGCATGGATCGTGCTATCCCTAACAGAACCAAGATGTTATCCTCCAAAAAAGAAAGCCAATCTGGTGGTCTTCTGCCATAAACAAACTCTACAACAGAAGAAAGAAACTGTCGCAAAAAAGAGTAAAATCCCATAACTGGAAGAACTCCCTGGTCAGCCTCAGTAAGAAGCTGAAATCTGTCATAAAATCCTCCAAAGCTAGTTACAAAAACAAAATCGGCACTGATTCTAAATACAAACACAAAGCATTCTATAGCTATGTCAAGAATCTCAATAGCAACACTCAGATTTGCTCTGAGTTACAGCACAATGGCACTAAATATACAGAACCAACTGATATTGCCAACATCTTTGCAGATAGGTTCAGTGCTAACTTTACCCACCTCTCACCCCCTAAAGGGCCCATCTCTATACTGGAAGAAAACAAAGTTCCTGTAATTACGACTGCACAGGTAAAAACCACACTCTCCAAAGCCAAGAACACAGCATCCATGGGACCTGACAACATCCCAGGCTGCGTTCTATATGAACTACAGAATGAACTGGCACTCCACCTAGCACCATGTTCAATCATAGCCTCACCTCAGGCATTGTGCCCACTGAATGGCGCACAGTGATGGTTATTCCGCTCCATAAAGGGGGCGCCAACATGTACCCCGGTAACTACTGCTCCATTAGCCTAATGAGCCTGGTCTGCAAGGCAATGGAATGTATCATCATGGAACTTATAAACAAAGACATTGGTAATCTCCAAACTCTGGACCCCATCCAGTTCAGGTTTGTAAAAGGCAGATCATGTCTCCTAAACCTGATAGACTTCTTTGAAGCAGTCACCAAAGCCATAAGGTGGTTCACACAGCCTATTTAGATCTCACCAATGCTTTTGACACCATCTTCCACTCTGGAATTATAGATAAACTCACTAAACTAGGTATAAATTCCTATGTCACAAGATGGGTTGCTAACTGGCTCACTGACAGAACCCACACTGTGAAAGTAGCAGACTCCAAATCCGACTTTAGACCAGTGACAACTGGAGTACCACATGGTTCAGTCCTGGGTCCACTCCTGTTTGGTATCTACTTTCCTGAAGTACAGGCTAACACAGAAGGTCTTTGGCCAATGAAGTTCGTAGATGACTGCAAACTGGGAGCCATAACTGAAACCCCTAACAATGTGGACATTCTAAAAAAGGGCCTCACTGACACAGATGCCTGGTGTCAAAGCCATGGTCTCAAGCTCAATGCCAAAAAGTGCATTGTCATCCCCTTTGGTAAAATCTCTGTACCCATGAGCTACCACCTAGGTGATAGTCTACTTAACACCAAAAGTGTGATAAGGGACCTTGGGACACAAGTGGACAGTAGTCTCTCCTTTGATAATCACATCACCACAGTAGTCAGGAAATCCTTCTACGTGGCACACCTCATCACAAACGTTTTATCATTCAGGAAAAAAGAGGTCATTGTTCCCCTCTACTCGTCACTCATTAGACCCATTATAGAGTACAATGCCCCTTTTGGTATGTACCTCACAAGACATCTACAACAACTGGAAAGGCTGCAGAAATACCTCACAAACAGGATTACTGACCTCAAACAGATGCCCTATGCAGACCGTCTCAAAAAATTCCTGACCCAGAGACTTTCCATACTCTGGAACAAAGTACCTATCTATACCAAACAAAGCTCCTCATTAGTGCTCTTCAAGAAAAATCTTGATGACTGGATGGGAAATAGGAAATTCACCCCGGGGATCACCTCTGTGGCTCTGCTCGACAGAGGCACAGGAAAATAATTTTCTTGGGTGGGAAAAGACAGGGTACCATTTTGGCTAGGCTTATATAGGCCCTAGGGCCAACAGCCTAGTACCTACCTATGAACCTAAGACAGTTAAATGCAACAATAGTAGTAGGATAACAAGTGGTGGAATGCTTACATATAAACGGTAAAAATAGTTAAATGCAATGCACGCTCATAGTACAGTTATGTGATCAGAAATCTTAAAGTACTAGTACAATATATGTACATAATGTACTGAGGGTAAGTACATATTTACAATATTTACAAAATACACAATGCAGACAATATTTACAAAATATACAATGCACATGTTGCTCATCGCTAGAAGTCTAAATCTCAAAATGCACTGGCTCGAAGCACACTTTAAAATGGAGAACATCGAAATTTGTGCTGTAACAGAGACCTGGTTCAAGGCAACAGAAAGCACCCCATGCACTACCAAGCTATAGCTCATTACACACCTTTTGGCCCCAGAACTTGGACTGAAGCTCCAAAGGTGATGGTGTTTCCATATTCATAAAGGATGCGCACACCTCCAGACTGGCACATCAGGGATACTTCAGGTGCAGCTAACATTGGTAAGACAGCGATCCGGGTCATAGTCTGTTATAGTTGCCAAACCATGTCCCAAGACACTCTCTCCACGTTCCTAAGCACCTTGGAGAATATTAGGGTCCAACCTAAAACACTCATACTGGGTGATTTCAACTACCCATCCATCCACTGGGAAACTACTCATGTACCAATACACTTGCCCAGCGTTTCTTGGAATTCATTAATTCCAATGTCCTGGAACAGCTTGTTCTTACCCCCACTACAGGTAGCAGTTTCCTTGACCTGGTCATTTCTAACATGGGCGACCATTGCTCTACACCAATAGTCAACTCCTCCCTGGTTAGATCCGTCCACAAACTAATAACCTTGGAAATCCACATCTCTCCCACCCCCCCTCAAAGGTAACCCCCATGAAAATCTTCTCCAAAGCTAACTTTGGGCTCTAAGAACAGAGGTAGCTAACTTCAGGGCACCCATGCAAATGGAGAATAGTTGCATGACCACCGAATCATACACCAATGCACTGTACGAACACATACACAAATGCATGGATCTTATCATACCCAATAGAACCAAGACGCTCTCCTCCAAAAAAAGGAAGCCAATCTGGTGGTCCTCTGCCATAAACAAACTCAACAACAGAAGGAGGAAACTGATGCAGAATAAGGTGAAGTCCCAAATCTGTAAAAGCTCCCTTATCTGCCTCAACAAAAAGTTGAGATCCCTCATCAAATCCTCTAAAGCTAGCTATGAAAACAGAATTGCAGCATATAGTAAAGGCAACCACAAGGCCGTCTATAGTTAGGTAAAGAACCTCCATGGCAATATCCAGATTTGCTCTGCGCTACTACACAATGGTACCTCCTATACTGAGCCAACAGATATTGCCAATATAAAGGCCGACAGATTCAGTGCCAACTTTTCCCCTCCCCCCAAAGGACCAATCACAATTCCAGTAGATTGCAAAGCACCCAATATTACTGCTTCTTCTTCTTCTTTCGGCTGCTCCCACTAGGGGTCGCCACAGCAGATCAACTGTTTCCAGTTACACCCAGTATTACTGCTGCACAGGTTAAAACAGCACTGTCCAAGGCCAAGAATACAGCTTCTATGTTACCTAACAACATTCCTGTCAGTGTTCTACATGAACTACAGAGTGAACTGGCATCTCACCTGTGTGCCCTGTTCAATCACAGCCTCACCTCAGGCTTTGAACCCTACAGAATGCCGTACTGCTACAGTCATCCTTCTACATAAAGGGGGAGCCATGACAGACCCTGGGAATTATCTTCCCATTAGCCTGACTTGCAAAGCCATGGAACGCATCATTATGGACCTAATAAACAAGGATATAGGGAATCTCCAAACTCTGGATCCCACACAGTTTGGTTTTGTGAAGGGTAGATCATGCCTGATCAACCTGGTAGTCTTCTTTGAGTCAGTTTTCGGAGCTGTGGATGAAGGCAAGGTGGTTCATACAGCCTACTTTGATCTGGCCAAGGCCTTTGATACCATTCCCCACTCAGAAATCATAGAAAAACTCGGTAAGCTAGGCATCAACCACTTATTACTAGGTGGGTTGCAAAATGGCTCACACATAGAACCCACAGAGTGAAATTAGCCGGCTCCAAGTCAGACTGCCGACCAGTCACAAGTGGAGTCCCACAGGGATTGGTACTGGGTCCTCTCCTGTTTGGTATCTACTTCTCAGAAGTCCAGTTCAATACAAAGGGAATCTGGCTGACAAAATTTGCAGATGATTGCAAGTTGGGAGACATTATTAACTCCCCAAGTGATGTTGACATCCTACAAAAAGGCCTCACTGAGACCAATGACTGGTGTCAGAACCATGGCCTTAAGCTCAATGCCAAAAAATATGTCATCATCCCCTTTTGGAAAAACCCAGTTCCCATGAACTACCACATTGATGGTAATCCACTGAACACAGAAGGTGTTATAAGAGATCTGAGAACACAGGTTGACAGCAACCACTCTTTTGGCCACCACACTGACACTGTGGTCAGAAAGTCCTTCTATGTGGCACATCTCATTACTAACAATTTTGCATCCAGGAAGAAAGAGGTCATTGTCTCCCTCTATTCTTCCCTTATTAGGCCAATCACCGAGTACAATGCCCCATTTGGCATGTACCTCACAAGACACCTGTAACAACTGGACAGGCCGCAAATGTACCTCACAAAGAGGATCCTAGGCCTTAAACACTTGTCCTATATGGACAGACTCAAAAAAAATCTAACTATTCTCTGTCTCATATTGCTTACTTAGAGACAATCTCTGCTTGACTTAGGTTCATAGGCTCATAGGTAGATACTAGGCTATCTGCCCAAAAGCATTTATAAGCCTAGCAGGAATGTGTTGGCTTTCACCACCCCCTTAGATTAGTTCCCTGTGCCTCTGTCCAGCAGAGCCATTGAAGTGATTCCTGGGGTAAACTTTCTGTTTCCCATCCACTCGTCAAGGTTTCTCTTGAAGAGGGTTAGCGAGGAGCTCTGCCTAATGTAGATTGGAATCTTGTTCCAGAGCATGGGAAGTCTCTGGGAAAGGAATATATTCCTCTAGCACATCCAATTTACTGTTGTGGTGAGGTTTAGATCCCTGGATCGTGTGGCTCGAGGGGATATGGTTTTCTTTAGGTGGAGCATGTCCAAGATTTCTGGGTTGGACATGGCCTTGTATGTCAGGCAGAGATCACCTCTGAGCAGGCGGTATGCAACCGAGTACAGCTGGAGTTTATTCAGTCGAGCTGCATAGGGCATCTGCTTGAGGCCAGTGATCCTCTTGGTGAGGTACTTCTGTGGTCTTTCCAGTTGTTACAGTGTCTTGTAAGGTACATCCTAAATGGGGCATTGTACTCTATGATGGGTCTGATGAGTGATGCATAGAGGGGTCCAATGACCTCTTTTGATCTGGATGCAAACCTTTTTGTGATTAGGTGGGCCACAAAGAAGGATTTTCTAACCACTTTGGCAATGTGATTATCAAAGGAGAGGTTACTATCTACTTGGGTCCCCAGATCCCTTAGTATGTCTTCGGTATTTAGGGTGCTACCACCTATATGGTAGTTTGAGGGTACTTTGTTTTTTCCAAAGGGGATGACTATGCACTTTTTGGCATTTAGCTTGAGGCCATGGTTTTGACACCAGGTATCTGTCTCAGTGTGACCCTTGTGGAGGATATCTGTGTCAGCCGGAGAGTCAATTATAGCCCCTAGTTTGCAGTCATCTGCGAAGGTGGTCAGCCATAGTCCTCCCGTGCTTGCCTGTACCACTAAGAAGTATATGCCGAACAGGAGGGTCCTAGGACTGAGCCCTGGGGAATGCCACTTGTAACCGGCTTAGAGTCAGACCTAGCACCCGCAACTCTTACCATGTGGGTTTTGTCCGTGAGCCAGTTGGCAACCTATCTCGTGACATAGGGGTATATGTTCAGGCTGGTGAGCTTGTCTATAATACCTGAGTGGGGAATGGTGTTGAAGGCCTTTGCAAGGTTACCTTTCCCTCATCTATAGCCTTGGTAACTGTCTAAAAGAAGTCCACCAGGTTTAGGAGAAATGATCTGCCCTTAACAAAGCCGAACTGGGTGGGGTCCAGTGTTTGGAGGTTTCCAATGTCTCTGTTAATGAGATCCATGATGATGCGCTCCATAGCTTTGCAGAAAAAGCTAGTCAGGCTTATAGGGTGATAGTTCCTGGGGTACGTTGTGGCTCCACCTTTGTGGAGTGGAATAACAGTTGTTGTGCACCACTCTGTGGGCACATAGCCTGTGGAGAGGCTGAATTTAAACAGTGTGTTTAGGTGAGGGGTTAGTTCGTCTTTGAGCTCATGTAGGACGCAACCTGGGACACCATCAGGTCCCATTGATGCTGTGTTTTTGGCTTTGGAGAGGGCTGTTTTAACCTGAGTGTCTGTGATTTCAGGGGCATTACATTCTTCTGGTATAGTTATGGGCCCTTTTGGGGGTGATGGGGGGGGGTGAAGTTTGCACTGAACCTGTCTGCCAGGATGTTGGCTATATCGGTCATTTCAGTGTATTTTGTGCCATTCTGCACTAACTCCGAGCAGATCTGAGAATTGCCACTTAGATTCTTGACATAGCTAAAGAATGCCTTGTGGTTATCTTTGGAGTCCATGGCAATTTTTCTTTCAAAGCTAGCCTTGGATGATTTTATGAGGAAACATAGTTTCTTGCTGATACTGATCAGGGATGTCTTCCCTTCTTGGGGTTTTACTCTTTTCTGTACTAGTTTCCTCCTTCTAATGTATAGCTTGTTTATGGTAGGGGTCCACCAGACTGGTTTCCTTTTCTTGGAAGAGTGAGTCTTGGTTTGGTTTGGGATAGCACGATCCATACATTCTTGTAGGTGCCCGTAGAGTGCATTAGTAAAGGATTTTGCAACTTGGACAGTGTTATCCTTTAGAATGGAGGCTTTTGAAACTTCCCACCTCGGTCTTAAGTAACGTGGTTTGCTTTTGAAAAGTTTTTACCAGGGGTGGTGGCGGAATGTGGATATCCAGAGTGATTAGTTTATGGTCAGATCTAACAAGTGAGGTGTTGACCTCCGGTCTGGAACACTGGTTGCCCAAGTTGGCGATGACCAGGTCCAATATGTTGTCACCTCTGGTGGGGGTGTTGACCAGTTGATCCAGGGTGTTTGAGTTTATAAATTCAAGGAAATGTTGGGCAAGGGAGTTTGTACTTGAGTAGTTCTCCCAGTTAATGTTTGGTTAATTGAAATCACCCAATATCAGGGTGTTTGGTAGGACCTTTATGTTTCCCAGAGTTTCCAGTAATGCGGAGTGGGGGTCTTGGGACATGGTGGGTGATCTGTAGTAAGCTATAATTTGAATAGTAGTTTTGCCCATTGTTAGTTGCATGTGGATGATCTCTGAAGCATCGTGCTTTGCCACTAACCTGGAGGTCTGGGTATCCTTGACGAATATGGATACTCCTCCGCCTTTTGTATTTTGGTCCAGGTTTTGTGGCCGAAATGTATGGTATGACTTGTAGCCTGGTAGTGCTGGTGTGCTCTCTGGATCATTAAACCAGGTTTCTGTTTCTGCACGTATATCGATTTCCTCCAAACTGAGGAGTGGCTCGAGTGCGTGCATTTTGAGGTTTAGACTTCTGGCATTGAGTAGCATTACCTTCAGTTTTTTGTTACTTGTGCTATTTACGGTGGTGGGTTTGTCTTTTGAGCCTTGCCTAGAAAAGGCACTATGGGGGTGGCAAGAGCCTTAACCAGTATTCAAAAGCCTAAGGGAGACAGGTGCAAGTCATCTCTAGTGAAGCAGTGTGGCTTGTCTAGCATGTCATCCCAGGCTGACAGACACTGGATCCCCTTTGAATGACACCAGAAGCTTAGACAATTGTTGAAATTGATAATTTTTTCTCTATACCGTGGTATCATTCTTGGTGAGGGCAGGATACTACTCAGGGTCAGGGCCATACTGACCTGGGCTATGTGATCAGAGAGCTCCTTAATGTCTCTTTTCATGTAGTCCAGGGAGGTACAGCTCAGGTCATTCACACCAACATGAACAATGACAGAGTCATATTTATACTTATTCTGGAGTGACCTGAGTGCTTGTGTTATGTGGCGGATCTTGGCACCCGACAGGCAGCTAACAGTAACCTTCTTCTTGTTCAGCCTAGTGAGTGGGACGTCAGTGTGCCTGACTATAGAGTCACCTACTACTAGTGTGTTGGGTATGTTATGTTGCCTTAAGGGCTGTGATTGTGTGGCACACTGGTTTTGTGAACTATGTGTTTTATGGTTTGTGTTGGGGGGTGGAGGTTGCTTGGATGTCTGCTTTGGAGGTCTCTGTTGCTTCTGCAGATTTTTATTTAGAGCCTCCGTGTATGTTTGTGTGTATTTATGTGTGTTTTTTGCCAGTGCTGGTTTCATACGTCTATGTGAGACCGGTGGTGTGATGCAAGTAATTCCCTTCTCCTCTTGACTGCCTGGTCCAGTCTTGGGTTGAGAGAGCTTAGCATCCAGTTTGGCTGTATAATTGCATCTCTCGCATGTATTAGTGTTTGGTGGAAGGAGTAGAGGGTTGTTTGTGGGTTACAAAGCCATGTCTGACCCAGCTTTGTTAGAAATGCTACATCTAAATAAATCCCAATCCCTCTGCACCACATGCTCCAGAGACCTCAACCTCATTAACACAATCAGCAGAACATGCTGGAGGAACTGGTTCATAACCCAGAGATTGCCCATGCTATGGAATAGACGTCTCATACATGTCAAACAAAGCACCTCACTGGCCCTCTTCAACAGAAATCTTTATGAGTGGATGGGAAATAGAAAATTCACCCCGGGGAACACTCCAGTGGCTCTGCTCGACAGAGGCACTGGAAACTAGGGCCGGGTGGCATGATGCCAGGGTAATCCTATGGGCTAGGTTTGTAAAGGCACAAGAGCCATTAGCCTAGAACACACCTATGAACCTATGAACATAGGTGGACCAAGATGACAGTGAAAGGTAATGCATCAAAGGCCTCAGGGGGAACCTGCCTACAGTGGGGGTAGGATTTTGGGGGGTTATTGCAATTGCAAATGGGGTTACAAAAAAGTGAAAACTGAGGAGGTCTTTAAATGTGGATGTGCGATTTTGTAATCTGAGGTCAGGTGGGAGAGTATTCTATGCTTTTGCAACCTCATGGGAGTATAGGCCTTTTCCAGAACTGTTCTTGCATGGACTGACTTTGATCAGGGCTTTGTTACTGATCGTATTTCCCTGTTGGAGTTGTGAAAATTTAACATGTCAGTTAGGGCAGGGTTTTTCTCAAGATGGTATAGAGTTTGATGAGCTATGTTGAGTTGGTGGTAGCTTAGTAAGTCTGTAAATTCTAGCCAGTGTTGTTTATTTAGGGAATGGCAGGAATGGGAGTGTCATTTAGCACTGGCTGCGAACCTAGCTATCTTTTGTAGCATGTAGAGAGTTTGTTCAGGTCAGTTTTATTAATGTTGGTTAGAACTGGGGAGGCATAAAGTAATGTTGATAAGAGGTGAGTTCTGGCTATGGCAGTTCTAGATGCGGAGGTTAGGAACTATTTGCTGTGATAGAGGCATCCTAGCTTTTTGTGGACTTTAGAGATTGTTTGGGATATGTGTTTATTGTATTTAAGTTGTTGGTCAGTTGTGATGTCTAGTAGTTTGGCCTCTGGTACTGAAGTGATGGGGGTGTTGTTGCCTGAAGGTGGGGTCATTGGGCTAAGTTGGGTGGAATAATATTACTTGCATTTTTTTGGGGTTTAGAATCAGCTGGTGATTGTTTCACCAGTTCTCTATCTCAGTGAAGGATTCTTTGGCTTTACTTGTAGAAGATGGATGTTGGGTGCTGAGCAGATTAGGGCCATATCATCAGCGTACTGGACAATATCAGCTTTTATGGTTGCTAAGTGGAATTTGTTTGTAAATATGTTAAAGAGAAGGGGGCATTGGGGTACGCCATATGTGACAGGGAGTGGGGGGCTAGGGTGGTGACCCATTTAAAAGACTGTGAGCTGTTGCTTAGGTAACTGTTGAACCAGTGCAGGGTGGGATTATCAAGGTTGAGTTTGGAGAGGCAGGCTAAGAGTTTATTGTAAGAAACTATGTTGAACACCTTGGATAAGTCTAGGAAGGTGGCAGAGACAAGTTTCCCTTGGGTTCTGTATGAGTTTATGGTGTTGGAGAAGTTAATTAGAGCAGTGGTGGTGCTGTGGGATGGTCTAAATCTGTGTTGGGTTTTAGATAGTAGGTTATTAGATAGTGGGAGTGTGAAGAGTTGGTGATGGATACATCTTTCTAGAATCTTTGATGGGGTGATAGGATTGCAGTGGGATGGTAGTTGGAGAGGTCAGTAGAGGGGCTGTCCTTGTGGAGGGGGATGATATATGAAGTTTTCCACCAGGATGGAGCAGTGCGTTCTGTAATAGATGTATTAATTAGTAGGGAGATGGTGTAGGCAATGGCCTTATATGCAGTTTGGAGATATTCGGCTGGTAGATTGTCAGCTGCGACAGTGGTTGGTTTGAGTTTTGCTAAGAGTTTTTGAATGGATAATGTTGGTGCTGGTTTGTGTGAGAAGGGGGTAGAGTTAGTTTGGCATTGTGGGGGTTATGGTTGGGTTATGGGTGTTATATCATTTATGAGTTTCAGTATGGAAGAGGTAAAACAGTTGAAGTTTAAGGCTACGTCAAGGTCTGTTCCTTTGATGTTTGGTGGCAGTGTAGTGTCTTTTCTGGGCTGGAGGATGTTGTTCACTGCAGTCCAGTATTTCTGTGAGCTGTTACTGTGGGATTGTAAGGAAATATAGTAATTTTGTTTATCCATCTTGACCTGCTTTTTTTGTTTTATTTCTAAGTTCAGAATAGGTTTGCCTGGTTTTGGGTGTTTTCTATTGTTGCCAGATTTTCCCAGCTTTATCCCTACCATTTAGTAAGGTTTTTGTGTTTTCTTGTAGCCATGAGGCTGGATTACTGCATACCCTGATTGTTTTGAGTGGGGTTTATTGGTTTAGAATCTCTAGGAATGTGGAGTTAAATTATTCTGCTGCTTTATCCAGGGTGACTGTTTTGAGAGGGAGCCCAGTAACAGGATTTTAGGGTTTCTGAGAACTGATCTGAGGGGAAGTTTTTTTGGGAACGGGTTTGTAGCAGGGAGGGTGGGTTGGTACATTTAACTTTGTGCCGAAGGAGAGAAGTTGGATTGTGGCTACTGAGAAAGTTAGGTAGTGTTCCACATTGGTGGGCAGTGTTGGGCTGGTTAGTGAGGATCCAATCCAAGTGGATTCTGTTTATATATATATATATATATATATATATATATATATATATATATTTACACACACACACACACACACACACACACACACACACACACACACACACACACACACACACACACGCACACACATATTTAGCGCATGGAGCTCCCTGATTATCCTCAAAAAGTGGTGTAATTATGTCCTGGTACAGCACTGCTTTGGCACAAGACTCAGACTTAACAATGCTTAGAGGGGTGCTTAATTATTAAACGCCCTTCTAAGTGTTTCTAATGTCAGTTCTGCAATAAAGCAGACTGCACTGACCAAAAACCTGCAGCAGCATCAAGGCATAAGATGGTTTTGTTTCAGTTTCCATTTCTGCCTGCTGTCTGTTAAAGTTAATTAAGTATTTTGAATGATATTGCTTCCCTTAGACAGGGAATACATAAGACGTCATTCACTCCCTCACTGTTTTATCAGATTTCAAAGCCAGAATAACACATTGCTTTTTTAAAATCTTACTTTTCCTTAATTTGTATTACATGGCAAAGATAAATCATTGTGCACAATTAAGTATTATGAGTGGGTCAGTGGATTATGTCCCTTAATTATGTGTTCTTAACGTAGGTGCCATGAATCACCTCTTGAGCTTCGTTCGGAAGGAGAATTTCTTGGCATCCATTTCTCAAACACATAATTGTCGACCCACTCATAATCCTCTGTATCTGGCCTGATGTCTTGCTAGTTTTTTCTCCTGCCAACTCTCTAAAGATAATATGAAGATTTCTGATAAACAGTATGATAAATGTACACAAAACGCAAATAGTGTTAATGGGTTGTCATTCTGTTGAACATGGTCTTTTGTCCAAGCTTCATGTGTTACAGATTCAAGGCAAACAATCAAAAAAATAAATAAATAGAACTGCATGTGGGGGTGTAGGCATTTATATCCAACCTGCATTGTTTTGTGACTACCTTTCCAAACCATTAAACAAAGCTAATTCATTCCATTTATTTGTATAGTCATGAAAAACTATGTCTGAGATCCATCAGCATACCATGCTAGGTGCCTTTATGTCTCAATGTAAAGTCTACTTCACTAAAGTAAAATATTGTTTTTCATATTTTCTGGGATATTAAATAGCAGTTCATTACTCTTCTGGTCTCCACAGCACTTTAAAAAGGAAATATGTGCAGATATTTACAGGAGTACTTGCAATCTGCTGACTCACATGTTTAGCGTTTAGAAACCAAAACTGGTTTCAAAAGTTATATTTGAAAGTACTTGTTTGATCAAGGTTTTAAACAAAATCAATATGTGTAATAATCCTGATCCTGAATATGAGGTATTTGATTCCTTCTCAGTCAAAATTTGTGCTACAGGGGCTAGCACTATAAATGAGTGCATACATATCTACATCTCTGTAGCTATATGTATATCTCCCTCTCTCTCTTTCTATATATATATATATATATATATATATATATATATATATATATGTGTGTGTGTGTGTGTGTGTGTGTGTATGTATGAATCTACACACACATATATCTGTTTATCTACAGACAGATTAGTATGACTGTGGGAATACTGAGCTACAATGACATTACTTTAGTCAACATCTGTTTATTTAACAACATTTGGTCAATTACACAGCTGGTTATTGGATGTGTAAGACTGTATAGTTCTCGGGGATGGGAAAATTCCCCTTCCTTGACATTTTGTCATCTCAGAATTAGTATGTATAATTACCAGGGGTTCATGGTCCTTTCCCTACCGCAAAAATAAAGTTTTACTCTATTTTTTTAATTTGAATTTTGGACGCAGTGAGATCGTTGCTTGGCTATGCATAGTAGTGTGTCAGCATTTGCAAGGTATAAAACAATATACAGGTTCATAGGTACTTACTGGTCTACTGATCTCTAAAGATCTTATGAAGTATAGCCTTGTTTTCTCAAAATAATTATTAGCCCTTACATTTTTTCTCCAAAGACGGCCGAGCAGGATATGCTACGACAATTACATGTTTACTCTACCCATGAGGGCCATTGGTGGTAAACCAGGGTTAAATGTTTATAGAAAATGAACATTACTGAAAGTTATATTAAGAGAAACAAGAAGACAAAAACATATGCCTTTAATATAGAGTACAACGGTCCTAATCTGAGCATACTTGTAAAAAGGTCATACCTATTACAAGAGTTTAAGTGATTCCACGCTTGTGAAACTTAATTATACTCATTAAGTCTAAAGCCGACATTTTTTGTATAAGATTCTCCATAACTTGCCATGTCAAATGCCATAAAATACCACTGTAGCCTTTCTTAGCAATGCGTTCCTAGAATGCATGAATATGTATAAGTGAGACACAATATAGTTTTCAGTTGTGTTCTATGTGAAATTCACAGGCTTAACTGTAACCTCTTCCTTCACCAAGTGATGCATACTTAAATACTTCAGAGCAGAGACAGCAATAAGATCTAATTATTGCCCTAAATACTTTCACTAACTGAAAAATCTCATTTAGACAAAACAAATATTTGCTTAATAAATGGTGTGCAGTCAAGCTCTAACTGCAATTTATTTCTCTGGTAGAATGACAAGTTTAAAAATAAAATAGGTCTGGCTTCATGTTGAGCCACTTCAAATAAGGCTATTAAATAGGAAAATAAATAGGTCATCATGTTGTGGATTTAAAGACGGCTCAAGTCTGTGCATTATCTCACTGCTAGATATAACGGAACATAATCATACATTACTGCCTTCCTATCTAAGAAAACAAGCCTTCATATCTGCACCTAAGGCACTAATACAATTTATTCTACCTCATTTTTTTAAGTGAGTTTAAGCCCAAGAATACCCACCACTACTTGCTCTTCCTACTATTAATAACAACCAATTGCTCTGTCCTCAAACATTAGGCTACTTAGGCCTACAATTCTAATTTCTGCATCAATATAAAAAGCAGTTGCGCATTTGTCTCTAACCACATATACTACTTATGTACTCTGTGATTAAAAGTTTTATTTCTCCTTAAAACTACTCTATTACATTTCTATGTGGTAATACAAAACTAGTCTTATTACCTGCTCAGGCACTAATACTCCCATGCTAACCCTTAATAAACCAAACCCTTTCATACCTCTCAACCTATTAGCACAAAAAGACTGGACAAAGCCTGACATAATGGGGGACAAATGATCAGAAATAGGGACATAATTTAAATACTGCTCTTATAAACCTAGCAAGTTGCTAGAATAACAGGATTTGTGTTAGCATGCATTTTCTGAAATGAAGTCTGATACTCTAATGCATGTCATTATTTCATCTTTAGATCAGCCCAATGATTTATCAAAAAATATATTTTTGTGGGGAACAGATCAAAAATATGAGGCCAAAATCTGGACATTCTTCAAAAATCTGTACAGTTGAGAAGTATATAACCTTTATTCCCAGCATTATTATTCTAAGTTATGGCTAGTCATTTTAATATATTGGCCTTGACATCTGCATTTAAAATGTATTACGTGTAGTTTTTTTGTGCTGGATTTTGGGTCATGCCAATGTATAGTCTTAAGCATGCAGTTGAAGTGTTTCACAATTCAGTAAAATTTCGTTGTACAACCAATATAAAAATGCATTTACCCTGCTAAAAGTGATATGTTAGAATAATTTGTGAATTCATAACTGCACAAGTTAACTTTTTCAGTTCATAGTATCATTTCCTGGTTGCATTTTACTCAAACAGCTTTCTTAGAGTCATAATTATCTTGGACATATTAGATACAAACTTACATAATTCACAGAAAAATTTGCAATGCCTGTCTGTCACACCCTAGATATAATGTTCCCTTGATGGTGCTATCTTTACTTAATGGAGAAATAACTTGAGATTCATTTGACATGTACTAGGACTTCACAAAAAATAAGGGTTTGGATGAGTCTGAAAGTTTGTTCAAGTATTTTCTGAGTTTTAACAGCTGTTAGAAAAATAAGACTTTCCTGCTACTGACCATGTCAATGGACATAGAAAGGTAACATTTGATTGCTAAATGTTTAACACTTTTTGCAAATGGAAAGACAGCTGAATGAATCGAAAGAAGGAAGGAGGCTCCTTCTTCAGCATATTTGCTGGGTAACATTAATGGAGAGTATACGGCCAGTGGTAAGTAATTCTTATAGTCACTATGCTGAAATAAGAGAGAAGTGGCAGTTGTGGGAAATGTTTAAGCCTTTAACCAGCACCAAGAAGATTGTCAGTCAGCTAATTGAACTGAAAGGTTAACGATCTGTGCAGTAGAATTTTGGCGAGATTTGAGAGGATTGACTCCAACAGCTGTAGGAAGCTTATGGTTCTCTCAACAGCGCTTACTTTAAATGAGAGTAATGCATATTGGGGGGGGGGGCATATTACCCAACAGTCCTCCTATTAATATTGTTTAGCTACAAATTAATAGATTTTGTTTAATGCGTGACCAAGGCATTTTACATATGTATTGTGACAACTTTTTTATATAGCTTTAATACTATAATACTCTAACTACATCCTTTGTAATTGTAATACTCTAATAACATCCTTGCCACTTTTCAAACTAGAACTTAAAAAACACCTCCAAAAGCACTGACTTTGCCCTTGTAGTAACCCTGACTAACCACCCTCATCACCCCTGTTTCTTCCTCTTCTAACCTAACTTCCTCTCTTCTAAACACTTAGTCTTGTAAATAAGACTGTCACTAGTTAAACTCTAACCTATTGCTTAAATCCTTGTACCATACGTGAAGTATTGCTTTCTTAATCTGTAAATAAGACTGTCACTAGCTAAACTCTAACCTATTGTTTAAATCCTTGTACCTGATGTGAAGTATTGTACGTAACTCTCCTGTACTACAACTGTTTTTAGCTTCCTTAAGTAATATTCTGTTTATTGCTACTTTATATCTAGAATGAAAAAACATCTGTTTTATTGTTTATTAATCCTTTACTTGCCCTGTAACAATATTTTTATACTTTGTATATCTGTGTGGAGCTTTTCTCCCCGGGCCTCTACTGAAAATAGAAATATGTCCAGCTAGACTAGCCCGGTCAACAAATATAAAATAAAATAAAATAAATAAAATAAATAAATAAATACTAGTAAATGCAAAAGCATTGTTGCCTCACAGTAAGATGTTATCCTGTTCGATTCTCAGCTAAAGTATCTTCTGTGTGGAGACATGCATGAATGGGCGTACCTTCGTTGAAGGTTGTGCGTCAGGGCAACTCGGTATGTAAAAATCTACTGCCAATCATTAGTGGACCGGAGTTCCGCTGTGGCGACCTCTAACCAGGAAAAGCCGAAAGATACAACAACTAGTAACTGCAAAACTCCAAGACATGTAGGTCAAGTGCATATCAAAGTTCAGCACTGAAGTGTCATTCGTATAATGTCCAGTCCAAAAACAATGAAAAAAAGACAGAAGATAGAGAAGAAAATTGAACACAGACATTGAACACCATTCTTCTGCATTTATATATATTTTTTACTGAGTGGCAAGTTTCCTGCATATCTTGATGTGAGGGGCAAGTGACCCACATACCCCTGAACTTATATATGTTAACACTGAGATCACTATACATTGGAAAAAAAGGAAATATTCTAAGAAATAGCAACCTCAGGCTTAATATACATAAGTCCAGATTATTGGTCATTTAGTTTCTTCACATCTATGCTACTGTTTAACTAAAAAAAAAATTAAGTAAAGATATTACATTGGAGTAAAAGATATTTAAGTGCTTTCAACAACTAATCCTAAAAATATAAAAGAAAGCTATGTTATGCTGAAGCTGTGTATAACTTGAAGGTATAAATAACTAAATAATTTTAAACAGATTTTGCTGAAATGTATTTCTGCATATTTAAGTTCACTCCCACCCGACCCCAATTCTGAGAGAGCCACAAATGAAAATTTACCTAGGATTTTTTCAAAGTTGGTTGTGGCTACAAAAAAAAATATGTCACCAGATATTTCAACTAAAACTTGGGAATCTCAAGAAAACAATTTCAATTCAATTAAAAAATAAGCAAAAAAAAAACACTGAGGTAGTATGTGAAAAGCCTAAAAGCCAGGGCCTCATGCTAGAGGAACATGCACACATACAAATCTGCACTGACTGCAATAAATGACTGAAAACACGACATACAAACAGCAAAGCAGGATCACTTCTACAGCTCAATGCTCCAGATGATAATTATTTTTCAGTCCCATTTTTCAGGTCTGAATACAGAAGAGAAGAATATTCTGAACAAAACAGTCATCATTCAGGATGAAAGGGGAACTGAATTGGAGAACTCCTTTATGTTAGTCATAATTCTCCAGTTCCCTTAATTGCCCATCCTTTATTATGTGAAGGATTTTATATTGGGAAGACCATAAAACGTTTGAGGGAGAGGATCTACCAGCACAAATACAGTATCAGGAAAAACAATAAAAAAATGCTTTATATAAGCACATTAAAAAGAATCCATCCCATTACTTTAAATTTACTATCATAGACCACGTGGACTTGGGACCCCAGGGTGGACCTTCAGATCTATGCCTAGAATTTAAGGAAATGAAGTGGCAGTTAAAGTGCCAAGCCTTGGTGTTTTCGTGGTCTCATTGATATAATTTCTATTAGTAGTGCCTTAAGACTGAAGGCTATGTTTATGGTATAAAGAATGACACCTTTTAGATGATACACAGGATAACACTGAATGAATGTTTATTCATAAATTTTTGGTGGCATATTTAGTTTTGGCTTGTGCAAATAATTCATTATGTGTAATTACCGTGGTTTTATTGTAAATATATTCTTGTTTTTAATATAATCTTGTGTTTTTATGGTGTGGTGGAGAGTTTACTTAGTTAACTGGTCAGATGGTATTAAATGGAGGCAGAGGTTTTGTGTATAAATTCAGTGCATTTAATGTACATGTCATTTAAAACACTTAATGTGTTTAATAAAGTGAGTTTTCCGCATCGGTAACTTGTGTTTTTTATTTTGCCCATCTTTCATTCTCAATCCATTCCAGCTCATCTTTTTCCTCTGGCAATAATATATGCTCATATCACGTCGCCATCTTACTTTACCCCACTTGAGTTTTGAACATACAACATCAGGGCTTTTCCCAAAATGTCTGTCTCTCTGTCCACTTTTTACCAGTAAGCTGTTTACAGACATGGTTCAGCATTTATGACCTTCTCAAAGTATGGCCTTCAGAACTGAAAATAATTTTACTAATAGGCACTAAGTAGTACTATTGACAAGGGAAAGATGCCTTTTACAGCTGTACAATCCAAAACTTCATTGGTGTGCTAAAATATTTTGCTGATCTCAACAATGAAAAAATTACACACTGATTTATGTGACCCAACCAGAGGAGTGAAGAAACCTGGGTTCCACCTCATTTCTTGCTCTAGGTGTGACCTACCCGTCCTTACTCTCTCTCTCTCTCTCTCTATATATATATATATATATATATATATATCTATGCATATATGTAGAACTACACCCCCCCACAAAGCACATTACCTTAAACATGTTAGGGATAAACCCCAGAAATCACTTAGTATACCTGCCATGTAGCTGAGTGCAAATCTTCAGTGCTGGGCCTAGAGAACCAAATGTACAGGGCTATAGCAATCAAAGCTGAAAATATCAAATGAGAAGTCACCTTCCTGCCTTCTGCAGCCTAACTTTTACATCACATACAGAATGCTTTATTTAATTTTTCAGACTACAGTATATGACTGGCATAGACTGAGCTGCGTTCTTATACTTAAAAAGTCGTCACCTATGTTAAGTCTGCAAATCATACTAATGCAATAACATGCTACTCTATGACAATCCTTTTAGAAAAAAAAAAAAGAATATCAGCTGTTAGGAAAGATTTCTATTCTCATACCATTCATGGTATAGGGATGATGATTTCTGATTTTTCAACCCTAATGTAGTGGTATGAAGTTGGGGTGTAATAATCAAACACATGTACTAAAAGGCGTCCCCAGGAAGTTATTATAATAAACCCAGAGATGTAATGAGAGCTGCAACTGAGCAGGAGAGAGGCCCTGTCTTAAATGGGGGTCATTTAGAACTGATGATCATGACAAAGAGACAGTCCTGCCGTGGGCCGAGAGGTACATATCTGCCTTTTTTATTTTCAGTTGTTTTTGCAGTATATAGAGGTTGAGTGCTGAATGAAAAGCAATGAGAAGGAATAAGTATTCAAGCCTAGAAGAAAATCCTTGTGGCAACAGCTCCTATAGCCTCTTTATTTAGGATGTTGGATATTTTACATGCAGTTTCAAGTTGGGCACGGACCTTTTGGTTCACAATCTCTGCACGTGGTAGAAATGAAAGGGATTGGTACAGGATTTGGTCCAGACATTTCTTTTCCCTAAGTGTGCATCAGGAAGTTTTCTGAGACAGAAATATTAATAGCTTGTACCAGCTTCTTAGTATGAATAACGTCAGGGCAGATCTTTTTTAGTGTTTAATATAAGTCTGTTGTTGAACAGCTGATTATGTAGGCAAACACCAAAACCTCTTTTGAAGGAGGGTGCTTTTGTACTGACTATAACTGGCATAAAAAATGAAAAAGTTGTGAAGGTCTCAGTAAAGACCATTCATGCACAAAGTAAATAATGGTCACAGTACAGAACCTTGGGGTACAGTTGTGAGCATTGGTGAAATTGTCTTGAATGTACCTACTGATTTAGTTTTCAAACTATGCACAGACTTCAGTGAAAAATGTACACTCATTCAATTTAATCGGAAAATAGCGTGTAATCCACACATTCAAAAGCCATTTTTGTGTTTTTGGATAATGTTTTTGCTGACCATTTTTCTTAGAGCTTATCCAAATTTTAATGTGACAAGAAGGCAGTGGATGTGCTCTCTCTCTCTCTCTCTATATATATATATATATATATATATAGATATATACATATATACATACATACATTATACACACACACACATATATATATATATATATATATATATATATATATATATATGGATCCCTATCACATGGTCGACAAGCCATATGATCGACTTTCATTTGGTCGACAGTTCATTTGGTCGACAAGCAGTTTTATGTGGGGGGCTTCACCCCCCACACCCCCCAATGTGGGGGGCTGTGCCCCCCACACCTGCCCTAACTATATATATCAACTCCAGGGTCGCACAACATTGGGGAGGGCGGCAAATATGCCTGTCGACCAAATGAATTGTCGACCAAATGAAAGTCGATCAAATGGCTTGTCGACCATCTCAGGTAGACCCATAGATATATATATATATATATATATATATATATATATGTCTATACATATATATATATATATATATATATGTATATACATATATATACATATATATATATATATATATATATATATATATATATATATATATATATATATATATACATATATATATATATATATATATATATATATATATATATATACTGGAGCTCAAGCAACCAGCACTCTCAAGCAACTGGAGGAAAAAAAATTGAACAAATACAGTACAATTTTCATGTGTTGCAATTTATGTCCCCCCCACCGATAGAAACATACCTTATGTTTTTAGAGTTTTAAAAAGGAAGATAGGGATACATTTTCTCTCTCCCAAGCCTGAAAAAAAAAATCAAACCAAACAAATAGTGTAGGGTACAGTATTAGACCTATTTTTAATAGCAACTCTCAAGCAATCAGGAACTACAGTTATCCGGCATCTACCAATCCCCATGGTTGCCGGTTAACTGAATTGGGACCCAGGTGGACAGTAGTCTCTCTTTTGATAGTCACATCGCCACAGTAGTCAGGAAGTCCTTCTACATGGCACACCTCATCATAAAAGGGTTCTCATCCAGGAAAAAAGAGGTCATTGTTCCCCTCTACTCGACACTCATTAGACCCATTATAGAGTACAACGCCCCTTTTGGAATGTACCTCACAAGACATCTGCAGCAGCTGGAAAGTCCACAGAAGTACCTCACAAAGAGGATTACTGGCCTCAAACAAATGCCCTACACTGACCACCTCAAAAAACTCCAGCTTTACTCCGTAGCATATCGCCTACTCCGAGAGGATCTTTGCCTAACATATAAAGCTATGTCAAACCCAGAGCTGTTGCACATGCTACACCTAAAGAAATCCCAATCCCTTCACGCTACATGCTCTAGGGATCTAAACCTTGTCACCACAATAAACAGGACATGCTGGAGGGATAAATTCCTGTCCCAGAGACTTCCCATACTCTGGAACAGGCTACCCATCTATGTCAAGCAAAGTTCTTCATTAGCACTCTTAAGAAAAATCTTGATGAGTGGATGGGAAATAGAAAATACACCCCAGGGATCAATTCTGTGTCTCTGCTCGACAGGGGCACAGGAAAATAACGTTCTTGGTGTCGTAAGCCAGGGAAGCTTTTTGGCTAGGCTTACGTAGGCCCTTGAGCCGATAGCCTAGTAAGTACATATGATTCTATATATATATATATATATATATATATATATATATATATATATATATATATATATATATATATATAAATATATATATATATATATATATATATATATATATATATATATGCCAAAATCCATGCTGCTTGTCTGCGTGAATGCCATGTTTTGCAAGGAAGTCTAACATCTGTACATAAACAATTTATATTTTAGCCTATATTCTTCAGGGGCAGTGTTATCTGTTTTGGGTAGAAGGTTTATAGTTGTTAGTTTAAAGGGATTAGGAATTGATTTAATTGCCAATAGAGAAATGTAGATAAAGGTCAGGGTGTCTGCAAAATACCATTGTTTTAGACTGAGGAGGAGAGATTACTTAGTAGAGATGTTACTACTAGCATTTGGATATATTTTCTTTAAATATTCTTTCATGTGTTCCATAGCGCTTTAACCTATGACATAGCTAAAGACATTCAGCATTCTTAAAGTTGCTGCTTATTTAGGTAGTCCAACTGACCTGCATAGAAGATCAGCTTTAATGACACTAAAAGAGCACAAGAAGGTACGATAAGACATAACTGCCTTATTCCTTGTGGAAGCATTCTGGCTGGAGTGATTTAAAAAAATAAGTCACATTTTAATGCTTATGGAACTGCTTGTGTGAGTAGTATGATTTGTACATTGGAGGACTTTTGTTGACTTCACTGCAGCAAGACTGAGAAAAACTAATATAGTATTTAATGAAATAAAAATATATTAAATACAAACAAAAAGTAAAAATGGGGGTGGGGTGGTGAAAGTGTCATGCACTATACTTACTCATATACTAATTCTGGATTGAAAAACAGGCAAAAATATAAAATTACAAAGCAATTGAGTGACCATTTTAGTCATTATGGTTGTTCTGACTTTTCTCCATATGGCTGCCTATTCCTTTTCTCATCCACAATCCATCACAAAAATCTGTAAATACCTTTATTAATATACATAGTACAGCATTTTTCTAAAAAGTGTTTTTTTCATAGGCCTCTTTTTATTTAAATTCTCTTTCAGATTCCCAAACAGCATAAACTGCTAACCCTTCTTGTTATTTATTTATTGATATTTGATTACTTTTACAATGAAGAATTCTCTCAGTCTCTTCTACACTGCCAAATGAATGCATACATGTTCCTCTAAAAAGGCATTCTGGTATGAATGATTGCTTTTCCAAAGAAAACATGAGTAAACATTCATAGCTCCAGAGCTGTGACTGGTTGTTCACATATAATATATTCATCCAGGTCAGAGCTATAGCAGATAGGTACTATTCATAAGAAGAAGCCATAAAGGCTTTGCAGTTAAGGTATACAAATATAAAAAAAGGACAACAACACATCAGTCCTTACAAGCTTGTTCACTCTTACAAATTCCAGCTCTGAATGAATTTGGATGAATAGCTACTACAGAGTTTTCTAGACCAAATGGAGCTAACTGAAGTAAGTTGCCATTTTTTTTTCTGTATACAACTGCATGCAATCTCACCAATGGGCAATTAAGAGTCCTCACACTACATCAAATGCATGTCTTTACAATATGAGAGGAAACTTGAGCCCTCAAAGAAAACACACACAAATGCAGGAAACACATGCAGACTATGCACAGAAGCACCCCACCCCAGCCAAAACCAAACCAGAGAACCTCTTACTGTGATATGACAACACTGCCCTGCTCCTTAACAATTGTGGCATATAGGGTAGTTGTTGCTGCTTTCTGGTTTTCCCTGTCTTGTCATGATTTTCTATGCATGATGCATTATAATATGAATAAGTGGACTGCAAGGAAGTCTAGATGTGGGAGCAAGAATACAACAGTATTTATTCATCTTTTCTGTTCTCATTTAATATATTTATAAAGCTTCTAAGGACTGCAACAAATGGCATACATGAAAAAAAAAAGGAAACCTCACCAATCAAACCATAGGAGACATAATGGCTAAATTTCTTTTCCAACACCAGCTACCATTTACTGCTCATAGTCATTATATCCAACATTAGGACAATGTCGTAGTAATTTCCAGAAAATACTTCATATGTATTAAAAGAACAAAAGATGGTCTTATATTTTCAGAAAACACATGAATGCAAGTTTAATTTTAAAGACAGTAGAGCTCCACAAAAAACTGAGTGGTAAGTAAATGATATGCAGAGTAGGGAAATGTGTCACAGTTAAGGAAATATAACTTTGCACTATAACACCATTTACTGGAGCCTTGCAGTTAGAGATATCTTTACCCGTATTTCTGAAAAGCTTTATTAACTGTGTACATTTTTTAGGTATTAGGCCTAAAACCAACGGGATCTTTTTCTCTCCCAGTTCTTAACAGAAACATGGATAAAAGAGGAAACTGAAAGGCTTGTGCTATATTTAGGCACTCAACTGCAACAGGCTGCTTTTGCTTCAAACCATATATCATGTTAGCTCTGTGAGCCTCAGTCCAGCTTGCATTACCTATGATTTATGACTATAAAACCACAGACCATCAAACATATTTTGCACAGAAGTTTTGATGAGCTTAAGTTATAAGAATGAGCCTTCTGCAAATCACCCAATATTTCTTTGTAATGGTACCATTCCTAATACATCCCAAAATGAAAGTGATGATGTCTTCATTAATCCCACTGGATATAACTGAACTAGCACAACTAAATCGTGTATCAGCTCCATACTGAAATAGCAGATGGCATCTTTAAAACCTATATTTACTGCAGTGATCTTGACAGAATATTTGTTTGCCTACTTGATGGCACAGCAGTTGTTATAAAGAAATATTTAAGTTCGATATACTTCATGACAAGAAGCTGACACCTCAAAACCAGTGAAATTCTCAGAGCCCTCTACAGGAATGGGTTGGCAGATCATTTTAATCTAGTAAGTAGCATGCATCTAATAAAAATTAAGCTATGTGTATATCCCGATCACTATGTAGTGTCATTAGAAGAATCCATATTTCCTTTCACAAATGGCAACAGACAAACATATTTAATGTTAAGGATACTGCACCTATGTTTATTGTTAATGCATTGTATATCTCTGTAAATTGATGCACTTCAAGAAACATGAAGAGGATCCTTACACTGAATATGCCCACACAGTCAGGAAATAAAAGAAAGTACGGTTTTGTAAAATTTGACCATGAAAGTAGATGTCCGTCTCTTAACTGTTACAGTATTCTTAACCTCTGGGATCTCCTGTCAAGGATAGCCCAACATCTAGCCAGTATACAAAGCATTTAAATCCTGTATGCACCATGCATCACATGCATACTCCTCCATACAGGATGTAAGGGATAAGGGTGATGTATGGCAGCAGTTGCCCATAACTGAATTGTTCCAGTAGAGAACAGTTCCGATAGGACAGAAAGAAGGCTATGAACATGCAAGTGGAGAAAATGCAGAAAGAAAAGAGGGACCCTTGACCAGGAGGGTAACTAAATTAAACCCCCCCTCCATAAAAATTGGGATGGAGGGTGGGACCGAATAATGCAACAGTGAGAGAAGGACATTTACTGTTATGGTAAGATTTTACACAACTGTATTATGTCCTTCTATATCACTTTTATAGGTTCATAGGTGTCTACTAGGCTAAATGCCATAGGGCCTTTATAAGCCTAGCCCATAGGATTACCCTGGCATCGTGCCACCTGACCTTAGGTCCCAGTGCCTCTGTCAAGTAAAGCCACTGGAGTAATCCCTGGGGTGAATTTTCTATTTCCTATCCACTCATCAAGATTTCTCTTGAAGAGGGCCAGTGAGGTGCTCTGGCTGACATGTATGGGAAGTCTATTCCATAGCATGGGCAGACTCTGGGTTATAAACCTGTCCCTCCAGCATGTTCTGTTGATTGTGGTAATGAGGCTGAGGTATCTGGAGCAAGTGGTGCTAAAGGACTGGGATTTCTTTAGATGTAGCATTTCTAACAGAGCTGGGTCAGACATGGCTTTGTAAGTCAAGCAGAGATCACCTCTAAGTAGGCAATATGAGACAAAAAATAGTTGGGGTTTTTTTAGTCTGTCCATATAAGACAAATGTTTAAGGCCTAGGATCCACTTTGTGAGGTACTTTTGCAGCCTCTCAAGTTGTTGTAGGTGTTTAGTGAGGTACATGCCAAATGGGGCATTGTACTCAATGATTGGCCTAATCAGGGAGACAATGACCTCTTTCTTCCTGGATGCAAAACCCTTAGTAATGACATGTGCCACATAGAAGGTCTTTCTGACCACAGTAGCAATGTGATGGTCAAAAGAGAGGTTGCTGTCAACCTGTGTTCCCAGATCTCTTATAACGCCTTCTGTGTTCAGTTGACTACCATCGATGTGGTAATTCATGGGAACTAGGTTTTTCCCAAAGGGGATGACGGCACATTTTTTGGCATTGAGCTTAAGGCCATGGTTCTGACACCATTAGTTCGTCTCAGTGAGGTCTTTCTGTAGGATGTCAACATCACACGGGGAGTTAATAATAGCTCCCTTTTGCAGTATTTTTAACCTTAAGGACAGTACAAAATCTCAAGAAAACTGTGGGATGTGGAAGGCTGGGAAGCACCATCAACAAACCCACACAGGATAGCCCTAGAAAACCTGCTCTGGTTCTAGGAACCATATCAAATTTATAATGCTTAGCACAGGTGTGCACTGAGGACCAAGTAGCAGCTTCAGGGATGGAAATGGTGTCCAGACCCTTGAAGAAAGCACCAGAAGAAGCAACAGCCCTAGTGGACTGAACTCTAACTGAAACAGACAGACACTTGTCATAGATATCTAATTGACATTAGATAACCAGGAGTAGATTGCTTGCTTGGAAATAGCTAAATCCAAAGTCCTGGGATGAAAAGAAATAAAAAGATGGTCAGACTTACAAATGGTCTTAATTTTCTCCAAATAATACCTGAGCTATCTGTGCAAATCCAAGGCACGAAGGACCATCTCACTAGTAGACTGTGGAGAAGAAAAAAAGGAAGGGAATTGTAATGCCTGATTTGAGGACAATTCATTAACAATTTTGGGAATAAAAGAAGGTTTTGTAAAAAGAGTCACCTTATCTCTGTGAAAAAAAAAACAAAAAAGGAGGAATGGCTGTAATGGCTGGAAGCTCAGAAACCCTCTGAGCAGAAGTAATAGAAAGCAACATGACAGTCTTCCAGGGACAGTGTTGCAGAGAGGAGGAATGGCTTCCTTGGGAGGCCTAAGATGGAGAATACCTTTAAGAATCTATCTGACTTCAAAACAAGAAGCCAAAGGAAGATTCAAGGGCAGACAGCCAGAAATAGCTGACAAACAAGCCTTTACAGAAGAACAGGACAAGCCAGAGTGGAGCATCTCTCAGAAACAGGAGAGGATCACATGGACCTCCACTGAAAAAGGGTCATGGCTATAAGCATGGCATCAGACTGAAAGTCTTTTTCCATTTGGACATATAAGGCTTTCTGGTTGCTGGGTTTCTTAACTCCTGTAAAACCCTAAGCACATCCTCAGAAAAGAGGTGCCTAAAAAGAATCAAAACCCTATCACCTACAGTGTCAGTTGAAGAGTGGACAAGTGAGAATAGATGAGTGACTCCTTTTCCTGTGTAAGGAGGTCCAGCCAGTGAGCTAACTTGTGGTGATTGCCCCTGGCCAGATGCATTGTGATGGGAACCAGTGCTGCCTTGGCCAAAAGGGAGTCAGTAGCAGGGTTTTTGGGGAGTCCAGCCGAATTTTCTGCAGGACCTTTGGAAAACAGCAAGAGGAGGGAAGGCATTCAGAAACATTCCCTTCCAAGGAAAAGAAAGGGAGCTGCTTATTCAGAGGGGAGGCAAAAAGATTTACCTGCGCAATACCCATCGATTACTATGTCCTTAAATATAAACATCTTAAAGAAAATCTTAAAACTTACTGGCTCTGTCCATGCTCTAACCCTGACTGATATCTCATTTCCTCTTCTTGCAATGCTTCTCTACTCCATTGTTCTATGTTGCCTACCTGAAATAAAGATTTCTTAAAAAAAAAAAAAAAAAAAAAATATATATATATATATATATATATATATATATATATATATATAAAATTTAATTTTTTAGAATCTCCATATATATTTTTTTTTATCTCTCAAATGTTGTTTGTTTGTTTCTCTATATTTGATTTTGGCTTAAACACACTAAAGAACTCTGTACAAGCTTATCGTACCTACAATTTAAACAATGTACTATAACTCATTTTACTATTGATATACATTGTATTTTTTGTCACTGCCGATGCTTGGAGCTTTTCTCCCCGGGCCTCTACTGAAAATGGACATATATCCAGTTAGACCAGCCCGGTCAACAAATGTAAAATAAAAAAAAAATAAAATGTAAAATTAAAAAAATAAATAAATGTCTCTGTGAAGCATCCATTCATGAACTTGTGTTTTGGACCTGCTCAATGAGTTTGCCACTAGACTGCTCTCTGAAGGAATATATGCTGCCTGAAGAGTTAGTTGATAACTGATAGCCAAATCCCAGGCCTGAAGATCCAGCCTGCAGAGAAGATAAGACATTGTGCCCCCTGCTTGTTGACATACCACATCACTATGGTGTTTGTCTGTGTAAACCTTCAAAGGATCTGGAAAGAGCATGGAATGAAAAGAAAAGCCTGAAGGGACAGAATCAAAGCTCTCATTTCTTTGATACTGATATGGTCTGACTTCTGCTGGGGGGAGCCAGAGACCTTGAACTTTCAAGTGACCACAGGAAGCGCCCACCCCATGTCTGAGGTGTCAATTAACAGTTCTTGAGAAGGAAACAGAGGCTGATGGAGCAGGCCTGGGTTGAGAGTAAGTTGCTGAATCCACCACTTGAATTCCTGCTTGAGACAAGAAAGGAGAGGCAGTCTCAAAGCTAGATGGTGGGAATGCTGAAGCCAAAATGAGTTAAGGTACCATTGAAGCTTCCTCATACTCAGTCTGGCAAGAGGGCGCACTGGAATAGAAGAGGCCATGAATCTAAGGGCCTGAATAAACTGTCTGGATGGATTGCCAGGCAGAGGAAGAGGAGACTGAAAGAAATCTGTCAAGGAAAAACCTTTGGAGGTGGAACAGAGGCCAACATTAGCACTGTCTAAATCCTGCACGTCAGATACACAAGATCCTGTGAGGGAGTCAGGACAGTCTTTTGGAAGTTGATAGTGAACCCCAGATATGATGAACCCAAGATCTTGTAAGAGGTAACTGGGGAAACTGCCTGAATCAACAAGTTACCTAAATAAGGAAAAATTTGAAAGCCTTGGAGCTTGCAAAAGGGCAATCACAGGAGTTAGGTATTTTGTGAATATCCTTGGGGAGTAGAAAAGTGAAAAAGCAAAGCAGAGAATTGAAAATCAGAGGCAGAAACAGAGAAATTTAAAAAATTCCTGAAAAAATGATGAACAGGAATATATAAATGTAAGCATCCTTCCAATCCAAGGACACCATAAAGGTCTGGGCAGCAACAGAGGAAACAGTGTTTGAAGTGAAATCATTCAAAAAGGAGGAATCTTGGAAAAAGGTGTCGAGCAAGGAGCGATCTAGAACAGGCCTCCAACAGCCCTAGTTACAAGGAACTAGGAGCATTCTGGAGTAAAATCCTTTTCCTACTTGAGAAAGAGAGATAGACCGAATACTTTCCTGGTCCATCAGGAACCCTAGAACCTCGGAGAAATGAGGAAAGTGCTCATTATGAGGTTGAGTAATGCCTGAACAAGAAGGGAGGGACTTCAACACCATGAAGTAACTCTGACTGGTATTTTTATTATCCAATGGAGCATGCAGTAACTTATTTATTTTACATTTGTAAGACGCTGTCCGGTTCAATTCTCAGCTAGAGCGTCTTCTGCATGGAGACATGCGTGAATGGACGTACCTTCATTGAAGGCTGTGCATCAGGGCTGGTAACTCGGCACGTAAAAATCAACTACCAATCATTACTGGACCGGAGTTCTGCTGTGGTGACCCCTAACTGGGAAAAGCCGAAAGACACAACAACAACAACATTTGTTGACACTTTTTGACGGGGATAGTCCGACTGGATACATATCCATTTTCAGCGGAGGCCCAGGGAGAAAAGCTTCATACAGATACAAAGAACAAAAATACAATGCAAAAACAATGCAAGAAAGCATGCAAAAAACACACATATCTATCTATCTATATATATATATATATATATATATATATATATATATATATATATATATATATATATATATATATATATATATATATATACATACACACACATGTTAAGCCATTTCCTAGAGCAAAATAATTCAAAATAAGAAGCTGTTACAATTTTACATATAAATCTTTCATGTTACAAGCCATGTCACTGTATACGTTGCATATATATTTGTATATCAGATTATAGGTTCCTTACAAATTTGCATACTTTAAAGGGGATCAAGACAGTTTACCTTTAAATAGGCGATTGCACTTTGTCGAACGGCCACTTCTTCGATGTGTTTTGCGTGAACCGAAACCGCAAAAATTTTTAAATATCGAAAAACATTCGACGTTCGACATTACCGGCCGCACAACACCTCCACACCCATGCTACCATGGGTCAAAAAGGGGCGAGGTTTTGCCATTCGCACATTCGGAAGTCGACTTTGGTGACGATCGCATTTCGGCCTTCGCGCAAGTCGAGTCGCCCATATCAGGATCGGCATTATAAAGGTAAACCATCAAGACGTCACTTATTCAGTCTGCTTGATACAGAGCTACTGGGGTTAAAAACCAATATCTAAGGCGAGATGTCCTCATTAGGCTCACATTAGAGGAGGTTAGCAATTAGTCGGGGGTAGAGCAAGGACATAGCCAACGTACAGTATAGTGTGATTTTTTTTTTTTTTTGAACAGTGCTAGAGAGGGTACTATGGTTTGGTCAGCAGGAAGTGAATTCCATGATTTACCAACAGAGTTGGTGGACAGAGCTTCCCCAGCTGAATTGTTAGTTTTGAAAGTGAAAGCTAACATTTTGTTGGAGGATCTGAGTGTTTTGAGGTTCTGGTAGGAGGTGATAATACTTTTAAGGTCAGGTGTGTATTCTGGCTGGTAAATAATCTTATGGGCAATTACTAGTTCATTGACCAGAAGTAGGTCTGGTAGTTCAAGCCACCCTAGAAGTTCAAGGTTAAGGCAGTGGTGGCTTCTATAGGTAGAAGCAGTGGCAAGTCTGGCAATATGATTATAGCAGTTGGAGTACTTATTCAGGTCAGCTTTACTCAAGTTTGTGAATATGGAGGAGGCAAGGAGGACTGTGGGCAGTAGATGTGTATGTGCAATAACATTCCTAGCTAGGGGGGTTAGGAAGGATTTGATCCTATATAGGAAACCAAGTTTTTTATTAACTGTTTTAATCGTATGGTTGATATGCAAGTCAAACTGCAGGTTATTGTCAACTATTACACCTAGGAGCTTGGTAGAGGGATCAGGCAAGATAATAGTGCCATCATTAGATTTAATGGAAAAGTCTAGAGAGGAGGTCCTACAAGATGGAGAGAACATTAGCAGTTTAGTTTTTTTGGGATTTAGTATAAGATGGCAATTGTGGAGGATGTCTTCAGGTAATGACTGCAGGAAACGCCAAGAGGAGCACCTCATGACAGACCCAAATTCAGCAGCTCTGGAAGAGGCATCATCAAAGGTGCACTTGATAGAGTGGTGAGCCACCTGGGAGGTGGAACCCAAAATCGATAGAGCAGAAGACTTTGCTTCAGATTCAAGGAGGTCAGAATTAACCTGACAAACCTGGGCAATGAAGGCCACAGCATACCTGTTCATGTCGGTCTGGTAACTGTTGGCCCTAAAGGTCAAAGTGTAAGCTGTCTTTCCAATCCTCTCTATGGCCCTACTATCTATATCTGAGAGCACAAACTTGGTATATAGCAAAAGCTTAGAATGCTTGTCAGGGAAGACTGACACCTCAGCAAGAACAGCAGAAGAATGCTTAAATAGGAATCCTCAGGAACCTTATAGAACCTGTCAGGTTTCTATGGACCAGGAGGCTGAGAATCTGGAGTCTTAAAGACAGCTATAAAGGTGTCTATCAAAGCAGCCAACATAGGAGGTACTGCAGAAGTTTAGTAGTGGCTACCTGAAGCAACTCATAATTCCACTTTTGGAAATAAGACACCTGAGAAGAATCCCACTTAAAGTATTTCATCAGTTTGTCTACTGTGTCCCCAAAATATAACTCATCCAAAGATGCCTCAGGGCTAATGTAGTCCTCTTCATCGTAGCCATAAACCACAGGAGAAGTCATCTGAGAAGAGTAAGACAAGGACCCTTTATCAGACTCCAAATCCTCATCCTAGGAATCAGGTTCCATAGGCCCCTTATTAGGAGTTGAAGTCCAGGGGGTAGGCACAGAAACCCATTGGGGAGGTTTCTGGGCAATTATTGCATTGAACAGGACCTGAGTAAACTCTTGCCATTCCCTCTGAGGGTCATTAGGATATACAGAAGAATGTTTAGTCTTCTGTTTTTATTTGGCAGGGATGTCAGCTCTAACAAACACCGGAGGTTCTGAACCTCGACTGGATTCAGGAAGAGTACCTGAAACTTCTTCCCTGACCAGAATCTGCAGAATCCCTCAACAGTCCTCTGAGATAATCAACCAAGGTTCCTCCTTGGCATCCAAAGCAGACACCTGCAAAGCTTCACAGGGCGTCCAGTGGGATCACAGCAGAGGAATCTGAATTGACACTGGACAGCCTAGAGAGCTATCACCTGCTTCTAGAAAGATGTCTGGTGGAGGCTGGACATTCAAAGAATCAGGTCTAGATTTTTTGGCCTTCTTCTTACTTAAAGGAAGTAGCTATGGGTTAGTCAGTTCTGCCATGGTACCCTGGGCTGACTGTTTAAGTCTCTGTTTCTCGAGATAGACACCCAGGGAGGATAACTGGCTTCTAAAAGTCTTAAGGCAAAAATGCATTTTAAATACTACAGGAGGTATGGCCGTGGGAAGCACTCAAACAAAAGAGACACTGTATGTCATAATCCTTTTAGGCAATCTGCCTCCCACACTGACATTTTTCCTTCTTGGATGACATGCACTCTAGGTAAAGTGAAACAAGACCAACAGTAAAAAGAAAAAAGATGCCGACTGGGCACTTATCCGATGGTAGGTATTCAGCACAGCAAAGGGCATTCAGACTGGTGTCAGAGAAGTTCTAGGTTACTGCATGTGTTTGTCACCTTTATGGCCTATGACTGGTAAAGGGAGCCATACATGTAACATACAGCACATACAAGATCTAAAGGCTTTGTTTTACTGGTTCAATGTTGGGTTATCCTTGGCAGTAGATCTCTAATGTTAACAATATTACAACAGTGATAAAAAAGGACATCTTGCTTTATTGGTATGTCTGTCATATGAAATCTTATGGCCTCCATCTCCCACTCCTGCATATTTTGTTCCTCGCATGACTATGCTTAAGCCAGCAGAAAAGATGTCATTAAGATTAAAAATGGGTGAAGAAGAACTGGGTGTTCAGTAAAAGTGACTTGACAAAGTTATAAAGTTTTGCTCCCTCTACTTTTTCAATCATTATACTGGTATGTAAACTAATAACTACTGCAGACTTAATCTTCTAAGAAAACTGGATACTATTTAATAAAAAAGCTTAATCCAAATGTTCAGCATCCTATTCCAGTTATTGCAAATGCTGTTTAGAAAAAGGATATATCGACTGACATTGATAACATAGCACACAGTTCAGAAAAGCTTACAATCTACAACAATGGCACTAACTATGAACTCACAAAGTTGACTACAAATCAGAAAAGAAGGGGATCAGTGCTAGGAAGTGCATAATAGTATTCTTTAGTAAGACAGACACACCTGCAAATTACTACATCGATAATACATCCCTAAGTGTAGACCCCATAGTCAGGGATTGGAGAACACATGCAGGCAGCAATTTGGCCTTTGACCACCATGTGCCTAATGAAATAATAAAATCATTCTGTGTTCCACAACTTATAAGCAAGGGTATGGAATCCAGGTCCAAAGATGTTATTGTTCCATTGTATACTACCATCATATAACACCAATCATCAAGTACAATGCACCCTTCAGCGTGCACCTGACCAGGCATATGCACCAACTGTAGTAACCACAAATGGTCCTCATAAAAAGAATACATGTTATAGAAAGTAAGTTCTAAGCAGACTTCCTAAGATTATTGTCCTTAAACTTTGTTTCTTACATGCTGCTGAGAAGAAACATGTCTGGTCTATAAAGCATCCCCTGATCCAGACTTAATGGACCTGTTGCACATCTGCGAACCAAATAGCACAAGAAACACATGTTCCAGGGACCTAAACTTAGCCTGCAACATAAACAGGACATACTGGAGGGACATGTATGTGCTTCAGAGGCTGCTTCTTCTCTAGAACAGGCTTCCCATCTATGTGAGGTAAGATTCTTCCCTGCACTTATTCTAGTAAAACATGGATCACTGGAAGAGGAATCACAAATTTCCCCCTTGTCTGGCACCTATATCTCTGTTAGATACAGGAAGCTTATAATACTTGACCACTAATACCCAAAAGTTTATATACATCACACATATCTTTTGGGACCAGTAACTTTCTAATATTTCTGGAAGGAATGGCTAGGCTTAAAAAGGCCATTTAGGTTCATTAGACTTCTGTTTTCCTATGAACTGATGATGATGGTATATGAGTAGATTCATGCTGTGTAATCTTCACTGCCTCTAGACATGGTATACAAAACAGAAGTAAGAAGTACACCGGTAGGTATCACTGTGATACAGCATTCCTCACAGAGCCATCCAGTGATACAGCACTCTACACAGAGGCATCAGTGATACAGCACTCCACACAGAGCCACCAGTGATGCAAAACTCCACCCAGAGCTGCCAGTGATACAGCACTCCACACAGAGCCATCAGTGATACAACACTCCACATAGAGCCATCCATTGATACAGCACTGCACACATAGCCATGCAGTGATACAACACTCCACACAGAGTCACCAGTGATAAAGAACTCCACACAGAGCCATGCAGTGATAAAACACTCCACACAGAGCCACCAGTGATACTGTAGAGCACAGAGAGCCATGCAGTGATACAACACTCCATGCAGAGCCATCCAGTGATACAATATTCCACACAGAGCAATCCAGTGATACAGAACACCACACAGAGCAACCAGTGATACAACAATCCACTCAGAGTCATCAGTGATGCAACACTCCACACTGACCCATCAATGATAAAACACTCCACACAGAGCCATCCAGTGATGCAGCACTCTACACAGAGGCACCAGTGATACAACATTCCATACAGAGCCATCAGTTATAAAACACGCCACAGAGAGCCATACAGTGATACAGCACTCCTCACAGAGCCATCCAGTGATAGAGCACTTAACAAAGAGGCATCCATTGATACAGCATTCCACACAGAGTCACCACTGATACAACACTCCACAAAGAGCAATTGAGTGATACAACACTTAACACAGAGCCACCAGTGATACAGCACTCCACACAAAGCCATCAGTGATGCAACACTCCACACTGACCCATACAATAATACAACACTCCACACAGAGCCACCAGAGATACCAAACTCTGCACAGAGCCATCCAGTGATACAGAACTCCATAAAGAGACATCCAGTATTAAAGCACTCCACACAGAACTACCAGTGATGCTGCACTGCACAGAGAGCTATGCAGTGATACAGCACACCGCACAGAATCATCCAGTGATACAACACTCCACACAGAGCCATCCAAAGATACAGAACTCCACACAGAGCCACCAGTGATACAACACTCCACAAAGAGCCATCAGTGATGCAACACTCCACAAAGATCCATCAGTGATGCAACACTCTACAAAGAGTCATCAGTGATGCAACACTTCGCACTGACCCATAAATGATAAAACACTCCACACAGTGCCATCCAGTGATACAGCACTCCACGCAGAGCCATCCAGTGATACAGCACTCCACAAAGAGACATCCAGTAACACAGCATTCCACACAGAGTCACCAGAGATAGAACACTCCACAAAGTGCCATCCAGTGATACAACCCTCCACAAAGAATCACCAGTGATACAACACTCCACACAGAGCCATCAGTGATGCAACACTCCACACTGACACATACAGTGATAAAACCCTCCAATCAGAGCCACCAGTGATACAACACTCTACACAGAACCATCCAGTAATACAGCACTCCTCACAGAGCCATTCAGTGATAGAGCACTCCACAAAGAAGCATCCATTAGTACAGCATTCCGCACAGAGTCACCAGTGATACAACACTCCACAAAGAGTCATCCAGTGATACAACACAGAGCCACCAGTGATACAACATTCCACACACAGCCATCAATGATGCAACACCTCACAATTATCCATACAATGATAAAACACTCCATACAGAGCCTCCAGTGATACAGAACTCCACAGAAAGCCACTAGTGATACAGAGCTCCACACAGAGCCATTCAGTGACACAACACTCCACAAAGAGCCATCCAGTGATACAGCACTCCACACAGAGTCACCAGAGATACAATGCTCCACAGAGACCATCCAGTGACACAATGCTCCACACAGAGCCATCCAGTGACACAACACTCCACACAGAGCCATCAATGATACAACACTCCACACAGAGCCATGCAATGATACAGCACTCCACAGATAGGCATCCAGTAATACAGCATTCCACACAGAGTCACCAGTGATACAGAACTCCACCCAGAGCTATCCATTGATAGAGCACTCCACAAAGAGCCATCCAGTGATACAGCACTCCATACAAAGCCACCAGAGATACAATGCTCCACAGAGAGCCATCCAGTGACACACTGCTCCACACAGAGCCATCCAGTTATACATCACTCCACAGAGACCCATCTAGTGATAAAGTACTCCAGTCAGAGCTATACAGTGATACAGCACACCACACAGAGCGAGTCAGTGAATGAGAACTCCACACAGTGCCACCAGTAATACAACACTCCACGCAGACCCATCAGTGATACAACACTCTACACAGAGCCATCTAGTGATACAGCATTTCATACAGAGCCATCCAGTGACACAACACTCCACATGGGCCAATTAGTGATACAGTGCTGCACACAGAACCATCCCATGATACAGCACTGCACACAGAACCATTCAGTGATACAACACTCCACACAGAGCCACCAGTGTTATAACACTCCACACAGAGCCACCAGTGTTACAACACTCCACACAAAGCCATCCATTCACACACAGCCATCCAGTGATGCAGTTTTCCACAGAGAGCCATCCAGTGATACAATACTTCACACATAGCCATCCAGTGATACAGCATTCCATACAGATCCATCCAGTGGTAAAACACTTCAAATAGAGCCATCCAGTGATGCACCACTCCTCACACATCCATCTAGTGATAGAGCACTCCACAAAGAGGCACCAAGTGGTACAGCATTCCACACAGAGTCACAAGTAATACAACACTCCATAAAGAGCCATCCAGTGATACAACACTTCAAACAGAGCCACCAGTGGTACAACACTCCTCGCAGAGCCATCAGTGATGCAACACTCCACAATGACCCATACAATGATAAAACCCTCCACACAGAGCCACCAGTGATACAGAACTCCACACAGAGCCACAGAACTCCACACAGAGCCACTCGTGATACAGAACTCCACACAGAGCCATCCAGTTACTCACACTCCACACAGAGCCATACAGTGATATAGCACTCCACACAGAGCCATCTAGTGAACAGCACTCCACATAGAGCCATACAATGATACAGCACTCCACAAAGAGTGATTCGGTGAATGAGAACTCCACACAGAGCCACCAGTAATACAGTACTCCACACAGACCCATCAGCGATACAACACTCCACACAGAGTCATGTAGTGATACAGCATTCCACACAGAGCCATACAGTGATACAGCACTCCATACAGATCCATCCAGTGATACACCACTCCACACAGATCCATCCAGTGATAAAACACTTCACATACAGCCATCCAGTGATACAGAACTCCACAGAGAGCCACCAGTGATACAACACTTCAAACAGAGCCATCCATTGATACAGCAGTCCACACAGAGCCATCCAGTGATACAGCTTTCCACAGAGAGCCATTCAGTAATACAACACTTCACACAGATCCATCCAGTGGTACAGCATTCCACACAGATCCCTCCAGTGATAAAACACTTCACATACAGCCATCCAGTGATACAGCACTCCACACAGAGCCATCCATTGACACAACACTCCACAGAGAGGCATCCACTGTTTCAGTCCTGTTTTAGTAATTATGAGTTATAGGCAGTAAAAACAGTGTATTACATTACTTGGGCCTTGCAGCTAATATTAAACCTTAATATGTTATTTCTGTAAAAATTACAAATATATTGAAAAATGGGTGGAAAACTAAGCTCATCATTAATGCAGCACCCAAGTATGTCATCAGTTCTGCATCACACTACTCAGAAAAGTGATTTCTAGCAAAGGTAATGGTTTAGTGAGCCTTCTTGCTGCTTAGTATGAGGCCGTACTGACTAATTATTCATGGGGAGTTATTTCTGAATCCATGATCCTAGCTGAAACAGATATTAAGAGTCAAGTAGAAGCTTCACATCCTTGATGCATGTTTCCACCTGCCATATGCTTCTCCTCTGACAGTGCTTGGTATGAAACTGGATCAAATCTCTTTGTTTTCTTCAAAGATGGATGAGCTAGCAGTGGCAACATACAGCTACCCTCCTTATCCATTCTCCTGGCTCTTAGATTATGAAATTATCTTAACACATTTGGCTCACAATCAGGTATTATCCTACTTTGAAAAAGAACTGATAAACAATGGACAATGAATTTAGAAGTAGTGTTCATCTGCATTACAAAATCAGAATATGCTAATCTTTTGAATGAGCTTGGTATGAGTATTAAAACTTTATTGATGTAACATGTTTAATGTTTTATTTACACGTTGCAAACTATATAGAAATTTACAGAATTTCTGTTGTGCAATTTGTTAATGTAGATCAAGATAATTGTTAGAAATAAAAGATATGTGCATTTAGTTTTTTTTTTTTTTTTTGTAAACTGTTTGCTATGAATGTTGTCAATAGAGTTGTAATTTTGGATCAAAAAAAGAGTAAACATTATTGTATGTTGTTTATTCCAAATGTAAGGATAGCAGTGTTGATACCCTTTGTAGGTCTCAGTCTTTGGCTCAGAACCCCCTCGGCCACTATTCTTACCCACTGCCAGTCATGAGCTGATAGTATTGTTAAACATCACTGTCTAGCTTCTGCACATACTTTGGTACATTATGTGTATGGGACATGCCTTATATACAAATCATCAAATGTGATTAAAAGGAGCAGTGATGTGCCATTAACTGAACAAACCACAGAGGTGTAAACTCATCACGTTTAGCTAATAAACATTGAATCATATGCTCCTTATCCGTAAGTCTACGTTTCTTAGGTGAGGAAGGAACACAGCATAACAACTTCTGCTTCAAGTCTTCCAAATGGTTCTGCTCTAAACATATAGCATGTAAGACATCTGTGATGTAGAAATCCTTCTTTGATAATAAACTCCTTAGTCTACGGTGCCAGCCTTCTACAGCATTCTGGCTCCTTGGATAGCCCATCGTGCAAGTATCTGACTAATTCCAGAAAGACACATCAAAGAGAGGGGTTGTCTCTCAGAGGTAGTACCTTGCATGCCATAGCATCTAGGATGGCCTAAGATGTAGTTATTCCTGAAAATATCGCATAAGGGTGTACCACTATCACCCAAAGCCTCCTCAATAGATGTTAATGTTTCCAATATGTGTTCTGTATGTATAAATGCCAGAGCAGGAATCTGTTTACATAAAAGTGCAAACTGTGTGTCAGTACCATACACTTGTGTTAAATTGAGCTTCTGTATCTGCCTCCACAGAATCTGGCACAGGTGAAACTAGCAACCTTTTGCTGTACTATTTGGAAGGTGCTTTACAATGCTATTAACCGCCCCTTTTTCAAAATCACTTAGAACCATTTTGGGTCTTAACTGCAGTTGGAATTCCTCACATATGGACAGCAAAGTAGCCCAGAACTGATCATAGCACTCTTCACATTTGCAAGGGAGACTGAAATATACAACAGGTACAAATTTATTGGTTGCATTACCATCCAAACTACAATGTACACATTACACCTGCTTACATTCTCTTGTGCTAATGGGAAAGGTGCCATCCACCAAAATATAATCAGAATTACATAGTACACCAAGATTACTCTCTGTTGTCATAATAACTACATCATTGGTATGGCTCCTTAAGGTGCTGTGTTTAATAATGAACTTCAAAGGTACCGTGTCTGGGCTGAGATCCTTCAGACTAGCTAGGTCCACTCTAGGATGTGTACTGTTGCTATGCCTCACCCTATGGACTCATTGCTTTAGTGCATCGGTATTGGTCATGGTAGTGACTACATCAATGTTCGTGCTTGCTAGTACCTCTGACACAATCCTACACGGATCCTCTAATATCTGCTCAGCTCTCTTCTTAATTGTCACATGGACCTTTGTCTGTTCTACCCTGACAACATCAGGTGCATGGAAATGTCCTATATTTTTCAGTAGCTTCTCTCCACTATCACATTTTTCTGTTATGCACCAGCCCTTACAGTTCTGCTTAGATTTCTGTGTACAAAACCAGTAATTTTTCTCTAATGTTTTATTCTCCAAATAGTACTGGTAGCCATGTATGCAAAGTATTGACCTCTTAGACATTCCCGTGCCATAGCCAGTGCCTATTACTCCAGGAAAACTCAATGCATGCCGCTCAGCCATCTTATCTTAGCACACCTATAAGTCAATCACAATTTCACGATTACTAAAATTTGTATACACTACACGAGGATAACTACAATCCACCCTATACTGTCAACATGCTCTTTTTGATATACATGAATAACAGTCACACACAATACATAACATTCACTGACATAGGTACCAGCTAGCTAAACTGCAAATACACCACGTAACCTTAGCCGTACCCTTCTACAATCACACTTCACAACAACAATACTATGAGTTATGCATCAATATACTTTCAGTAATACTTAACATATGTGGTTGCATTTTCAAATTAATGACATAGTACACATTACAACTTTTATAACAATTTAAACAGGTAATGCACATTTTAAATTATAATGCAGACTACATGTCAACATTCACCTCAATTAGGCAGCCATGTCACCCAAATTAATATTGATTATTACAGCAATTAAATGACAGTAACTATACACATGTCTAGTAGGACACAATTTCTATTATAGCAACATAGTGAAATGTAGACATGTAAAGTTATACACATGTAACTATGGATTACATTTACATAATACACTTACTTAACCGTATGCACATACAGATAAGTTGCATTGCTTTAACATAAGTTGTACACTGTACTGGTCAGGATTTACATATACTAATACAAATCGGCCCTGCAATATTGTAATACGGCTGTACTTGCAGCATTTCTCTGTTCCATACTCACCCTTCCTAGGTATTCTTTAATGTTCAATGGTCTATATGCAGACGTCATCTATCAACAGGTTCCAAACATCCACTTAATTCCATGATGTAATCCCAAATGATCTGCCTACATCAGCTACTGTTCCTTCCTCACATCACTTCATTATGCCGTGCCTCCTATAAACTTATAAACTTAAACATATAAACATCACTGCAACAGACAAGACCGCAACACATCTGTGTTGTCATCATCTCATAATGACGGCTTCCATTCTGCAACGTTCATATGTGCGACAACGACAGATTTATGGTGATATGTATTCAAAATTATGACTGGACATCAAAACACAGGTTCAGAATAGTATACTTCGAACTTCTGGTCATCAGGTAAGTGAATGGCGACATTCTAATAGTAAACCATATATATATATATATATATATATATATATATAGATATATATATATATATATATATATATAGATATATATATATATATATATATATATATATATATATATATATATATATATATATTTAAATTTAAATATATCTATATATATATATATATATATATATGTATATATATATATATATATTGGTCTGCTTCTAAATCGTGAATCTCAAAATCTCTAAATTAAAAATACTGAAACCAAAATCTCTAAAGCTCAAAATACTGAAAAATTAAAATACTGAAACTCAAAATACTGAAATTCAACATATCGAAAAAAACACAGGACGACAAGACTAAGTATATTGCAGCACAACTACATACAGAAGCATATTACTCATCTCCAAATATAGGCAGAGGGGCAAGCCCCCATGCACCTCCCATTTTTGTGCCCCCACACCCCCTGCTTCTTAAATATATCAACTCCGAGATTGCACTCCACAGCAGAAAATATCAAACATACCATTACATGCTTCATGACTGCCTGTTGTAACCTCAGTCATGCTCCCTTTTAATTTTCTATACAACAACATAACTCATCCTTGTGTAGTGAAGTACAATCTCGGAGTTGATATATTTAAGCAGCAGGGGGCGTAGGGGTGCAGCCCCCCATATAGGGAGTGCAGGGGGGCCTATACTTGGAGAAGAGTAACATGTTTCTGTATGCAGTTGTGCTGCAAAATAGTTAGTCTTGCTGTCCTGTGTTTTTTTCAATATTTTGAGTTTCAGTATATTGGGTTTTCAGTATTTTGAACTTTAGATAAAAGCCGTGGTGGTGCAGCGTTAGCATTATCACCTCACAGCAAGAAGTTCTCCCATTTGATTCTCGGCTGGGGCGCCTTCTGTGTGGAGTCTACATGTCCTCCCTACAGTCGAGTGGCATTCGAAAGACATGCATGAATGGGCGTGCCTTCTTTGAAGGTTGGGCATTGGGCTGGCACCTCGGCACCATAAAAAATCTACTGCAAATCATTAGAGGACCGGAGTTCTGCTGTGGTGACCCCTAACTGGGAAAAGCCCAAAGAAGAACATTATTTTGAGCTTTAGAGATTTTGGTTTCAGGATTTGGAATTTAGAGATTTTGAGATTTGGAAGTGGACCCATATATATATATATATATATATATATATATATATATATACACTCACACGCATTACATCTCTCTCTCTTTCTATATACACATATATATTCACACACACACACACACACACACACACACACACACATATATATGTGTATATATATATATATATATATATATATATATATATATATATATATATATATATATATATATATATAAAACTAAAACATGAAATATATTTATAGATTATATTTTGCGCATTCCAGTCTTCTTGACATTTCTATACATTCTAATATGATTTTGTATAAATCATAGTGCATTTCAAGTAATGTCTCATTTCTTTTTTGTCTTATAGTTCAGGAAGGTCAAGGCTCATAACAGCAAACATCTTTGCCAGTAAACACATTTCATAAATAAGCCTAACTAAATAAACTGCAGAGCCCTGCCTAGGCATTATTAGTTTGCAGAGATGGAGGGCTTCTTACACTGTGGTTGACATAATGCTATTTCTAGCACTCTAGCATGTAGCAAAGATTTATACCTAGTGCAGGAATCCTTTTATATGAAAGAATGCCCTTTGACTAGAACTGGTTTTACAAATGTCACCACACCATATATTCATGTTTAATATTTTTCTTGCAAAATCACTAAACAGGTGCTCACTATAAATAGCATGTGTATGCTGACAAGGATGTCCTTGTAATTTGTTTTAACAATCCTTTTTAAAGGAACACTGGGCAAAAACTATGTTTTATTTTCACATGTGTTAGAGGAACCAGGTATCTGAACTGGAAAATCAAGGTGCCGTATTAGTGTTTAGAAATTGCAATGGTATTCAAACATGCTTGTTACAGATGTAATGCAAACGTTCAGTTGACTAAGAATAATCTAACTGCCAGCAATGACCTGAGTCTCATCTAGTAGGTGGGACAATTTGAGATTTGTGACTCTAAAGTGCTTATCACATGCCTGTTTATTTCATTCCCCTCTTTGCGCCTCTTTTTTTCTTTAAGAAAAAAGAATGATTATATGCTAACAAGAAATTTGAATATGCTCTTTTGAATGCCTTGTGTAACCTATACAGTACTGCAACTATTTTCCTGCATAGAACTCAAATAATCTATGCAATTAATGTAATTCAGAATCATGTTATTAAGTTATTACTGGATGTCAGATTTTCAAGCACAAACTAGTATTGCCAGTGTACAACTGCTTGCCTAAGATGATGTTGTCAATTGTAGATGGTGGGCCATGAACAGCTCCTTAAGCATGCATCTATCACAACCTTCTAGTATAGTGAAGTTTCATTCCTTCTCATCTTGTTATGTTTTGATCAGTGAAAATGTACTCTTTTGGATTCATCATTCTAGAAAACAAGGGCTGTGTCATTCTCTGCAGATCTGACCGTTAATGAAACAACCTTGGAATGACTTAATGGGTTTCTTTACGTTATTTTCTTGCTCTATAATGTACAGTAGTATAGGTTCATGGAGATTACTAGGCTGATGGCTGAAGAACCTTTACAAGCCTAGCAGGAGGATGGCATGAGTTTGTGCCTATGCCTAGAGTATTTTACAAATTGACCCCATCCATAAGAGACATAGGCACTACCCCAGGTGTGAATTTGCGATCCCTCATCCATCAATCCAAATTGCTCTTGAAGAGGGCCAGAGAAGGGCCTTGCTTAACTAGAACAGGAAGCCTGATCCAAAGAAGAGACAGTCTCTGAGACACATATCTGTCTGTCAGCATTATATTTCAAGTTGCTGACTAAGTTTAGTTCCCTAGAATGGATAACCCCCATGCTGTTGGTCTTGGAGATGTGTAGCAGTTCCATCAGGGCTGGATTTGTGCCTGTCTTGTAGGTCAGACAAGGATGACTTCTTAATAGTCAATATGAGACAGATTAAAGGGATGGGGTCTTTTAGTCTATCCGCACACAGCATGTTTGTGATAAACCTCTAAAAATACAGGGTGTTAACAACATGTACTACTTTTTTTTAATTTTAGTTGTTTTCCTTTTTAATAAAGTGATCTTCCTTTGGTATCTTTTGCTGTATTAGTCTTCCTTTTAATGGCCACTGTCATGATCAACATCTTCTTTATCAGCAGATGTTAGCTCCAGCATGTAATCAAATAAGTGGGTGGCAAAGATGCAACCTGTTTTTGCATCAAGGGGTACAAAAAAACATGCATGGTAAAAACACTTCTGCCACTTTGAGTGAGTTTTTAGCTGCCTCTTTATCGTGGTAGATGCCACTTCCTTCAGAATATAAGATGATTTTAGACAAGTTCATTACAGTCCCCAATTTCTTTAGTATAAATTCACAATATGCAATTCAATGATGCCCTTTTTGTTTATCAGCTTGTCAGTGTTTGACTCTGGATTGAAAGTACTTGTTTAAAATAGATCACTAAGAAAACCACTTTCTTAAACTCATTTCTTTTACTGTCGGCATTTCAATTAAAACCTTATATACTCATAATTTGCTAGATACTACAGAAATGTAGAAATTATGAAGCCTTTCAAACTCTGGCTTGCGCATTATTTTATAACATTATAATGAATGCATATTGTTCTATATCAATGTAATATTTGCTTATACTATGCCATACAACCTTATCTCCCTGAGTTTCTAACTTCTTCTCGTAAGTATAAAATGTTTCTGTGTTTCTACTTCCTCATGTATGTATAAAATTAGACTATATAGTATGCAGCCCACTATTCTTTTTGATCATTGTACATTTGTATTGTTACTATTATGTTTTTTGTTCTAACTGGAGCTTTTCTCCCTGGGCCTCCACTGAAAAAGGACATGTGTCCAGTGGACTTTCCCAGTAAACAAATGTAAAATAATATAGCAATAACCCACGCCTGGGTAGGGGTAATGCTTGATTTACCCACGGTTGGTGTGGTTTGGTCATGAGGGCGAACTATAACTCTGATTTACAACATGCATGCTGTCCAATCAGCGTGCAAGTTTTGGAATATTAATGGGGAGGTCGTTGTATAATAAATAGTAATAAATAATGAAAGATTCACTGAAGTGCAAACCCATTTATATGAACTAGCAGTCATAAAAGGACAGAGATAATAACATTGGGTTATTCCCCCATCTGTCTAGACAGAAGTACAGAGAAGGTCAGAAGGAGTTGCACGGTGTTTTTGTAGACTTAGAGAAAGCATATGACAGGGTGCCTAGAGAGGAGTTGTGGTATTGTATGAGGAAGTCAGGAGTGTCAGAGAAGTATGTAAGAGTGGTACAGGATATGTACGAGGGTAGTGTGACAGCGGTGAAGTCTGCGGTGGGAGCAATGGATGCATTTAAGGTGGAGGTGGGATTACATCAAGGATCAGCTCTGAGCAATTTCTTATTTGCAATGGTGATGGACAGGTTGACAGACGAGATCAGACAGGAGTCCTCGTGGACTATGATGTTTGCAGATAACATTGTGATCTGTAGTGAGAGTAGGGAATAGGTGGAGCAGACCCTGGAGAGACGGAGATATTCTCTAGAGAGAAGAGAAATGAAGGTCATTAGGACTAAGACAGAATATATGTATGTGAATGAGAGGGAGGATAGAGGAATGGTGAGGATGTAAGGAGTAGAGGTGGCGAAGGTGGATGAGTTTAAATAGTTGGGATCAACAGTTCAGAGTAACGGTGAGTGTGGAAGAGAGGTGAAGAAGAGAGTACAGGCAGGATGGAGTGGGTGGAGAAGAGTGTCAGGAGTGATTTGTGACAGATGAGTAGCAGTAAGAGTGAAAGGGAAGGTCTAAAAGAGGGTAGTGATACCAGCTATGTTATATGGGTTGGAGGTTGGAGACAGTGGCATTGACAAAAAGGCAGGAGTTAGAGCTGGATGTGGCAGAGTTAAAGATGTTAAGATTTGCACTGGGTGTGACGAGGGTGGACAGGATCAGGAATAAGTATATTAGAGGGTCAGCCCAGATTGGAAGGTTTGGAAACAAAGCATGAGAGGCAAGATTACGTTGGTTTGGACATGTGCTGAGGAGGGATGCTGAGTATATTGGGAAAAAGATGCAAAGGTTTATGGATGTGGTGAGAGACGACATGCAGGTGGTTGGTGTGACAGAGCAAGATGCAGAGGACAGGAAGAAATGGAAACAGATGATCCGCTGTGGCGACCCATAATGGGAGCAGCCAAAAGAAGATGATGATGAGTGAATGAATATAGAAGTAGTGGAGAAGGTAAGGGGGTTTGATGAAAGAAAGATTACTGTGAGAAAATTAGATTAAAATGTATTGCAGAAATACATATGGTGAGAGACATAGTAGAGAAGAATGCGAGAGTTTCCATTAGGTATAAGGGAGAAATACATGAAGAAGGGGTGTAAGAAGAATGGAGGTGGTATGGAGGCTAGGAGAGGAGTTGTTAGTGGCAAGACTGGAGATGTTGTGGAGGCTAGGTGGGGAGTTGTTAGTGGTTTAGGGTGTAAAGAGGTAAGAGTTAATAAGAAAACTGTAGCGAAGATGCTTTTTATAGGATAAAGATAGGTGTAATGAGGCATGAAACGTAAAAATTCCCCTATTGGCCTGGTTCCTAAGAAACAGGAGGGTGAGTTCAGATTGATTTATCACTTATCTCACCAAGTGGGGGGTTCAATCAATGATTTTATTTACCCTAACTGACCAAGGTACACTACTCTTCTTTGGATCTGGTGGTGGCATCATGGGCTATATAGGCACCTGGCTCAGTAAGACAAATATCCAATCTGCTTTCTACCTTCTCCCTGTAAGACAAGAGGATTGGCCTTATGTAGGATTTCAGTTCAATGGGGAGATATCTTTCAACACTGCAATGCCAATGGGATATACTGTGGCTTGTGCAACATTGAAATATTTAGCCCAGCTTTACACTGGAGTTGGTGAAAATGCCCCCCACCAGTCATCAGTACACTACCTAGATGAATTTTTGATAGTTGGGGAGAGTCAGGATGGTGCTTCAGAAGGGATGTCCATTTTCAACCAGCTCTGCAGCAAGTTGGGGGTACCCATGGCCAACAACAAGTTAGAGGGTCCAAGCCATGTCCTGACTTTCTTGGGCTTAGATATAGATGCCACTGATAATTCCTTCAAGCTTCCTCCGCTCAAACTGGAAAAAGTCTGGCAGTTACTTTGGGGATTTCTGTGTTCCAGCAAAGTATGGGTAGAAATAATGTTATGTTTTTTTTTAATTTTGCTTGCAGGGTGGTTTCTCCAGGCTGAACTTTCTTAGCATCCATGCCTGACTTGCTGAAAGCTAATAGGCCCAATAATCACCTGGTCATGTTGACCAGATGGGTTAAAGAGGACCTTTGGTTATGGTTTAGCCAGTTTATTGCAGTTGCTTTCTGGCAGTCCCTTTGGATTACAGCCACTGAACTTGAGCTTCTTACTGATGCAGCTCGGGGGTCTGGTATGGGGGGGGGGGGGTTAGGGGTAGTTGCTTTGCTGAAATTTGGCCAGAAAGTTGGTTGATGGAGAGGAACAGGGGCATCACATTTCCAGAAATTATTCCCATTTGGGTGGCAGTGATAGGTTACCTAACAAGAGGATAATTTTTTTTCACTCAGGTAATATTGCAGTGATTCACAGTCTCAAAAAGTTTTCTTCCAGGTCCAGATGGGTCCACATTCATCAGGCTTTTAGTTTTGATGAGTTTACAGATTAATTTGTCATTTTGGTGTGTTCGTGTCCCCAGTCATCTTAATCCTATAGCTGCAAGCTTTCCTGGTTTCAGTTTGCCAGGTTTTGTCTCTTGGACATGCATCTTGATCTAAAGGGTACCTTACTGCTCTGGAAGTCTGGCTAATTGGAGAAGACTAGCATTATCAGTTTGGCAAATGTTTGGGTCAGCAACACTAGGAAAGCTTACTTGTCATCTCTACAGCTTTTCAAGAGATTCTACAGGTCTTTGATCCCTGGTCCTAAGCCATGGGGGGTGCCGTTGTTGATGCAATTTTAGTGGCTAGGTCCACAGGGAGGGATTCACCTAAAACTCTCAGAGTATACCTGGTGGCTTTAGGATGGTTGGAGTGTTTTTTTTTTTTTTTTGGGGGGGGGGTGGCCTTCAGGCTATGTAAATACACTGGGTTATAGGGAGGATACATAAGAGCCTAAAGAACATGCAGAAAACTTCCCAGGATTCCAGAAAATCTATTGGGAGATAACTGCTTCCCCTTGTTATTCAAAGTCTTGATAGGGACATTGGTGAATTTCATTTGTTTGCTCTATAGCTGCTTTGTTCACCTCTTTGTATGCAGGTGCATTCTGGGTCAATTAATTACGTATATACCTTTGTTGGGAGGATCTTGTCATCTACAGGGAGTTTGTCTTGATTTGGTTGAGACAAGAAAAGAATGATCAATCTGGTAAAGTTCAGCAAGTGAGCCATTGTGCTAGTCACCTGTCCTGTGCATTGGGTAAGTTTACTAATTAATATTACCCCCTTTGGAGAAAAGGTCAGGCCTGGTTTTCATGTGGGCCTCTAGCAGGACTTTAAACCATCTGAAATTAATGACTTTCTTAGGCAGGCCTTGGCAGGGAAAGGAATTCACCCACAAGGATACTCTTCCCATTCCTTTCAGATAGGCCATATCTCAGAATTGGCAGTGGAAGGGAAATCTGTGCAGGTCATTCAAAGAATGGGAAGGTGGGTCTCTTGATGCCTTTTTGTCATATTTCAGGCATTAATTTTTATTTCTGCTGCAGGTAAGGAGGTGATTTGGCTCTTGGGCTATTCTTTTATTCAGAGATCATCCATACAAGCCTTGGCCCACCCAGCTGGTCATGTAAGTTGTTTTGAAAGCAACCAGTGGAGAGTTCATTCGTTTGGTTTCCCAGATCTTAGTTGTTTTCAGTTTTGGGATATATGGCACAAGATTACAATGGAAGAAGCCTTTCCCACATTGAGATAATTCACCTCGGGGGAAGTGATCTGGGTCAAGCTCCAAGAAGATACTGTTGAGCAGAATCTTATCTGATATAGAACACTTGCAGCAGCTATGTCCGAAGGTAGCTCTCTTTTGGTCTGCCATTATCCTTAGACTGTACTGGAAGGGCACTAGAAGGCCTAGCGCCACTGAGAGAGTGAGACATCTTATCAACCAGAGAGTCAAACAGACTGCTAGCCAAATTGGTTTTCAGATGACTGAGCATAGTGATACTGATAGACTGGAACATGATTTCTATTATTTGGAAAATGTTGAATTAAATAACATGGGTTTAATTTGGATCTGGTTGTTGCTATTCAAAAATTGTCAAAGTATCTTGATTTCTTTCATAACCCAGAATTTATTTGTGAGGCCATTGATTTGAGGGGAATGGCATGGCAGGCCGGTTTAGTGGTAGCATTACGGCTTCATCCCCCTTGCGTCCCCCCCCGTTCTTGTTCAGCAGCCTCAGCTCTCTTCAAGTTGGACCAGTTTTGACCAGTGGCTTGTAAGTATGAGTTAAACAAGTTAGCCATCAGGTCTGAGGTAGCCAGGAATACACACCCAGTTTTCTTTGAGGTGATAGCTGGAACAGGCAGGTGTACACCAACCAGCTTGAGTCGATGGTTTGATGATATTTGTTGATATGTTGCTTATGAATTGATTATGGCATTGCTATAGGCTGTCTGTGACTGTTGCATACTAAAAGTTGTCAAAGTCAGTCTGTGGTGTTTTATGACTCACCTCAGTGGACTACACCATTTGTATTTTGTATTATGATAAAGATAATCATGCTTCACTTGAAGAAAAACTCACTACCTCTGAAGCTCCAAAGCCTTTGAAGAGTGAAAAGAAACTACTTACCATCCATGAATAATACTATAAACTGTGGTAAGTTACCTGTCTTAAGACAACTTGTACAAATGTGATATAAGTTACTGCTGCGATAATGACATGCCATTTGGTAAAATCTGATTACTATGTTACAAGTCACTGATTTTTAAGATAAAGCCGAGGTTTGGAATAAGATTAATACTGATATTTTGGTTCTGGTTAAAATTAAGATTAAGCTTAAAGTTAACCTCAGGGCTCCATTCTAGGTCCTCTCCTTTTCTCCTTGTTCATCAATGACCTCCATGCTGTAATCCCTCAAGCAACCACTATACAATATGCAGATGATTCTATGCTCATATGTACTGCCAATACTTCATCTGAACTTCAAACCCTAACCCAGAAATTCTTTAGCACAGTAGAAGCTTGGTTCTTGAAACGCTGCCTCCTGCTGAATGCTAAAAAGACCACGTTCTTGCTCTTCTCACCTAACACTAAGACCCCCCCATTGATTTCTCAATAAAATCGAATAATGGCACCCTTATATCCCCAGACTCCTTCACCAAACTGCTAGGCATCACAATTGATAACAATCTCACCTTTGATAACCATATTAACAATACCATTAAAACAGTAAACAGAAAAATAGGCTCCTTATATAGAATAAAACCTTTCTTAACCCCAACATCCAGAGGTAAAAGTGCTCACTCCCATTTAATCTCATCCCTTCTGTATGCTTCACCCATATACACTAACCTAAAAAAAACTAATCTTGTCAAACTAGCCAACTCCTATAACAATATAGCCAGATTTGCCACTGGGAGCCATTATAGAACTCACCATTGTCTGAAACTACAGCAACTTGAATGGTTAGAACTAAAAAAAACATTTTGATACTTTCACAAATTACCATAGTTCATAAAATATTTTACCAACCAAGCAACACCCCTATACTTTCCAACCTTATTACCCCTTACAGAAATCTCAACTCCTTACGATCTTCCAGGAAACTTCTTGCTAACACAAGCAAGTCTAATAACCTGGCAGGTGACTCCTTATTCAGCAAACTGCAATATGCTGCCACAAGAGCTAATTATACTTCCTTCGCTGCCCCTTTTTAAACAAAGGCTAAAGAAACACCTTAAGACACACTGGTTATGCCCCTGTTCCAACCCTGACTAATCCTCTGATTTCCTCTACTCTACCACTATACTGCATCCTCTGCTATAGTCCTTTTAAGTAGTGAATATCTCAAGTAATTTTCATAAGTCTTGTCATGAATGTTCTGTCTCAATCCTTCTGTATATTTTTTTCTCAAATAACATTCTGTAAAATGACCTTTCCTATTTCTGTATAATCAATGGAAAGAAATCTTTTCTTTCCTCAAGAATTAGCTGACACTTAGCATTATAACATAATTTCCTTGTATTATTGTTGCAGGATATATATGTGTGATATGATCTGAAAAAAAATGTTTTGTATAATACTGTGATGTCTTTACTGTATCTCTGTGTTTACAAATGGAGCTTATCTCCTCGGGCCTCCACTGAAAATGGACATACAATCCAGCTGGACTAGCCCGGTTAACAAATGTAAAATAAATAAATAAATAAATAAAATAAACTTTAAAACTGGAATTATAGAGTTTGTAGTTTTATGTATAGGATTTGGAAAATGGGTTTTGTCTCAGTCAATGTCTTAGTATGTACTTTTCTAAGTTTTGCATGTGGACTGCATCTTTATAGAAAAAAACAACTCTGCCAGGGGTGGCTCATGCTATAGAACTGCAGGACTGCAGCCCCCCCACCTGTAAAATGAATAAAATAAATTCCCCATCCCCCCACCATAGAACATATAAAATTAAAAATTTCTGAACTCCGCACATGCGTGCTTAGTTCCTGACTGCTGTGTTAGGCAGACCAGAACTCCACACACACTTGTGTGCTCATTCATGAACTCTAGACTGCTCTGATAGGCAGTCTGGATAGGGAAGGCAGGAAATTCCACCCTTCCAGCCCAGAGGTCTGTGCGGTGATGACCACACAAACTGGAAGGTCACCGGACTGCATCACCCACAGGCTCCAGCCTCCTCACGGGAGACCCAACAGCATGCGGTGTGTGTGTGTGCCTCCTCATGGGAGACCCAATGGCATGCATGCTCCAGCCTCCTCACGGGAGACCCAACAGCAGAGAGTGTGTGTGTGTGTGTGTGTGTAATGCCCCAGTTGCTACATGGTGGTGGGTAGAGAATAAGGCTTGAACCCTGTACCTTGGGCCCAAGTGACAAGAGCCTGAATTCCCTACCCACCACCATTTGTAAAACATTTGCAGATTTTTGCCTCATATTGTTCTGTTCCTCATAAAATTTGTGGTTTCTGTATTTTTTGTTACTTAACACATGCAGTGGTAGCATTGTTGCCTGACAGCTACAGGTTGTCTGGTTTGATTCTTGGCTGGGGTGAAGTCTGCATGTCCTCCCTGTGTTTGTGTGGGTTTGCTCTGGTGTCCTCAATGGATATTTGTCCCTATTTTTTGGACTGTATTCCCCCATTATTGGCTTCGTCCAGGTTTTTTGTGCCAAGCTTGAGAGCTTTGATGATAACTGAACTCACTGAATATGTTTGGGGGCTGTATTCCCCATTATTGGCTTTGTTCAGGTGTTTTGTGCTTGACAGCTATGGTGAGAACTGAATTCACTAAATGGTAGCCATTTAAGTTTCAGTCTTCCTTTCTTTCATAAAAAATCAATGATTTGGCATAGAGGTATGTTGCTCTGACTGTTTTGCACAGGGTCCTGGGTTCAATACTTGGCAGGAAAATGTATGGTGGTAACATAGCATTTTATTCTAGCAACTTTCCAACATTATACAAGCAATGTTTAAAATGTGTCCCTGGTTTTTGGGCTTTTGTCCCACCCCAAATAAATGTTGGCTTTTTCCAGATTTCTTGTGCCACAAAGTTCAGAGATACAGCTGAGTGTAGAGTAGATTTTACAAGAAGCTCAGAGCTGCAGGGGAATAAAAGTTTAGTGCTGCTTATGCCAAGTCTGATTACATTGTTAATAGCACAACAGGTAGTGTACTTGCTTTTGATGCAGAAGGCTGTGGGTTCTACTCCCACAGTAGGTAGATCCATTGCTGATACTGTACTCTGTTGTAAAGGGGATCGATGCTGCAGGCCTCTTTGGCGAAGATACATAGTAACTATGAACCTGTTCTCAGTTTGCCATCCATTTCCTATTGCGATATTACTAGCTTATCATTTTTTTAATGCAACAAAGGCAATTTCTTCCTCAAGAGCAACAGGCACTTTATTTGTAGATGAAACAATGACATATAAAGTTGTTTGCTAGCAGTAACCTCTTCATTAGTTAACAGATTTCTTTAACGTGGAATTATTTAGATGACTTTTACTTCTTCAGAGATCATGCATATTTACTGATACTGGTGGACTGTAGAAGTTTGAGTAGACTTTTATGATGGAAATGTTCGGAATTGGGCAGTTTTGTCATTATTGCTGCATGCATTTTGTTTCATTGTTTACTGGAAAAATGTTCAAAACAATAAATTTAAAATGCCCACTAACAACTGTACTGTATTGTATAAGGAATATAATTTAATACAGTCAGGAAGGTGTATCAAAGAGCATGTGTATGTTTCATGTTCAATGGGCCTATGATTTGAAAATAGCCCAACATTAATCTTTATCTGCCACTGGCAAAATGTATTTTCTTTGAATGTGGGTTTCAATTCTGTTTCAATGAATGTGAGTTTCAAGGGCAGAGAAGTTTTAATGCTATGTCTATTTTCATTGTGAGACTGCATTGCTTTGTTTAGCAGATATCTATTAGGGTTTATGTTGTAAAATATAAAATAAAACTTTTAAATGAAATCCATATCATCACAGAAGTAAAGCAGTATGCACATTACAGTGTTTATGGCAAATGGGGCGAAATAACAAAGGAATGGGACATTAGAATGGCTGCAGGGGAGGACGCTCCATTCGACCATGATTTTGTGAGGGGGGGTGGGCAGCAAACACAGACAGCCCCAGCTGAACTATACCTCTCAACTGTCCAGAATTTTGCAGAATGAATAGATTTTTGCTTCTTATTTTTGGTTTGTTCCTCATAAAATTGGTGGTTTTCTGCCAAATCATTTAGGAATGAAGTCACTAAATAATGACAGACATTGAGTTTCAAACGTCATAACCTTCAGGAAAATGCATGCTAAAGCAAGACCTGTTATTCTATCAACTGTCTAAAGTTTATACAAGAGCAATTTTTAGTACTGTTTGTATGTTCCCCCAATATATTTGGCCTTGTCCAGATTTCCTGCATTAAGAGGTTGAGAGGTACATGCAAATAAATCGCTTTATAGAATTAGGAATATCCAAACCTCTCAACTGTCTCCAATTTTGGCTCAAAATGTTGCTCTCCCCCTAATAATCCCTCTGCAAAATGGCAATTTTGGAAGAAAAGATGGAGGGTTTACAATTATAAATAACTGTAATGATCAGAGTTATGGATTACCTTTATTTCAGAAAACCATGTAGTTGCTCTTATTTTGTCAGCTGCTCAAGTTAACAGTACTAATTTTAAAAAGGTGTCCCTTCTTTGACAGGTTCCCAGCTGCATTGTGTGGCAATTTTATATTTTTGCATAACATAGTTGGTCTGTTTTTCATAAAATTGTGGTTTTCTGGCAAATTAGTAGCAAATCATTAAAGACTGAAGTTAAAAAATAATGACAGACATTTGAGTTTCAGATTTCATACCCTTCAAAAATTCATAGTAATGCAAGACCTACTACTATTCTACTATCTTTCTAAGTTTATAAGAGCAATATTTAAAAATTGTCTTTATTTTTGGGCCTGCGTCCTACTTCTATGTATGGCGTTTTCCAGATTTCTTGCTCTGAGGTTGAGAGGTATCAGTGTCAGAGCCATCACCGTCAGCCAGAGACATTTCAAACTGTGACCTACTTGTTGCACTACACTCCCCATTGTAGTCACTCTGGATGTGTCCAAGCAAGACAAGGAGCAGTTATGCAGTGTAAGTGTGCAGAGTATTCCCCCATCCAAGGTAGACCACAAGTATGACCGTGGCTTTTCATCTGTCCTTGATTTTGCAGAATGTTCTTGTTTTCTGTCATATTTTTATACTGTTGATTTATGCTTCTTATTATTCAGAAAACGCATGCTGTTGCGGTGCCCTGTTGCTCTGTATTAAAGTAGCAATGCTTTAATGAACATCAGGTAAGCTTGTTGGAGATTGTAAGATGCAAGTAAGCTTTAATAAGCATACTGTTAAAGAATTACCAACATTGAAAGCCTTTTCATTGTTGCCATGCAGAGAATATTTACATAACTAGATAATGTATAAGCCTTAGGTATTGAAATGCATATGACATTATTTGTAATAAAGGACAGGATTACAGTATTTGCAGAAGCTCATTACATTTGTTGGAAACTTGAAGTTATCTTTGCAGGCTTTACCCGTAAACTAAACAGAATGCCAATTTATCATGTGTGGTCCATAACTTGTGCAGTAATCCTTTAAGCAATTTATCTTGAGCTTTTTCTTGTTCACTGTTTATTTTTTACTTTGATCATGTGTTCTCTATGAAACAAGTAGATAGTTGTTGTCAGGCAGCAGGTCTTTTTTGGATAAGAAACATTTTTACAAGTGGGGGTATCACAGAGATTGTTACTTTCAGCATGTTACTTGGTAATTTTATAAATCTGAATATAAATTATAATTAGAACTGCAGTGCAAGGAGAAGTGGTTTGAGCTGAGTGCTGCTTGTTTTTTTTATACTTGATTTTGACTGGAATTCCAGTAATGTATTTAAAAAGTAATTTATTTTTTCATGCCTTACAGCCTTTGTGTTTCCATCTAGATATTAAGTAAGCTGTCATGTAGCCAATGCATTGAAATATTTTTTTCCTTCTAAACTTCATTTTGTCTTGATTGGACTCTTGTAATGACGGTTTGGCACCCAGGGCAGCGTATTTAATTAAAGTTCCAGTTGTTGTGGTTTTGAGCATAGCTCCACCCCTTTCTAGTTGGTCACACCCCTTCCCATTGGTCCCAACCATTCAGCTGTCTCCTGCAGCCCCCCTTTAATTTGAAGTCACCAGCCACCAGTGAACTCTGCTCACATTTTTTCTGTTTTATCTTCAACAAGATGGACTTAATTATGTTGTCTCTGATAAGCCTGTGTTTGAAAAGTTGCATTGAAGTAGTATAAGCTATATAACTTAATGGTATAGCAGCGTTTGGTCTGAGCATTAATACAATTCAGGGTCCAACTAATGTGCTTCTTATTATCAAATAATTCTAAAGTAGCCCCTAGTTGTCTAATTCTGGAAACACTATAAATTATTTAGGAATAAAACTCTTGTGATAAACTTATGTTTTCTTTGTTACTGGAGGGCCATCCCTTCAATAATTATCAGTCATCTCTCACATGAATTCTAGAACTAGTCTATAATAATTGCTATTTTCCAAAATCATGTTATTTTGAATGAGCAGTTTTAACCATCTTCATTCACTAGTATGATTCCCAATACTGATGTATCTTTGCTACACAGACTCTGTTTTCTCATTTGGTGTATATCCCACTTCATCTTTTTACATTCATATTAAAGCTTGCTTCCACATTCTCAAAGCTCGTTATGGCTGCATCCCTGTCATTACTGTTTACTGTATACTTGAGCTGTTGTGATCAAGTGCTAGATTGTATGTATGTTCTTATGTCTAGCTCTCTAAGTCTTCTTTAATGCACCCTATAAAATTTTATCTTTAAACAAAAAGTAATAGTTTTTGGTCTACATTCTAATTACATCGCATGATGGTGACTATTTTTATATCACTCATGTTTTGTATTCATTTGTGTCACCAAAAAGATAAAATTTCAAACACAACAGTGCAAATAGATGACGTCTCAGTCTTAGGGTCGTAGCGGCATTTATACTGCTTCTCTGTTGGTCTACCTTTTTTATATCATTTTATAGTGTATGGCTCTGAAATATCATGCAACTTTTTTCATTTATTATAAGTAGTTGATGTGTACATAGTCATTTTAACTGCAAAGAATTCCTGATATACTGAAGAACAAAAGCATTTGATATGTATTAATTAATAAAGGGCTCATTATTAAGAATGACTGCATATATTTGTATTTAATTTCTAATTTTGGTAAATGTGCCTTAATTGAAGAAGTGGGTTTTAAATATCTGCATCAAGCTTTTACAAAAACTTTGCATTGACCTTCAATGCAACTGCTTCAGGGACAAAGAATAACAAATGTGTTTCTTCATTGATTAATCATAGATAATCAGTGTTTACTTATGTTTTCACTAATTGTTCACTTAAGTTTATTCTATGGCTATACTGCTAAACATCTCCTCATCCTCATAATGCCTTTGTCTTTCTTTACGTTTGTCTTTGTATTCTTACTTGGTATTGCATATATTTCCTCAAACTGCATATTGTAAATTGCACATAATTGTACATGATTGTAACATTATAATCTTTAAGATTCTGTATATCTTTTTAATTTCACATCATAATTACTTTGACTAATCATCAGAAAAAGGGCTTAGCCCAATGCGGTTAACTGAGTAAAAAAAATGTAAAAAATTAAAAAGTAAATAAATACATTTTAAATTGCTACTGCACTATTTTTTTCACAGTTTTTGTTCACCAGTACCATGTTGTAATGATTGTGTGTGTGATTTCGCTGTGGTGTACCACTAAATTTTAATAGTCTGTCTGTGTGTGCTCGACATCTTATAAAGCATTAGGCAGCTGTACAGATTTAAATCTTCCACTGACAATTTAATTAGCATTGCTAGCAGACCTTATTAACAATTTTTTTGGGATACTTAAAATATACATGTTACTGCACTAGGGATTACACATACTATGCCTAAATTGAATTCTTTATACATCACATGTCCTCGCTGTTTTTTTTTTTTCTTTTAGGAGCTTTCCCTTAATTATCCTTTTCATATCGGATGCTGTGACCTTCTTTAAAACTTCTTATGCCTTCTTACACACATATGGACACAATGCCACTTTCCCATTCTGGACACAATGACTCTTTCCCATTCTGATATCCTGATAGATGCACTGCTGAAAACAATGAAGCAAAGTACTAAGTACTCATGCTGAACTAGGCCATCACTGTACCTATTTTTTCATAAAAGAGAGGTACAGGTTGGAACAACCTCCACTTTCAGATATATGCAGTAAAATCCTTGTCCATACTCTTATTTCCTTTTGCTAGTCCTTTTTTCTATTCCTGCTTGACCTAGTATAACTATAACTTTTTAAAGGACTTACTTTTTACATTAACTGCATAAGCCACTTTTTATGTACTGTAAACTTCTCTTCATCTGCTGATATCTCTTCAGAATACATTCTGTTTTCACCTGCTGATGCAAAACTTTGACAAAGGTCCACAGTTTTTTCCTGCCATCTATTCCTGTGTCTTCATAAGCATAATCTGACTTATTTCTGCAGTCTTGAAATATTCATGTTTATAGAGTCAAGCAATTCTTAGTATTTATGCAGATTCAAATAATTCCACTGCCATTTTAGAACCCCATACTGAAAACACACACACACACACACACACACACACACACACACACACACACACACACACACACACACATATATGCACTTAACCTTGAAGCAAACTGCAGTGTAATTGTATATCCCCATGGGCTTTTTGGTTGTGACATCAGTGATCTTATCTATTTTAGAGAACAGCTAGCTAAGAAAGTTTCCTGCATTGGGAATGCCACATCTATTTTTTTATTCATAAGATAAATTCCACATATGGTATTCTAAATAATGTTTTACAAATCAAAAGAACATACTACTACACCAGCATATTGCATTTGACTACAAGAGTAATCTATAAAAAAATAAATAAATAAAAAAGATATTCTAAGATTAGCTTATGTCAGGTAATGAGCTGTTTCTTTAAATAAACACGGAAAAAAAATTATCTTCTGAGAGCAAAATTGCACAGGCATAGTTTATATAGCTTAATTGTAGAAAAAAAAAAGACACTGCTAAATTGCCATGTAGTGATAGCCTAAATAATACAACTAAATGGTGATCATCACTCATGGGCAGTAATCTTCAACAGTATGAGTAATATTTCATGATTACTGTTGGTACTCTAATGCTAACAAATGTAAACTAACAAAAAAAAAAAAAAACTTTTTTTTTGAGAGAACATATCACAAAATGGGAAAACATTCATTATGAGGCACAAAAATGCCAACCCATTTTTTTTGATTGAACAGCATTTAAATAGGACATATTTCACATTGATCAGTTAACTATGAACAAAATGCTTAGTCTTCAGTGTATTCAATAAGCAAAGTAGCTGCATCATACTATGCTTAACTGACCCCTTCTGTAGCTGCTTCCAGTTAGTAGAGCACACCTATTATATGATCATTTGGACCCTCGATTATACCTACCATGCAATGGTCCAGCTGTGACTGCACGACTTCCTGCTCTACACTTCTCTTTTCCAGTGAAGGCATCTGTGCCTTTACATCATTCATAACCTTCTTACATTCCGACATACGTTGCTCAAAGTTTGCTGGCTTTTGGAACAGCCGAAACTTTGTAGAAACATCCTGCAACTTTTTCTGAAACAAAATGATATACTTTTCAATACAGTGTTTTTGTATTGAGAATAATTTGATTAAGATGAAATAGATAAATACAGATTTGATGCTGTTTCAGTTCATTTCCTTATCAGGACTAAATACCAATAGTAGACATTAAATGACTCTTGCTTGTCAGGGATGTTTGAATATATTTTGAAATAAAATTTTAGTAAAAGAAAAATAATGCATTCAACAACCCCCATTATCACACATTAAATGTTGAGAATTTATATTACAGTATACTTTTTTATCATTATCCAACTATTACCAGTGGAAACAAAACTCTGATTTCAAGGGCAATCCAAGAACAGTGCTGGATTAAATGACTTAGATACTGTCATATAAGAGATAAAAAGTGGCTGAGAAAATTGCAGGTTATACTACATGAAACCAATATTAAGACCCACAGCCTTAATGTTCCGCATTAAATACCACACATGCATATCTTCTGAAATAGCTCTTAAGCATTCCTTAAAGACAATAATTTTTCAGAAATTAATACATGAAAAGGTTGGATAGACAGTAACAAATACATCAGCTGGAAAGAACACGTAAGTATGCATGAATGTACAAAAGTAGGCTGGAAGTCAGAAGTGCGACTGTGAAGCACTTTTCTAGAAAACTGTAAAAGGATGTTCTCTTTTCTCATTGTGAAATACATTTTCTTTCTTCGTTCTTCTGAATTGTTTCTTTTGTGACATTCAGAAGGCAAGTGAGTAACGAGTTAAATGCCATTAATCATTATTCAAATCTGTAACAATAGAAAAGCTTGACCCTAAGTATAGTTGTTCCATATGCCTTAATAGCCAGCTTTACTGCAGTACAGGAGAATTAAAATGAGGAATAAGTGCCAGCCTGATAGTAGTGCAGTAGGGTTCCTACACAAAGCATTACTGATCTGAGTTCAAGAGTGGGCCTAGATGCCACAGAGCTAGCCAAAGAAGGGTAGAGTGTTGACCCCAGTCATGATTTCGTCCGTCTCTTTTAGTGTTTCCTAGCATGACTGGAAGGTGTGCATTAGTCTGTGATATAGGCATAGCTGTAGCTTTTCATTAGTGCAGTATAGCCCTGACTAAAACTATATGTCATGTAAGAGCTTGATTTGTCAGGCAGACCAGTATTTTAGCTTCAGTTTGCAGTCAATATAGAAAATAATTACCTGATCTGGTCACTTTATAATGGGTGATGAAATTTGCAGATCTGATGCTTTTCTTTTTAATCTCTGTCACATGCAAGCAATCATTGTACTTCCAGTGTTCGTATGCTATTCTCTTTTAGGTACATCAGTTGGCTACATTATAGTCAGTGAAACAGAAATATACATTTCATCAGATAATGTTTAAAAAGACTACATTATTCTCTGCATGCTACCTTCCCCTATACATACCGATACTATATCATAGCTGAAACAGTATATCAGCATCACCATCAGAAATTAATCTATACAAGTTTTCTTTAAGATAAAATGTCAATTTTATAATCTGCAGCAGAAGCAGTCTCCTCACTCTACTGAGCATCACTCTTCACAAAAATATCTCCTTTGAGACTTCTTTTCATTCCTGAATAAAATACAGCAGCAAAGCCAAAATTCATCTGAATGATTATATTTTAAAATAACTAATACATGGATGGAAAAGAAAAATGAAAAAAAAAATAGTAAACTAGCAATAAATCAGCAAATAAATAAGATCTCCTCTGCTCATACGTTGAGTTCCGGCTTAATTTACAATTTAGTTTTCAAAATAAAACACTAAGCACCCTCTGCCATCTCTCTACCTTGATGACCACACAGAGAAAGATGGAATTGTGTCATATACTTTCTGTGCAAAACTTGACTCAACATGTTATGCAACAGCATTTTCATCTATAAAATGATTCCACAAAATGAAGAAAAAAAAAGATACAGTTAAAGCTCATTATTATAGGTTCATAGGTAAATAATAGGCTAACTGCCCTTGACGACCATTTAAAGGCTAGCCAGTTTCCATTTTTGTGCTCTAATTAACCTATCCTATTTGGTTAGAGATTTGCCTTATCCATCCTATGGTTGATAATTATATTTTAACCCTAATGAGAATAACTGGGATCATACTATAGATAATTTGAGGGAACCCATGAATGGGATAAAGCATTTAAGAGCTGCCTCTTCAATTAGTAATACAGGGCGCAGTTCTTGGTAAATCTTTTGTTTCCCATCCCCAGATCCAAGTTACACTTGCATATGGATGGACTTTGATGTGGATGGGAAGTCTGTTCCCGAAAAGTGGTATCCTCCAAATTATTCTCTTGATATATGGATGGACTTTGATGTGGATGGGAAGTCTGTTCCAGAGCAGTGTTATCCTCCAAGCTATTCTGTTGATATATGGATGGACTTTGATGTGGATGGGAAGTCTGTTCCCAAGCAGTGGCATCCTCTGAATTATTCTGTTGATATATAGATGGACTTTGATGTGGATGGGAAGTCTGTTTCATAGTAGTGCTATCCTCCAAACTATTCTGTTGATATATGGATGGACTTTGATGTGGATGGGAAATCTGTTCCCATAGCAGTGGTATCCACTGAACTATTCTGTTGATATATGGATGGACTTTGATGTGGATGGGAAGTATGTTCCATAGCAGTGCTATCCTCCAAACTATTCTGTTGATATATGGATGGACTTTGATGTGGATGGGAAGTCTGTTCCTGAGCAGTGGTATCCTCCAAACTATTCTGTTGATATATGGATGGACTTTGATGTGGATTGGAAGTCTGTTCCCGAGCAGTGGTATCCTACGAACTATTCTGTTGATATGCCAGAGAAGGTTTACATCCCTAGATCAAGTAATTCTGATCCATTTAACTTGCTGATGCTCAGTAAATCCATCAGTATTGGTTCAAAGAAGGTTTGTGTGCCAGACACAGGTTACCACTTAGCAGCTTATAGGATACTGAGTTTAGGGACAGGGCTTTAATTTGGTTCATGTAGGACATGTCATTTATGCCTTGTATCCTTTTTGTAAGGTATCTCTCTGGGAATTCCAGTTGCTGCATGTGTCTGGACAGATACATGCCAAAGAGGGCATTGTGTTCAATGACTGGCCTAATGAGGGCTGAATAAAGAGGGGCAATGACGTTCTTAGATCAAGACACAGTCCCTTTGTTTATAAGCTCTGCAATATAGAAGGACTTTCTTACAACAAAGTACACATGCTGGTCAAATGTTAGGTCACTGTCCACATACATTCCCAAATCCTGAACAAATGGGACAGTTCTTACTGAAATATTGTCAATGTGGTAGTTCTCTGTGGAAGATGACTTTGCAAAAGATACAATACTGCATTTTTTGGCATTTAGTTTCATTCCATGATTAGAAAACACTTATTTATTTGGGACACAACTTCCTGCAGGATGACTAAGTTATTTCACTATTCAATGACTGCTCCAACCTTGCAGTCATCTGCAAACTTAATTAGCCAGAACCCGTTGCTATTTACTTTTACTTCAGAAAAGTAGATGCCAAGCAGGAGAAGTCCCAGCAGATAATAATGGGGCCTCCAGTGGTGACTGCTTTCTTTGTTGTTATTATTATTATTGTTATTATTATTTTTATTATTATCATTATTGTTTAAAGATGATATGCTGGTGACAAAAGTCAGAAATTAGTTTTCATGCTTTGCATTTACTAAACAGGCAATGAGTCTTATAAGACATAAGCAGATATTCATCTCATTTTATATATATATATATTTATAAAAAACACTTGTCCTACTAACCCAAGCAGTGTGCAGGGGGACAGGTATGTGTAATACATTTCAATGCGTCTCCCCACCATGCCAGATTTTAGCATGCTATGGTTACTGGACTGATAGATGTGTGACTCAAGAACTGGTAGTTTGAATCAGTATCACTGAAAACCACTCTCTGTGGTTATTGGGTTTGATCTTTTCCCAGTAGTTGTGTGACCAAGGAGACAGCATACTTAAGATGGGAGTTTTGCCCTTACATTGGTGGTGCAGAGGTCTTACCCCTCAGTAACAGAGAAAAACTTTCTTTGTGTACTGCTGAAAATGTTTTCCAGTGATACTGATATACAAACAATACTGTCTCTCATCCTGGGGATTGTTAGCATGTCAACACAAATCCATTAAATCCATTACATGCTACCTACAGGATAAGTACTGACATAATTCATTTGGAAGCATAAGATGTTAATGATTTCCTGCTTTCTTCTCACTGTGGACTAGGACACAGGGGCCAGATATGCTTTTGGTGTATGTGGGTCTGGGTGATATGAGTAATGTGTGTCATCAAGCCTAATCTCAGACTGTGACCTTTTGCATAAAACACCCATTGATTAGGAATACTTCAGGTTAAAGGTTTTCCTTGTGCAACTTCCTGAAGACCCAGCAAGTCTGCTTAATCCCTATGAGTTGGGTCTATCAGCGAGATTCTACTAGGCTCCATATCCTGGGTGTGAGATATCAGATGCTTGTTAAATTCTTGCTGTGAGCCTGAGTTGTGTGTGTTAGACTTCACTTTTATGGAATTGTGTGATGTCACTGTTAGGATTAGTGTATTCTTTCCATCCTCAGAAGCCTCATCTAACAGTCACACTCTCTCCAGCAAGATCTAGTTGTCATTACCAAAAGTTTATACATGATGGATAATTTGGGCTTGTTAGACAATGCAGAATTGTGTCTGTGATTAGCTCCTCTTCACCGCTGGATGAATGCGATGCATCATCTTTAAGTGGCTCAAGCACAATCACTTCATCTTTTCCCCAGGTTTCCCTCAGACGATTTCTGGTTTGAGGACTGCTTATGACTCATGAAGTCTAGTATGCTTTGCCCTTCAACAAGTTCCCCTGATTCAGTAATAAAATATCAGATTTCCGAACACTGCAGGTAAAATACCACAGCTACAATGCAAATGGTGCAAAATGGATACAAGTGTGCAGTGTCAATGTTTGTGATCTGATTAACCTTAACATCAGTAGACCATCAAAAACTTGTAATGTGGGGAAAGACACACATACAACTGATGCAGGATCATGTATGATCTCTAGCTGAAGTGGAATTACAGGGAAGCAGACAGGCAGAATAAAGGGAAGCTTGCCATAACTCCACCCCCCCACAAAAAAATGTCATAAAGAAGGCATGTGTTTTATATAATGGACTACTCCTCTTTCTTGTCCTTCTATGCAAAAATAATGATAACCAAGCATTATGACTCTATATGCATACAGTGCACTTGCAGTAGGATCATTCACTGTTTAATCTATATTTATACATTTTTTTAAATAAAAGCATGTTTTCTGTGTTATGACATCTCTAAATATCTCACTGGTGTCCAGTGAGTTCCTCTGTGTCCATTGTTATACCGCCTGTATATCCAGCCTGTCTAGTCTGTGCTACTTCCCTACAGTTCCTCATAGATATCGTCCCCTTCTATGTGTGAAAAAAAGGAGGTCAAAGGTACATGCAAATGATGCCTTGGCTCATGCCAGCTACTGTTGCTGTGGCTGTATCCTAGTTTTCTTGTACAATTTGACTTTAAATCATCACACAGAGAACTAAGACTTGTTGTTTTTGTTAACTTCTAAAATGTCATGCTGAGCTTTGTTATTTTGCTGTATTCACATCCTTTCTCCTGAGTCCCCACATGGTACGGACCACTTGAACTACTGCTTATTTCATCTTGTAGCCCATGTATAAAAACGCTGCCTTGGAACTCTTTACATATGCTCTGTCTGATAACGGGACCCCTTTGAAGGCCAGTACTCATTAAGGATGACTGGAGTTACTTATTGTTTACTTACCTTAATGTTGTCTCTGGTGTGCTTACTGTGGCCAGTCTGTGATCCCACGGACTGCAATCTGTTTCTCATGAGGTACTTAATAAGGAGTTTATAGATATTTACAAGCATTATAAGTACAGTATATTTTTCTGCCTTATTGGAGTTTAGGGCCCTCAGCTAAGATGCTCATACGTCCAAATTCTAGCTGTTCCTCATTAAAATAGTATTGAGAAATCTTGAGAAACTGTATCTGAGTTTATGAGCAACCTCTTACAGACCCTTGCCAAGATGATCAGGAGAGATTCCATGTAGCCTTTTCTTATTTAAACTGTGTAAATGCTATGCTAGGACTGCAAGATCTGACATTTGCAGAATGACTGGGTCGGGATCATTTCCCTTTCAAGAAATGCTTGGTGTATTCTAAACCTTCTTCCTGAATGGAGTTTTCTTCAGCAAGGCTTCTTAGGTATTGGTTAATGGTTACCTTAGGAGGCAGAGGGTCCCTCTGCTGGTGAAATTGCCGCTTCCCACTATTTGGATCCATTAATACTCCAAGAAGAAATGGAAAGCACGATATTGCCAATGAAAGCAAGAATGCTCATCATTTGGTAAAACCTTCCTCTGTAACTGCTTTGAAATAATAGAGTTTGTTTTCACTGTCCTCCTGAATGTAAATCAGCCTCTGTTCTGGGCTTGTCCATGGGGTAGATTTGAAGTGTGTCCATCATCAGTTTACCACACTGATCTTCTGATCCTCTTCTTCTCGTATTGTTAGTTAGTGGCTCCACTTCATCCAATTTATCGAATCTATGGTTCACATGAAAAAAAAGGTTGTCTCATATTTAAGCAGAGGTTTGAGGCTAGCACATTCCTCTCATGCTTTTCACCAAAATATGATGATTGATTCTCTCAAATTACTGCACTTAATATACCTTTTATCCTGACAGTATACTTGGAATCTCTTATCTCCCTAACTGGGTGTTGGTAGTCCTTCAGACATTTAAGCAAAACAACATCTTGTATCCTCATAGTAGTTCCCACTGGTTTGTTCAGCTTTGCCCTTACTCCTGATAGGCAGTTGCTCTCTGATGCACTCTCCCAAGCTGGTGTTAGCAATCACCAACATCTCCCATTGGTTTGTTCAGCTTTGCCCTTACTCCTGATAGGCAGTTGCTCTCTGATGCTCTCTCCCAAGATGGTGTTGGCAATCACCAACATCTTCCATTGGTTTGTTCAGCTTTGCCCTTACTCCTGATAGGCAGTTGCTCTCCGATGCTCTCTCCCAAGCTGGTGTTAGCAATCACCAACATCTCCCATTGGTTTGTTCAGCTTTGCCCTTACTCCTGATAGGCAGTTGCTCTCAGATGCTCTCTCCCAAGCTGGTGTTAGCAATCACCAACATCTTAGTGGGAGCACAACCTCTGAGTGTCTTTTTGTGGGGTGTCCTGTTTAAGGTAGTACTGGCTAGGATTTCCATGGAGGGGTTCATCATGTAGTATTTTTTGGAGGGGTTTATTCGGTAGTATTCCACTAAGGGGTTCATTATGTAGTACCATCTTTCTGGAGACTTGTCCCATAGCACCACCATGTTCTCTACTGATGTGTAATCAGACTCCTCCTCATGTTTTTGCATTTTTAGTGCAGCAGTATTGGCCCACACTTATCAGTTGCTGCTATCCCTTTACTTTTCTAACAGGACTTGGTCTGGTAGTCTAAATATGGATATAGATTCTGTTGAGGTAAATCCTCTGGGAAATCACATTTTATGGTACAAAAAATAGTTGAGGATGTGTGCATTGTAATCATACCTCTTAACCTCTTAGAGCAAGAAATCTGGAAAATGACATAAATAATGGGGGGACAAAGGCCCATAAATAGGGACAGTTGCTCTTACAAACTTAGAAAGTTGATAGAATGACAGGTTTTGCATTATCATGAATTTTCTGAAGGGTGTAATGTCTGAAACTCAAATGTCTATCATTATTTTCTGAGTTCAGTCTTCAATGATTTGCCAATGATTTCCTAGAAAACCACAATTTTGTGAAAAACAGACCAAAAATACAAGGTAAAAATCTGGACATTCTGCAAAAATCTGTACAGTTGAAATGTATGATTGTAATGGGCTATGAGGAGTTTGTGGTGTCAGACAGGCAAGACATTTCAGACTAAAATAGGTTTCCATGGTCTTTTCTATCTTTTTTGACATATGATTGGTCACAAGTTAGCTTACTTAGGCTCCCTATTGGTTAGAAGTCTGTGGCACCTCCACTGACCTGATCTGCTGTTGACCAGCTTGAGCTAAGGCAGAATACTGGAACCTGTTCATTTCAGTACCTGGTCCTTTATCCTTATGCATTAAAAATAAGGGGTATTTGCAAGGGGATAACCCCTGAAAGACATATACATCATCTGGTGCCTGACTATTGAGTCAACCTTCATTCCCTTACAAGCTCCCATTCCTTTAGATGCAGACATGTTGATGGTCACCCTGAAATGCACCACAAGTCCCTTTTTTGAATGCATGCATGGATTAGATTTCTAGAGGCAAGGCACTGCAGGGATCAGTGCCTCTACCATCAGGGGATCACAGTCTTCCTCTTCTCCCACTTTGTCCATCAGTTTAAAAAAAGAAGAATAAAGTAGTTATACACTTCCTCTTCTGTATCAGTGTGTTCTTATACATTTTTTTATTTATGTGATTCTCCATGGCATCAGGCAAGAGGAGCAAACCATTTTCTTGGTTTATCTATTTGACCACACAGGGCACGGATATGGTCTGCCAATCCTACAGTCCAACAGTAAACTTCACTGTTCTTGACCAAGAATGTTCGTCAGCATTACTATTAGATGGCAACTATCTCTATCTAGTGGTAGACCCAGGATTTATTTTTGCTGATCCTACAAGCTTTCTAGCCTGGGACATAAGGATCCTGAAGCTTTTAGGAAGCCCTCCCCTTAGGCCTTCAATTAAATGAAATTTTCAGTTTTCATACAGTGTCAAAATGCAGCATGCCCTTGATGTTTTATAAATCTGTAAGCTTAGGTCACTGTTTTTCTACAAAGCTTCTTTGGCAGACTTAACAAGGCCTAGCACTGACTTGTTGAGCTGTTACTTTTGGGGTGCTGATTCCATGTCTTATTCTGATGAATAACCTTTTCCCTTTAGAGAACCCAGCTTAATATTTGACAGGCTTATTTGTCTATTTTGGGGCCAATGGATTCATCATTTTTAAAATTAATCATTGGCCTAAACTACCTTTCTACAGCTCCACCTTTGCAAGAAGAGTCCTCAGGTTTCACGGTCACAAGTGTGGGGATCATCTCTGATGCTTTTCTGAAGTTTGTGCTACTCCCTGCAGTTCTACTTCTCCTTTAAAAATGATGCTGTTTTTGTCCATAAGCCAGCCCATTTTTGTCCTCAATTCCTTGTGGGGAGGGAACGTTTCTTTCATTACAATGAGACACTCTAGTTGCACTTAAAGTAGTTGCAGTAGTTTTGGTAGATGGTTGGGTGACCCATTTCCTTGGTCCATGGAAAGGAAGAGCTAGCAGTTGACATATAAACACTTCCAAATGGACTGACAACTCCATTTTGTTTTATCATGATGACCTGGATTCACTCACTAACCTTTTCTATCTTGCTTTAAAATGTCTTACAGTAGAAACAAATGCATTAGTAATTGGTTTTAAGTCCTCCCCTTCACAGCTGTTACTATCGTGACTCTGAGAGTCTGTCCTGTTTAGCTGAGACTGCATTTAAGGGCTCAGCCTTCTGAAACAATTTTATTATAGCTGTCTGGCTTCTTCCATCCCACAGACATATGGCTGGGATTCATTCATTGATATTAGCTATAAGAGAGACATTCTAGCAGTTAGACCAGAGGATTAAAGTGCTCGGCTGATATTGAGCTGCTCTCTGTATTCTAGGGTATAGGGTTGGAATCCTTCTGCCTCCATATGCCTGTTTTGTTACTCTAAGTCAGTCACTTAAACAAACAGTCCTCCCAGGATGCCCCTGAAAAGGGCATTTGTTTCTAGTGAGCTTACTTGGCTAACCAAGGAGAAAAAAAATGGCATCAGCTGATATGTGAATTACATCCCATAATAGTGTCAATGATACCCTCCTACCGAATCTCTGTAGTTTTGTGGCTCCTAGAGGCAGCACTGGCTGTTAAAGTTCCATATAACAATGGCAGTTATATTCTGTTATATTATTTATTGATTTTTTTTGGATGGTATTCAGTAGTTACCAGGAGGTGAAATGGTGGGCATGGAAGACAACGGTGCATAAGCAATCACTGTGTTACAGCACAGCATGCACTGTGAACGGATGTATTTGAACACAGGAACTTTTGAAAAATGATTCTCAGTTTGGAATGGTAGAAGTGATTAATCTATACTACCCACCAAGGAGGTTTAGTCATACAAAATTGCTATAATAAGAACACAGCTGTTATTTTTGACATCTGTAAAGCCAGTTTGTCTAAGCCAGATCTTTTTTTTTTCTAAATGCCTCTGCTTACTGACTATTAAGCCACACTCTGTCAGATCTGTCCCATTCAATCCTTAGTGGTGAGGGATGTCTCTTCAAATTCCCTTGACTGAGAGCCATCTAGAGATGCCATCTTCCATGTTGTAAATTGACAGTTTGATGATCTCACCAGCATCCTGAAATGAGAACTTTTTTTCCTCCCTCCTATAAAGAACAACCTCTAAGCCTTCATCTTGGTTGCGGGAGTGGGCACTTATAGCACCATAGGGGCTGCCTAGGATCAACTATCATCCCATGCACATCCCTTCAAGTGGCAAGCTAATTCCGGAGAACATGTAAACTCTACACAGAAGGCACCCCAGCCGAGAATTGAACCAGAGAACCTCTTGCTGTGAGGTGACAGCATTAACCGCTGTACCACTGCACCACCAATATTTCTTGATCGAAATATTGATACCAGGTTAGTTCCACTAGGTTAGTGGCCTCTTTGTAGGGTAGACCTGAAGTGTTTTTTGTACTACTAGAGGATCTTTGTCCCAAACATATGGGAACTTCAACTACTCCTTTCAGTGAGTACAGAGACATTGTTTGTGGCACTTCCAGTTGTGAAGGTTGCCAGGAGAAACTGGAAGCAAGATGGAGGCAGTATTAGCAGCAGGAATTGAAAATTAAGGTTTGGACAACAAAACAGAGTTGGAGAGCCACTGTTCAAGTTGCAAGAATGGGGTCGAGAGATTGGAGGGGTTACTTGTGAAGGAGATGATCGGAATGATGGAGAATGCAGATATGAAGGTTAATGGACTTTCACAGGATTCAGACTATATTTTCTAAAAAGATCAGTTTTCTGATTCAAAAAAAAAATGTGTAGTTACAACCCTTCAATCGGGAGGGTTGCACGATGATTATTTAAAATAAATGGTCGTTGCAGAGTGAACTGGAGAGTGAAGTAGTGGCATCATGGGCTTATATTATGGACAAAATTCAGGAAGCAGAGGGGAGAGAAAGTATGGAAGAGAAGAAATCTTAAGCTTCAATGGTGAAACAAGGAAACAATAAAGTAAGAGAGGGAGAAAGCGGAAGAAAAATTCTGAAGAAAATGTTCACTGTGTGGCTTAGTGCAAAAAAAGAAAAAGAACTAGAAAGGTAAAAGGTATGCGACACAGATACTAGGCCCTTAGGAAAATTACCTTATGAGGTAAGATCATTCATTCATATAAATAGAGAGACTTACTGTGTCATAATATTTGAAAATGGACACTATATGAAGGTTTTCTTGGAAAATTTGAGGAAAAGAAGGAAGACAGTCCATGGAATACTTTTGTAGTGCAAACGGTTTATAAAGAAACAAAAATGAGAATTCATATAGAGTTTTGGATTGAAGTAGACATGGAAGCAATAAAAGAATATTTAAAAACTGTTTGTAAGGAAGTACTGAGTGTTACAAACGTTTATAATGAAAGAAGTTTATTCATGGGGGATGGAATTGTAGAATAATATTAAAAATGGAAAATAACATTATGCATATTCCAAGCATAATAATAGTTGAAGGTAATACCGGCTATGCAAGATACAGTAGACAAAAAACTACTTTATGTGGAAAAATGATTATTTAATAAGCAATTGTGACAAAATAAATTTTTGTTTGTGGGGAAGTGGGACACAAAGCAAAGAAATGTAAACTTATACATGAAAAATGTGGGAAAATGGGGCATGATTTAAATTAATGTGATGAACAATTCCATGTTGAATTAGAACAACAAATTAAAGAACATTTATATAGTATAAAGAATAACACAGAGGATGAACAGGTAATCATACAAGAGGAAGATATGAAAGAAAAGAAAAAACTGAAGGAGACCAACCAGTATTGGAAGCAAGTGAAGAGGAAGATAACAGTTGGAGGATAGTAAGAGGTAAAAAAAATTGACATGGAGAATGGTAACAATTGGAAAAGAAAATTTGAAAACATGGTTTTAAAAGAAAATAAAAGAAGAATAAGGGTTAAGATAAAAAAATGAATTCAAAAGAACTTGAGGGTATTATCAATAAATGTTAACAGTATAAAGAATATTAAAAGACAGGAGTACTGGTATTGTGTGTTGCTGCCTCACAGCAAGAGGTTCTCCGGATCCTTGGCTGGGGTGCCTTCTGTGCGGAGTCTGCATGTCCTCTATGTGGTCATGTGGGTTTCCTCCAAGTGCTCCGGTTTTCTCCCACATCCCAAAGACATGCTGTAGGTGGATTGGACACTCTAAATTGGCCCTAGGTGTGAGTGTGTACGTGTGTGTGCCTTCAGTGGAAGGTTGGGCACCGAGCTGGCAACTCAACACCGTAAAACTCCACTGCCAATCATGAGCGGACATGTGATCTGCTGTGGTGTCCCCTAACTGGGAAAAGCCGAAAGAAGAAGAAGAAGTACTGGTATGGTGTATGCTACAGCATATGCATGTAATAATTCTAGAAGATACAAGAATTTTAGCAGAAGATGAAAGAATACAAATGGAAAATTATGGTGTGAGAATATAGTATGGAACATGGGAAGATATACATGTTTAGGGATTGTTGTATTATTTAATGACATAATTAAAATCTTAGATTATATGATAGTAGAGTTAGGAAGAGTAACAATATTATATATAAGACATAGCAAAAATGTATATAGAATCATGGCTATATATGCAAATGCAATAAAAAATTAAGAGAAAAAATGTTTTAAAAAAATAATTATGTTGGGGTGAACATGGAGATAATGCTGGTGGGAGACTTTAATTGCAATTTATGGAAAAGGAAAACAAGAAGGGAATTATGTTAAAATGATATATGAAATTATAAGAAGTAGAACACTATATCTATGGGATAATATACACTGGACATAAAATAAGTGAAATTAAAGCAGAACTTGATTACTTTATATTATCTGATACCGTGAGAGTCATAAAAAAAGGTACAAAGAGACATTTTTTTCTCTTCATTTGGCCATATGAATAGAAATAAAAGAAAAAGAAGGATACATAAAGATAGGTAAAGGAAGTAAAAGATTGAATTGAATGGAAATAAATGATAAAAATAGAAAATAATTTGACCTATTATGGAAAGACCATATACAAATGAGAATGTTCTATAAGAAATGGGCCGATTGGTGGGTAAGTTTCAAAGGGAAATATAGAAAGTGTTTTTTAGAATTTCAAATGAGGAAAAGAAAAAAGAAAAGCAAAAATATAAGATGTTAAGTCAAACAGTATTCAGAGAAATACTAAGAAATAATAGAGACTTGAATGAAAAGGAGAAAGAAATTTATGAAAATAATCAAGAGAAAATTAAGAAAATGTTATACAAGCAGATATACTTTTTACAAGGGAAAAAAAGTAGTAGCTCCATATTTGAACAAAATGGTGAACGAAAATGAGAAAGTAATAAGAGAACTGAAAGACATTGAAGGAAAAAAGGTATATACACAAAAACAAATACTTGAAGTAATAGAAAAGTATAGAAAAATGGATCTTGAAATAAATGAATTACCACTTCATGGAATTGCAGAAGATCGAGACCACATTGCCGAAAACTTAATTTAGTGAACTCTGGAAACATCATATTTTGCCACCAGGAAACTAACCACTTAGCCACCATGGTGAACTTTGTCCTTTTCTCAACTGTAGTGCGATCTTGGAGTTGGTATATTTAGTTGGGGGGGGGTCGTAGCCCCCCACTTTGTTGGATTTAATTTGCTTTTGTTTGTATTTTGATTATTGCTGGCCAAGTGGTTAGTTTCTCGGTGGCAAAATACAATGTTCCGGGAGTTCGATGAATTACGTTTTTGGCAATGTGGTCTCCAGCTTCTGTGATTTGAAGAAGTGGTAATTCAATTATTTAAAGTATATCCATAAAAAATATATTTAAGAAGGAAAGAGAGAAACAAATATGGTTAGTAAGTAAGCTAAGTAAAAATGTGAATGAGATTATGAAAAGAAATACAGCAAAAAATCAGTCGAGGACCAAGCATAGCTCCAATTAAAAACACTTTAATAAAACAAAATTAAAAACATAAAAAGGTTAACGCTTTCTTGCCCTACAATAGGCACCTCATCAAACAACTTACAACAGCAAATGTTCATTTTAAATACTACAATAAATTAATCAATGAAGTAATTTACAATCTCTAAGGATGGGTTTTAAAGGAACATGTCCATTTAACCCTGGTTCTCTATGTGCTTGTAACTGAGTTATCCATCTAGTTTCAACCTTCTCTACTCTATTGTTCAAATCACCCCCTCTCGAACAAGCATAGACACACTGGGGCTATAGCGTCCCTATTTGAAGAATAAAACAGTTGTGCCTCCCCATTTTTAGCCTCTAACACCTCTAAACCTACCTTATCTAAATCCTTCTTACGAACCACCATAAAAAGCAGGACCAACACAAGCAGATGCACAGTAGGAAATTTATTCTAGTACCTCGGCTCACACAGCCTTCAAAGGAATACTCCTTCACTACAAACTGCATCATTTTATATCTTCAAATAATTGAATAATTATTTAATTATTTAATTCTACTAATTTAATTACCATCACATAAAAATGAAAATGAAATAGAAGAAAAACATTTTATCAAGGAAAAAAACACATTTTAACAAGGAAAAAAAGCTATAAACCAGAGCATCCTATACACACATTTACTAAAATGCTTTATGAAACAACTTAAATATATCACTAACTATAAATAAACATTGTTTTTATAATTGTTTTCTTAAATAGTTAAATAGTTAAGTTATTTTCAAGATTCAAACCTTTTGGTTTTAAAGTGCCAAAATTAAGGATAAACATACTTTCCAATTTTAGTAATTTATATACAAAATTCCCATGAGTGTAACCATCAGGTCTAGCAAGAGCACAAAAGAAGAATGAGTCCAGCTCACCATTATGAAACAAATGAAAATGTTCAGAAACAGGACTATCCATTCTCCTATTCCTGATATCACCCATATGTTCCATGATTCTTAGCTTTAATTGGCGTTTTGTTTGTCCTATATAAAACTTAGGGGGATTACATCCACAACCTATAATATAAACCACTCCACAAGATCTGCAGTTAAAGGTATCCAAAGCTTGGTATTTAATACCATTAATATAATTTCCTGTTAAATCCCTAACATTTTTACAAATTTTACATTTTCCACATTTAGACATACCCTTTGCCCCTGAAACAATATTCTCCCTATTAAGTCTAATCTCAGATTTAAATTTTAATTTTTCTTTCAAGTTTGCATATCTCCCAAATGAGAAACAAACCTTACTAGGAAAAAGGTGACCAATTTCAACATTTTGGTGAACAAAAGGCCACAAAAAATCTACTATTTCTTTAAGAGAGGAAGAAAAAGGGGAATATTTACTAACATAAAAAATCCTTCTTAGAATAGCCACGATCTACCAGATCACTTTTCAAATCTAGACATGCCTGTGTAAAATCTTCATTTTTTGTATGTAGCCGTGATGTTCTAAAAGCCTGTTTTTTAGCAATATTCTTAAAGACATACCCTGGATGCATACTAGACCGATGCAGCAGGGTATTATTCCTACATGACTTCCTATAAACAGATGTTCACAAAATCCCATCACCTCAGATGGACATCTAAATAAATCAATACAAACTTTACTTACATTCTTAGTAAACCTAAGGTATTCTGTAGTAGATTCTAAGTAAGTAACAAATAATTCTAATTCAGAAAGACTACCACCTCACAAAAGGAAGATGTCATCCACAAACCTCATAAAACATCTTAAATGCTTAGAAAAAGGATGAGGGCCCAACACAAAATCTTCCTCCCAACTAGCCAAAACCAGGTTGGCATAGCTATTGGCACACGAAGTGCCCATAGCCACGCCAACCTTTTGGAGGTAGGTCCTTTCTCCATACATGAAAACATCGTTTTCCAAAATAAGGTCTAAAAAAGCACAAATCAAAAAATCATATCAGGAGAGTACGTGCTATGTTTGTGCAAAAATAATCTAACAGCCTCTACCCCTTCTAAGTTGTGAATAACAGTAAATAGTGTATTTACATCCATTGTAACAAAAACATAATTAGTCTAATCATGCACAGAATTAAACTCATGTAAATCTACTAAAAAATGTTTTGTATCTCTAAGCACAGTACTAACATCATTTACTACAGCCCTAAGTTTATGTTCCAAAAACATAAACATAGGCTACGTTAGCCACCCACTGCCCTAAACAATGGGTCGAAAAGGAGGATCCATGTCATCCTTGTAGATTTTAGGTAAACCATGTATAACAGGAGTGAGGGGAAAATCAACCATAAAATAATCATAAATGTCTTTATCTATCAACCTATTCATTAGTAAATCATATAACTCATCACACACATGCTGCATAAATATATCCACAAATGTTGACTGTAACTCAATATAAACACTTTTATCAGAAAGCATGTGCAACATTTTGCTATCATAAACGACCTTATCAAAGATAACAATCCCCCCACCCTTATCTGCTGGTCGAATCTGGATGTCTATATTATTCTTTAAAGAATTCAAAGCAACATTTTCTCCATGAGTCAAATTCACAAAAACATTTCTATCATGCTTTTTCTCATTCTCTATTAAGACCCGTTCACATTTATTCAAGAACAGCTCCACAGTCTTGTTCATCTGTGGACAAAAAACACTAGGCTTCTTATACTTAGTCATTGTATCATTATAAGAGGAAAAAACAGTCTTCAACATAATATTGTGTGCAAAAAGTCTTAACTGTAGCATAGTCTCTACCACATCAGTCTTGCTGGCAGGTATGAATGATAAACCTTCTGTAAGTGGATATGAAGAAAAATTGGATATGAAGATAAATTGAATACTAGGTCATTCTTACTTGCTTCCAGTTCAACTTCTTGCTCATAGTTGTGTCGACTGACAATTTTCTCTTTCTTTTGTCGCTCCATGTATTGCTGTCCTTCATAGGAACAGGAAGTGCTGGAAAAGGGGTTTCTAAAAGTTGTAGATGGAATCACAGTCTTCTGTTTTGCCCCAAGCCATTCACTTTCATTATTCAAAGAAGCAGATCCCTCACTAGATGACACAATCATGGCAGAGCACTCCCCCGTCAAGGAGTTATGAGCAACAGATACCAATGGAGCTTGTCTAACCTCCTCCTATTGAATATTCATTAAAGTCTCATTTTGTGCAACAGCTGCCTCTCCATTTCCATTATGAACATCTGCATCATTACTACTGTTCACATTCCTCGGCCACATAAAAATATGGCCTCTATTGAAATCATTAAAGTCTCTGTTCAGCTTCCTGCTTTTGTTCTTAATTTATTTTCATACACAGAGATATTTGTAAAAATTTCATCAAGGTGAAGCCAGTAAGCATCAGTGGCACCTTTAGAATTGAATTCTTTAAGGAGGCTCTCTATCTCTGTACTTAGCTCATCTTCAAACGGTTTGAAAAAATTGATTAGCAACCGCATATAATTAAAACTCAATTCTATATTTAGCTCTTGCCACTTATGTAGAAGCTCAGGGAAGGTAGCACCATAGGTCAGCATGCTTAAGACTTGTAGCCCTCTAGGGACTATCTTAAAATGAAGACAAGCTTCTAAGTGTATTTGTTGCCACTGGTAGCGATTCAAATTGTGCAACTTATTTTCTATGTCCTTAAGCATACAAGTAAAAAGTTCAGCATCGGGTACAAATATATCTTCTTGAAAATCAGCATTACCCAGTCTTGAGGAAAACAAGGGATTCTCTTAAATTTGCCATCACAGTTGCATTGCTTTTGTATAAGGTAATAGGTGTATAATCCAGTTCAATAGCATCAGCCATGTCTGCCAGCAACACCCAAAAACAAAGTAAAAACCGAGATGTCTAAGGCAGTAAAGGTCCTGTTCAGACATAATCCAAGATACAGCAAAAAATCAGTCCAAGACCATGCACGGCTCCAATTAAAAACACTTTAATAAAACAAAATTAAAAACATAAAAAGGTTAGCACTTTCATGCCCTACAATAGGCACTTCATCAAACAGCTTACAACAGCAAATGTTCATTTTAAATACTACAATCAATTAATCAATGAAGTAATTTACGATCTCTAAGGATGGGTTTTAAAGGCACATGTCCATTTAACCCTGGTTCTCTATGTACTTGTAACTGAGTTATCCATCTAGTTTCAAACTTCTCTACTCTATTGTTCAAATCACCCCCTCTCGAACAAGCACAGACACACTGTAGAACTATAAACCTAAAAGAATGGCCATCATTAGCCTGTACATGTTTATGTAAAGCACTAGTAATGTCTTTGTGTCTAATGTAGCCAATATGTTCTAATAGCCGCTCCCTCAATGTCAAGAATAAAATGGTTGTGCCTCCCCATTTCTAGCCTCTAACACCTCTAAACCTACTTTATCTAAATCCTTCTTAGAATAGCCACGATCTACCAGATCACTTTTCAAATCTAGACATGCCTGTGTAAAATCTTCATTTCTTGTATGTAGTCGTGATGTTCTAAAAGCCTGGTTTTTAGCAATATTCTTAAAGACATACCCTAGATGCATACTAGTCTGATGCAGCAGGGTATTCTTCCTACATGACTTCCTATAAATAGATGTTCTCAACATCCCATCATCTCCTTTAAGCAGATGGACATCTAAAAAATCAATATGGATTATATGGACAATCAAGAATCACGAGTGTGTTGTTTCTAATCAAATTTATATGTGTTGCAAACAAGACACCTAAACTTATTTGCAAACATATGTATACCCAACATAAGTCCTTCTGTATAAATGGTAGTGGAATGAATACATATTTAATATTTTAAGACAGAATTTATATTTGGTGCAACAGGTAACATACTCACCTTTGTTACTGAAGGTGGTGGGTTCTACTCCCACACCACAGGACTGATTGCTGATACAGCAAGGCAGCATAAGGGGGTCCTGCACTCCTCAGTGTGTGGTCCTTTAGACGAGATGATAAACTGAGGTCCCTTCTGCCTGAGATGGCGGTAGCTCAGGTGAATGCAAAAGATCCCAATGCTCCTACTAAAAGAAGTATATACTAGCCAAGTTTCCCTTCATAGTATAAATACCACCTCTGGTGTTCCCTGGAAAGAGCCTACTAGATTACTGGGCTAACCCAGTCAACAAAGGATAAATAAATAAATATTTTACATTTTAATACCAATAATATGTTTAGTGGGTCTATATTATTTCAGTGAATGCTTAAAATAGCAAACGCTGTTTAATCGATCCAATAAAGTCGAAATCTCTAAATACCGAACACACGGAAAAGCAATTTTTTTTTCCAGGGAAAAAAATCACTGGGCTGATTTCGTGACTTTGCCATTTTTTCCACTGTAGTGTGATCTCGGAGTTGGTATATTTAAGTAGGGGGGGTGTAGGGGTCAAAGCTCCCCCCACTTTATTTTGTGTTTGGATTTATTTATTTTTTTTACGGATCAGCGATTTATTTCCCTGGGAAAAGAAATCACTGTTCTGTGTGTTCAAGATTTAGGGATTTTGACTTTATTGGGTCAATTATGACTATTTTAAGTGTTCGCTGAAATAATATAGACCCTGTTTAGTAATGTGCCTTTCTACGTTTTCCATCTCTTTGACATCACTAATGCTGTAGCTATTCAAGTATGACTCTAATGATGGTTTTAAATACAAGCATCAATATTGAATGGCATCTATAAGCAAAGCAATTTAATAGTGTCTTTGTTATTCCTTAACATGTTTTACCTTGACTTAATATGTACTGCAAACCTCAGATGACTAATTGCATAAGCATTGTATTTTGCTTATATGGAGAACAATTTATTATTGATACATTATGAATATTCTATATTATCTTTTCCAGATCAAAGTAACATACATTTTCATGTCATCTGCCTATTTTATTAGATTTTCAACTTCATTTTAGAGTATTTTCTGATCTTTTAGACTTCTAACTGAGCTTATCACTTATGAATCATCTGCACACTTAGAAACCTGACACTTAACTGGCACAGTGGACCTAAATGTATAGAATAAATGTGGGTCCAAAACTGACTCCGAGATCCTTCATAAAGTGGCCTGCATTGATCTTATTTAACATTACTTAAATGGAATTGGCAAACTCTGAGAAAGGACCTGCAGGGCATGTTGAAACTAGAGGTAATCCAAAAGCCCAACAGTCACTGGGCCTTATTGGTGGTGCCAGTCAGTGCCAAGTTTCTGTGTGGACTACAGAAAACCTAATAGTCAAACTGAAGCAGATGAACACTTTGAGCAAGTAGGTGGAGCTAAAGTGCTTAACTACTGCTGCCTTGGCCAAGAGTTACCGACAGGTACCCATGACACCTGCAGCCAAAAAGAGGTCAGCATATGCGGGTTCTAAGAAGTTTTAAAAGGCTCCCTGGGATGAGAAATGCTCCCAAAATGTTAAGCCTGGTAAACTGCGTCCTAGCAGAAGCCTGTGATTATTCCTTTGCTTACCTAGATGACACTGCCATTTACAGGTGGTCCCAAATGGAACATGTGCAACATGTCATGGAGGTAGTGAGTAGACTGCAAAAAGAATACCTGACTATCAAGGTTAATGCATCAAGTGGACATGGTAGAGGTATTGTATCTGGGTCACAGACTGGGTGGTGGAAAGATTAGACCAAAACCTGCCAAGGCTGAGGATATTTGGGCATGGCCTACCACAACTAGCAAGAAACATTTGAAGGCATTTTTCTTAGAAATCACAGAAATCATAGAAAATACTAGGAAACTAGGTCATGTGGTCATTTATATGGTGCCAGTAGCCGCCCTTAGACACTAATTTCTTTTTTAATGAGTTAAACGCCAATCACGCTGGATAATTTGGGCATATCCATCTCAATGTCTAATGCCAATCACGCTGGATAATTTGGGCATATCCATCTCATGTCTAATGCCAATCACGCTGGATAATTTGGGTATATCCATCTCAATGTCTAATGCCAATCACGCTGGATAATTTGGGTATATCCATCTCAATGTCTAATTCTTTTTAAAGGAAGATAGTGTGCCACATCACTTGTTCTGAAGAAGAAATGTGTTCCAGGGAATGGGTAGTCATATGATAACTCTGTCTCTCCACTGTGGTTTGTTTGCTTACTGAAGCAGGTTTAACTCTCTGATCACAGTGTTCACTGGACTGATTGATTTGTGGTGATATAAGAGGTTGTAAACATCTGGATCCCTAGCAGCCCAAAACACAAACCACAGGTCAAAACTATGGAGACTACAGGGCACTGAATACAGTGATAGAGCCTCCAGCTAAGATAATTATTTATTTGTTTTTGTTTTGTTAGGAACAGGAACCTCTGGGGTTCCTACAACTGCCTGATACGTTAGCAGGATACAACCCAAGAGAGGTAATGCTTTCTATGTTGGGCTTGACTGGTGTGGAATCAAAGGGATAAGGAGTTTTACCACATTTTCATTTTGTAGTGGAGGACTGTCTATACAACAACCTGGTTTGAGAGATTGTGTACCAAATACAATGATATTGCTGTTTTTCAGCATTCTGTTTTAGCCTGTTTTTTTTATGCACTAGCTATTAATATGTGTAAATTCAAGTTGTAGCTTCTGCATGTCAGAAGGAGATATCGGGATAACACCCAGTTTATATTTATCCACAAAGGTGGTTAATCAGCAATCCCCAGTTTAATTTGAAGATCAGAGTTTAAACCAAATAGCAGTGCTCCTAGCATGGACCCTGAGGAACACCACTGGATGATACCTTTAAACTCTTTCAGGATGCACATGCCACTGTCACTGTTTAGTTTTGGTCCCAGTAAGCAGTTTTCTGCACATTTGGCTTGTTAATTCTGTTGGCATGTTGTGTGGTATCCAATGCTTTGGTGTTGTCAAGATACACTGTATGGATAGCATGATGCCTTGTGTTACTCTCTAAGAAGTTCCCCAAATTCGTTACCCTTAACAAAGCCAACATACTGGGGTCATTTCTAATATACTTTATGAGGTCATTTATGACCTATTCCATGGCCATATAGATGAGGCTCATCAAGTTAATGGGTCTATATTTTTACACGTCCGTGGTGGGTTTGCCATTTTAAAGCAGCAGTATAAATGCTATGTGCCATATCCCAAGGACAAAACCATTGGCTATGCTAAAGTTGAATAGCTGTGGGATTGTGTCTGGCAGTGCATGGTCAGTGCTGTTCAGCAGACTGTCATGCCTATTATCATGTTCCATGGAGGATATACTTTTTGGTATGAAAAGTACCTTTACCAATTATTCTTTTATGGTGATGGGAGTTTGAGATTCTTTACAATATGCAGGTTTTGTATTGTTGAACCAAGCGTAAAATTTGCACTGGATTTTTTTAACTAACATATTTGCAATATCTATGAGATCCAAGTAGGTGGTGTGATTTCAAATGTTTGGAGCAATGTTGGGTGTTATTTAATAATTTCCTGACATAAATCAAGAAGGATTTGTTATTATCCTTAGCTTTCAGTGGGTTGCCTTTGTTATTCTGATTGCACTTTTCAGTAACATTCGATAATTTTTTGACACTAACCATGATTTGTAGAGTTTTAGTTTCACAATATATTCTAAGAAGCGTTTTTCTTTTCTTTTTTTCCCTTTGATTGTTTTGTTTATTTACTCAGGTAGACCCCAAGGCTGGTTCCCTCTTTAGCTTCATGTTTTGTTTAGTTTTGCTAGGGGAAGTCATGTTAATGTATTTTTCTAGGTGAGAGTAGAATTTTTTGCATAACTGCTAGCTATACTAACAGTTTAGTGGGCTACTGGGTTATTGTTATACTTGAACTTTGGGACTTCAGCACAAAATTGTTTAAGGGTCATACATTTAATGTCTTTGAAAACTGTGATGTTTAGATGTGATGGTTTGGGGATACTGAAAGAGAAGTTTATCAGTTTATGGTTAGACTAAATTTAGGAAGTTTACACCAGTGATTTACTGGTTATATTTTTAAGTACCAAGTCAAGAAGTTTTGTCCTTGTGGGTCCTTTGAGTATTTGATCAAAGGAGTTTCTGTCTATGACTTTTGGAACATGACATACATTTGAAGAATAGGTGTCCCAGTTTAACAATGGGGAGTTCAACTCTCCCCAGATAAAAGAGTTCCTATATATTTAGGAAACAAACATGTTTTTTTAAGTGGCAGGGATTTGTAACATGCAATTATATCATAGTTGTTTTTACTTAGTGTGACATCTCACTAAGTTTGGTTTGCAGGTCTCTAGGAGTCTGTCTCAAGGTTTGTTTGTTTGTGTCTTTCGGCTTTTCCTGGTTAGGGGTTGCCACAGCAGAACTCCAGTCCGCTAATGATTAGTAGTGGATTTTTACGTACCGGGTTACCAGCCCTGATGCACAACCTTCAATGAAGGCACACCCCATTCATGTATGCCTCCACACAGAAGATGCTCTAGCTGAGAATCGAATGGGACAACATCTTGCTATGAGGCGACAACGCTACTGCAGCACCACCGCAGTCTGTCTCAAGGTAATATGACCTTAATCAAATATGCTTACTCCACTGCAATACCTGTTGGATCTGAAAGCCTGGTAGGGAGAACTTGGTGTAGAGGAAGTGCTTTCTGCACTTGTAAAGCTAGTGTCAGTAACAACACACACACAGGGATGTGCTCCAAATGCAGGAGGGCCTTAAAGTCAGACATTTTTTTTTTTATTTAGACTCTTACCTTGATATTGTCTGCTTTGTAATTTGCTTTGATTTTTTAGGCAGGGAAATCCATTGGTTAGACTCTGCCTAAAAGAGGCAGTATGTGGGCAACAAGGGTTTTAGCCTGTATGTGGAAGCACTGTTACGAGCGTACAAGCGGTCTTTGGCAAAGTGAGTAGGACAATGAAACAAGTCAACCCAAGCTGACACATACTGGATACTTCTTGAATAACTTTACTTATTCATCTATTTTTTGAAACCAGACATCTTTTCTTTGCACCTCAACAACAGTCCTGATAAAGCAAAGATTTTACCCACTAAGAGGGTTTTTCCTGCATTTGTGATATGCACGGAAAGCTCAGAAATGTCTCAATGCCTATCCCTCAGGGCTTTGCATTCCAGATCATTTATACCCACACTAGTCACCACCATTTCATAGTCATATATGTTTGGCTTGAGTGTCTTAAGGGCCCCTGCATTATCAGACATCATGGCTTTTAAAGGACAATACAGCCTTGTGAGAGCAGAGTCTGCATATGTGAGAATGGAGTTACCCATCACCTGTACTTTTTTATCACTAGAAGAATTATATGTACTGTGTTTGTCGGGAGTTTTTTTTTTTTTTTTGGGTAACTCTCAGCTATGGATATGATAGTATGTGCAGTGGTGTTTGATTTTGCCAAGCCTTGCGCTTTTTGGTGTTTATGTGGAGTTCAGTGACAATGTGTGATGCTCATAGACTGTTCATATGTGAGGGTGATGCCTCCATCATGGCTAAATATTTGCATCTCTAAAAGACAGCTTGTGATGAGGTAAGTAATAGTTAATTTTCTGCAAGGATCACACAACTGCTGCATTGTCTGAGTAGACCAAGTGTTATGACAAACTGGCTTCCCTTCCATTTCGTCCAGTAGTATGGAAATATGAGATGCAAGACTTTTTCTATAACATTTGTCTTGCTTAAATAAATTCTTATGAGTACAGTATAATAAATATTAGTACAATAAAATTTTTACTATACGATAAATATTCATAGGACTCTAACTAAGGTAGGAATAGATAAAGCAATGTAAAATTGTCCTGAATTGAATGGTAGCACCTTAATGTAACCTGATACAGGGTATGGGTCTAACTATTCTTGCTAAGACTAAAACTATAATTGACGTACCTATTACTATTGGGTACAGGTTTGCATGGCAGAGTGTGCACCAAAGCTCAGTGGAATATAGCTGAGCTAAGAAATCAGAGAAGCCAATGAAAAACAACTTTTGGCTTCAGGCAATAATGCTAACGTCTTAGAAACAGTAGCAGTTTATCCTTTCCCACAGAATAATAACTACAATTTCTCAGACTGCCCACAAGGCAAAACAGAAGAACGTCAAGATACTGAAAAGAGGAAACACTGCTTAGTTAATAATGCAGTCAGGAAAATGCACAAACAGTACTTAAAATGCACAAATTGTGCAAAGGAGCTTTAGCTTCAAAGAGTCTTTTACAACAATGTCTGACTGCTTGTGCAATATAAATTAACAGGGGAAATGAAAGAGCCAAAGAAAAGCAGCTAACACTATAACCAATAGTGTTATCTTCTCAGACATGTAATAAAATCCCCACTCTCAGCAGGGTTAACCACCACAGGCTGTAGATGTCTTATATAGCTGAGCAAAACTGGCTGTTTGCACTAAGTTTGGAAAGTGACTAAAACACAACAAACAAATGCAGCAATAATGAATAATTCACTTAACAGCACCAAAGTCACATGAAAAACAACACAAACTGTAAAAAAAATGCAAGTAATAGTTGTAGCTTCACATTCAGAGAAAAGAACAGGAAAATGCATATAAATTACAGACTCATCAAAACTGATTTAAATAGCTAAGCACAGCACAAATTCCACTTAAGAAGCAGTATATAGAGTAAAATGTCTTCAGTATATAGCTGTAATTTCAGATTCAGAGAAACACTATAAAATACAGAAAAATAAATAACAAAAACCACTCAAAAGAAATTTAAATAGCTAGAGAACTTTATATATGACAGAATAAATGTATGCTTTTTTTCTGGATGCAAATTGGAGTCAAAAATGACAGTTTAGGTATGGCAGGTACTATAGGAAGTATTTTTCCCCTGTATAGTATGATAACTACTTCCCTTATAGATGTTACCAGAAAGAAGGTTGGTTGGGTTTGTCTGGACTCTAGCCCATGAGCAGGCATGTCAAAAATCAGGGGAGATTCGGAGTGCCGCTTTTATTAACCGTTCCTAATTATAGATTAGAATTCTTTGTGCATGTAAATGTGTCTAAATGTGTGGTAAGAGCTGTATTTAGTCAGGTTTCCTCAGAAAGAGAAGGGCATCCCTCTTTGTATTTATGTCAAAGACTACAACCCTGGGAGGAATCATATGCAGCCAATGAGGAGTGCCTGGACATGGTCTGGACTTTGCAAGAGTTACAACCATATTTGTATGGGAAAAAGTTCTCTGAAGCAACCTACAACCTTTAACACTATTTTTATAAGGTATTGCATGTCAAATGTAATTTTTATAAAGTCTATACTCATTGTCTGTTCTATACTTTACTATTTTTGTATAAAAATAATTTCTTGTGGAGCTTTTCTCCCTGGGCCTCCATGGAAAATGGGTTTGCAACCCAATGGACTTTCCCATTCAACAAATGTCAATAAATAAGTGAATAAATAAATAAATAAAGTTACATATCCTTTAAATGGCTACAAAGAGCAAGCTGACAGAATGGAAAGGCTTAACCTTGCAGTCCTACAACCTAACTATCCAACAGAGATATCATACTGTTAATAGTAATGCAAATAGTCTGTCTGTAAAAGGAATGAGGTAAGGCATCAGAACACTGCATGCCTGTGTAAAGCTTTGTTTCCTGAGAGATACTGCCAGAGGTGTTGCTTGATATTGTCTTGGAACAGAGAATAGTGATAGCAAGACTGATGGCAGGTTGAAAGAAAGTGAATTAAAATGTTCTTTCTCATTTCCAAATACTAACACACTGGTTCTGCAAATGTGTGTAAACTAGTGTCCTCTTCTCTTCTAAATGTAAAAGGAGATGAAAAGAAAAAAAAATGCATACATCTATTTTTGAAATTTAACATACGAATTTTTGCATCTCCTGTGCAAGTAAGTCATAAAATGTAATTACAGTTTGCTTCAAATAATGTGCTGAGTAAAACTATAGGAAGAAAGCAAATAATAAGATGTTGTTAAGAGATGCTGTTTATATACTTTCTGGGCTGATATAATTAAGCCCTTGACCTTTACCGGTGGTAAAACTGATTTTTACTTTTGCTGTGGGAGAGCAAATTGACAAAATAAGCTGACACAATGTCTTCAGATAAAAAAAAATGAATAATGGTTTCTAGAGAACAGTACAAAAATAATTGACTTGAAATGTGTATAGTTATTTGAGGCTGGTCTTTACTCTGTCTCGTCTTGCATGGAAGATATTGATATGATCATCTCCCTTTAAGTTTACTGTCTGCAGTTTCTGTCTTTTATCCTAGGAACTTAAAGGCTCAGAACTCTTTATGCTCAAGGTATTTAGGCATATGCAGCTAACCTGGACATGATGTTATGATGTTTCTTTTGATATACTTATCTCTGTAACTAGCCCTTATTTTGATATCCTTGTGAACTTTCTTATTCCTGTGTACATTTAATCTGTAACTGCACTGTCTTGTCATTTAAGTAAAGTTTATTTATTTATTTTAAGCACATTTAATTGATCTTATGTTATATATTTATTTTATTTTATTTATATTTGATGACTGGGAAAGTCCAACTGGACACAGGTCCATTTTCAGCAGAGGCCCGGGGAGAAAAGCTCCATTTAAACAACTGCTAAACAGATACAATTAAAAGAAACAGCCTTGCATTCTTAATACACACATATAAAATATCTAACATTGCATCGCAGGCTCATGTACAGCACATAGTTGTGTTTTTAAATGCAAACAAATGGCATATAGGAGTGTGTTTAATATTTAATTATAGACATACAAGTTAATACCATTGGAATAAAACAATTTTAGGAAGGAATAAGAAATGTGTAGGCTAGACAGAACTGGGTCATCCTTAGCAGTATCCTAGTATTACTGCTATGTGGTGGATTAGCCTGGGGAGTCACATGAGCACAGCCAGTTGCTAAAATAGTGGGTTTTGAGTAGTTTCTTAAATTGGGTGGCAATGTGAGTAGGAAGTGAATTCCAGGTTTTTGCTATTGTACAGGCAAAGAGAGTTTTACCAGCTTCATTCCTATGTTTGATGACGTTTATGAGATTTTGGTCTATTGATCTTAGGACTTGGGTGCTTGTGTAGGGTTGTATCAGATTTTGTAGTATGGGGGGGTTTCAGGGATGTAGTACAGTTTGTGGGCTATGGAGAGCTGTGTAGTAAGAAGCAGATGGGGTAACTCAAGCCATTTCAGCTGCTTGATGGAATGACAGTGATGGTCCCTATTAGAGGCACCTGCAGCAAACCTGGCAAACTTGTTATAGCAAGCTGTAATTTTGTTTTGCTCGCTGTGGCGAAGATTTGTCAGGATTGGAGAGGCATACAGTAGGGTCAATAGTAGGTGAGTTTTAGCAATAGTGGCTTTGGCATGGTTGGTCATGAGTTGCCTGTTCCTATATAAGAGACCAAGCTTTTTGTGCACTTTTTTGATTGTTTGGGCTATGTGCATGTCAAATTTAAGTTTGTTATTGATTACTACTCCTAAGAGTTTGGTGTGTGATGTTGGGGTAAATAGGGTATTATCTTTGGAGTTTATGCTGAAATCATTATTTAGTGCAGAAGATCTGCTTGGAGTGAAGAGAATTAGGTTTTTTGGGGGGGATTGAGTATAAGTTTAATGCTAGAAAACCATGCTTCAGTCAATGTAAAGTTGTGTTGTGTTATTGTTTGTAGTTCACTTAATGTTGGGGCAGCACATATGATAGTTGTGTCATCAACATATTGCACTATAGAGGCAGAGGGGGTGGATACAGCTATCTGATTTATAAATATGGAGAATAGTAAAGGACCAAGGATTGAACCTTGAGAGACTCCAATGGATACTGGCAGAAGGGAGGATAGTTGGTCCTGCCACAGAACTGCGTGTTGTCGGTCTGATAGATAGCTGTTGAACCAAGATATAGTGGGTGAGGTAAGGTTAAGGGTAGATAAAGTTTTGAGCAGCATGCTGTGGTTGACCATATCAAATGCTTTTGATAAGTCCAAGAATACAGAAGATACAAACTGTCCGTTGTTTCTATGGGTGTTGACTATGTTAGTGAAAGAGAGTAGGGCTGTTGTGGTACTATGGGTTGGTCGAAACCCATGTTGAGATGACGATAACAGGTTATTTTCTAGGAGGTATTGCATTAGTTGTGTATGCACTACTCTTTCTAGTATTTTTGATAATGGTGATAAAATTGTGATTGGGCGGTAGTTGGTGAGTTCAAAGGAGTTGCCGCCTTTGTGGAGTGGGATAATATGGGATATTTTCCACAGCTTAAGTACTTTACATTCAGATATTGATCTATTTATGAGAACAGATATGGGTAAGATATTGTTTCAGCTGCGAGTTGAAGGAAATCAGCAGGAAGTTTGTCAGCAGCCAGTGTGGTGGGTTTTAGTCTTTTGAGGAGTTTAGTAATAAGATTTGTGGGTGCTGGGGAGAATGAAAAGTTAGAGGGAGTTTGTTGTATAATAGGGATAGAAGGGGTAGGAGAGGGTGTGGGGTTGGGGATGCTGTTTAGGGTATTAGAAAGGGCTAGGACAGTTTCTGTTAAGAATCTTTTGAAATGGATGGGGATGTCCTCATTACTGGTTGGTATTGTGGGTGTGAGAGTGCTGGATTTACCTGGGTGAAGTAATTTATTTATCGAGGCCCAGAATTTTTGAGGGCAGTGGGCATGTTTTTCTTGTAAGGTTTTGTAATAATTAGTTTTATCCATTTTTATGAGTTTTTTGGCCTTGTTCCGGAGAGCTAGGTAGATTTGTTTTGTGGTAGTGGTTTTCAGTTTATGATATTGGTTCCATGCTCTATCTCTATCCTTCGTTATAGTTTTAGTTTCTTTTGTTAGCCAGGGGGCATAGTTAGTCTTAACTCTGATGGTTCTGGAAGGTGCATGATGGTCTAAGATTTTGGGAAAGGTTGAGTTAAAGTAGCCTACTGCTTCATCTAGGGGTAGGTGTTTTAGGGGAGACCAGTTACAGCATTTTAGTTCCTGGTTTAGGCATTTGGCTTTGAAGTTCTTTTTATTGCAAAATATTCTAAGGATGGGTTGGTTACTTTGGCAGGGTTTATTCCTAATAAGGCAGGTTGGTTGGTGATCACTCAGATTATCTGGTAGGCAGCCTAATTGGTGGGCTAAGGTGGGGTCGGACAGGAGTATCCAATCTAGGATGGACTGACGTTTGGATTTCTTATCAATTCTTGTGGGGGTGTCTATGATTTGGGTGAACCTGTGTAGATTAATATGCATAGTGGGGTTAAATTTGATACAGTTAGACCAGTCTATATTAAAATCTCCTAAAATTATGGTTTCTTGTGGATGGGAGATAGAGATCCAGTGTAACAGGTTTTCCATAGTGGCAATGTTGTTTCCTGGTGTGATGTAGGCACTTGCTATAACTATATGTTTGCTAGAGTTTAGTTTTAATTTGGCAAAAATGAGTTCATTACCATTGACTTCATGAGGGTTGTAGCTAACTTGCTCCAAATTGAGATGATTTTGAAACAATATGGCTATGCCACCTCCTTTTTTCCCTGCCCTATCTTTCCATATAATATTATAGCCAGGGGGTGTGATGTCATTATCATGATATTTTGCTCTAAGCCAGGTTTCAGTTAGTATAGCTAATTCTGGTTTATATAAAGTCAAGAGGGCATGGAGGTCCTGAACTTTGTAGAGTATACTTCTTGCATTAATGTTTTAAAGAAGAAGAGATGAGGTTGTCCTACTGTAGAGTGGGTATGATTGATTTAGGTTGAGCTGGAATGGAATAGAGGGTCCAGGGTTAGGCTGTATATCCCTGCAGCAAGTGAGTGTTTGCCTTAGATACAGGTAGAGTTTAAGAAGTTTTTGGAGTATTTTATATTGTTTCTGGGATACATGGGTTTAATTTTGTTCGTTTGTTTCTTATTTATGTAGAAATCTTGATGGGTTAGGGTAAGGTCGTATGGAGATATAGGGAATTGGATTAGTTGTAGTGCATTGCTTATGGTTTCTGTTTGCCGATGAGTTGGATTGGTAAAGTGAAGTTGTGTGTGGTAGGATGTAAGGATAGAAAACAGGTGAAGAAAAAATATGGTTAATGTGTAAAATGCTGCGTTGAGGTGTAGGGAAGGCATTTTATGTATCTTGATTTTCCCTTTAAACATTACCTTGTGTAGTGGGGGAGAGGGGAGATGGAGAGTAGGAGATTCAGAACAAGATAGCAGGGACGTAATAGAAGGAGTTTACAATACGGGTGTGGTGTAATATGTTTGAGCGTGGGATTGAAGGTGTGATCTGATTGGTTGATTGGGTGTGTGAGCTGAGGAGGGAGTGGTTTAGCAGCTATAAGGTTAATTGCAATAAGGGAGGGTGGGAATGAGGTAGGGTCAGGGAGTGAAGTGAGCATAGCAAACGGAGTGGGACAGCATTGTCCTGGAGGAGCAGCAGTTGTGGAAAACAATCAGTTGTGATTCAGGGAGTACAGTAAGGCATTATGCTTGGAGTCTACTGGTCAGTAGTTTACAATTTAGAGAAAGCTAGCGAATACTTAAAGCTTTGCAATTCTTTTCCATAGAAGGAGGTTTGTGGTAGGCTGCTGAGAAACACATACACAGATGGGAAGCTAGCACATGTGGGTATTAACAGAGTAGTGCACAAGTAGTTAGGCATAGGCTACATACATTCAAAGTCTTTAGTGGGGAAATGCGCACAGAAGTAGCTCTCTTATGCAACCTGGCTGTAGGCAACACTTCTGGGTGTCTTCTTGGGTTTGGCCAGAGGTTTCTTTGTACCCTAAAGGCAGGGAGGGAGTACCCAGGACAGTTTACCACATATATGACACTTGTACTCTCTCATTCCAAGGTGTCGTTTAATGTGATTCCTGGCATCACCTAGCTGAGCTGTTGAAAAATTGCAGATCTTGCACTTAAATGGTTTTGAACCAGCTTAGGACATCATTTATTCATGATCGGGAAATGAAGTTTATATTTGGTTCTAAGAATGAAATTCACATAAACTGTTCTGCATGACACTGATATCTGTCATGTGCCTCCAAAGATAACATTTAATTTCTCAATGAACAGTATCCTGTAAGTCTTGTTACTCAGTTAGGACCGGAAGTGGAAGTCTGAGCCGGACGTATGTGCAATAAACTGAGTTACAAGGTATGAGCGACTGGAAAATCAATCCACCAAATAGAAGTGCTGAACTGTGCTTGCATACTAGACCTGTCTGTGATACTTTCATTGCTTATGAATGGTAGACATGCTTTCCACTTGGTGTAGGTTTTCATGCACAGAAATGCAAAACCTGTAGGTTCTCCACGAGTTTAAGCTGCTGATCTTCAGATTATTGTCACCATCAGCTCCTTTTGAGAGATTGTGCTGCTCCTCATATTAGATGATATATACATGTCGGTACCAAACCATCTCCTTCTGTGAAATCCTTTACAACCCGTGTCAGATACCACACCTTAGTCTATGGGGACTCAAATTCTGCTTCAGAGAGATTTAAACGCGTCTTATTATTATGCATAAACCTCTGATTCTCTGATGTCATCATGTTTCCATATCCCCATGCACATTGAAAACAATTCACTTTTGAATTAATGCTGTCATCCACTGAAGCAAGTGGCAAGATTAATTTCCCAACTAATATCAAATGGGGGAGTGGGGAGACAATCAGTGCAACTGAACCATTTGATGTCTCCAAATCTTCTTGAGAGTCAAATGAAAGTACCACATTCTTAGTCTGGAGTATCCTCGCAGGGTGGTACAAAGGTTAAACTCCCATCTCCATACAAATTTCTAGTATTAAAAGCCCTGGTAAATACTACTAATATTGTAAATATAGAAGAAGAACTTGGCTGGAAAGAATATTGCTGGCAGGTTCGATTAAATGCATGTTTGCCACCTGGATTAAACAATAGGGAAGAATTTACTTTGTATTTAAAAAGGAAGGGGTTAAAACAGGAGGTAGCATAGATATTATGTGTTAGGCTATTTTAAGTGTAAATGTCTTTTTAAGTTAGTATGAATCATGTGATTTATCATGTGCCTTGAAAGGTGTATTTAAAGTGTTTGATGTGATAAGTATTTCAGTCTGAGGAAGTCTCTTACTGTGATTGTTACTGGGAGATGAAAGCACTTACTGATACTGTGTACCTTGTATTAAAGTGGAATGAAGGTCATCCAGCCGTGTTTCTGCATTTCTTTGTGTATTCGACTGTTTTTGCTATCTTGTGCTACTGTTGAAGAAAGTATATATATATATATATATATATATATATATATATATATATATATATATATGTAGATTTAAATGTGTACATATATGTAAATACACACACACACAAACGCAAGGGTGTTGTAAAGTTTGCAAAAAGATAATTTGTTTGACTGTGTGTTTCAGTGGGTAAGGATCTCCAAGTGCAAGAATGTAGTGTGTGTGTGTGTGTGTGTGTGTGTGTGTGTGTGATGTGTTTTTTAAATGCAGAAGTATAAATAATATCAGTAAGGTAAAGGGGACAGAGTTGTGAGTGTATGCATGTTAGTGTTATGCTAAGTGTAAAGTAATGAAAGAAGAAGAGGAACCCACTTTAGAAGAAGTAAGAACAGCACTAAGGAAAATTAAGTCATTAAATCAGCAGGCTCAGATAAGGTCAGAGCAGATATGATCAAGATCTAGGTGAGTTGGGGGAAAAATGGCACATGAGGATGCTCATAGCAGTACAGAAACAGAGGTGTGTCGCAAATGGCTGTAGAATAAGCATACTATTTGCAGTGTACAAGAACTGGTGGATGTTCACAACTTTGGGCAGTAAAGAGGTATCCGACTCCTGTCTCATCCCATGAAAGTTCTACAAAGTGTGACTGATAAACATTTACAAAAAGTAGTTGAAAGTAAGATGGGATATGAGCAGCTCAGATTCAGATCAGGACCCAGCACAACCAACTTGATGTTTACAATGAGACAGATAGTTGAAAAGAAACCAAAGATGAGGAAAGAATCCAACCGACTATTCCTACACTTGCAGAAAGCATATGAAAAGTTCACAAGAAAGCTGATTTGGGCAGTCCTGCAATGCTACAATGTTCCAGAAACATTGGTAGACATAGTGCAGGTTACGTACAAGGACCTAATGACACAAGTGTGGAGCTTTTCTCCCCGGGCCTCTGCTGAAAAAGGGCCTTTTCGGCTCAGTCAGACACCCCCGGTTAACAAATGTAAAATAAAATAAATAAAATAAATAAGTGCAAACAGTGTTTGTAATCACAGAGGGGTGCCCTGTGGGAATGGATGCACTTCAGGGTTCAGCTCTGAGGCCACTGCTGTTTATATAACTAATACTTTATTACATCTACTTAACTTAAATATTTTTCTACAACTCTTATTCCTTAAATGTTATTTCCTCAAACATGTATTTGACCCTGTATTAGAGTGCATTATTGCTTCACTGCATTGTTTCACAAGTGAAACTTTGTTTATAATTTCTCATGTGTAAATAATGTTTTTTTACTATTATGTAGCCTACTTTAAATCACAGCATATCTTCATTTCTACTATTCTTTATGTTTATACTTCTTTTCTAGAGCTTTTCTCCCTGAGCCTCCATTGAAAAAGGGCTGTGGCTCTGCTGGTCTAAACCGGTCAACAAATGTCAAATAAATAAAATAAATAAATAAATATTGGTGAAGGACTACATTAGCAAACAAGTCAGAGGGGATAGATGAACAAAGCTGCTGTATGCAGATGATGAGGCATTACAGGTAGACTCTGAACAGAAACTCCAGCAAAGGAGGGGGGGACTGGAATGCAAAACTGAAGGCACCTGGAATGAAACTCAGTACATATAAAACTATTGTAATGGCAGCAAATAAGGGAAATTAGAAGAAGTTGAGAACAGAGATAGAAGGGAAAATAGTGGAACAAGTTAACAGCTTCAATAGATTCATAGGTTCATAGATTAGTACTAGGCTAACTGCCCTTGCGAGCCATTTTTTTAAGCCTAGCCAATTATCCCTTATGAGACTCAAACCCTACACCTTGTGTTTGTAAGGCAAACACCTTAAGCATTATGCCACCCTCCTAACCCTCCAAGTACCTTGGAGGGGAAAAAAAGGGAAGTCTGAATTGGGTCAATGCTAGAATCAGAGATGTTGCAGCCAATAGAGACAGAAAGTCAGGGGTGGTGTATGCAAGAAGAACATCAATGAAGTTGAAAAGTAAGATTCATAGGTTCATAGGTTGGTACTAGACTATCAGCCCTAGGGCCTATACAAGCCTAGCCATAACAATTCCCTGGCTATTTCTTCCCACACTATTTACTTCCCTGCACCCCTGTCTAGCAGGGCGACTAACGTGATCCCCGGGGTGAATTTCCTTTCTCCCATCCAATCGTCAAGGTTCCTTTTGAAGAGGGCCAAGGAGGCGCTCTGCTTGACATGTATGGGCAGCCTATTCTAGAGTCTGGGGAGTCAATGGGTCAGAAACCTATCCCTCCAGCATGTTTTGTTTATTGTGATGACAAGGTTTAGATCTCTGAAGCGTGTGGCTATAAGGGATTAGGATTTCTTTAAGTGTAACATGTCCAACAGCTCTGGATTTGACATGGTCTTGTATGTTAAGCAGAGATCACCTCTGAGTAGATGATATGTGACAGAGTACAGCTGGAGTTTTTTAAGGTGTTCAGCATAGGGCATCTGCTTTAGGCCTATGATTCTTTTAGTGAGGTATTTCTGCAGCCTTTCCAGTTTTTGCAGATGTCTTAAGAGCTACATACCAAATGGGGCATTGTATTCTATAATGGGCCTAATGAAGGATGAGTACAGTGGGACAATGACCTTCTTTTTTCTGGTTGAAAAGCCCTTAGTGATGAGGTGTGCCACATAGAAGGATTTCCTGACTGTTGTGGCGATGTGGTTATTGAAGGTGAGACCACTGTCCACCAGTGTCCCTAAGACTCTTATCACACTTTCGGTGTTTAGTGTACTGCCACCTATGTGGTAATTCATGGGTACATGTTTTTTCCCCAAGAGGATAACTATACATTTCTTGGCATTGAGCTTGAGCCCATGGCTCTGGCACCAAGCATCTGTTTCTGTAAGGCCCTTTTGTAGAGTATCCACATCATTTGGGGATTCAATAATGGCTCCCAGTTTGCAGTCATCTATGAACTTTGTTAGCCAGCATCCCTTAGTGTTGGCCTGTACTTCAGAGAAGTAAATGCCAAACAAGAGCAGTCCCAGGACTGAACCCTGAGGTACTCCACTTGTCACTTGTCTGGAGCTGGATTTGGAGTCAGCTACTTTTACAGTGTGGGTTCTGTCAGTAAGCCAGTTGGCAACCCATCGAGTGACATAGGGATTAATGCCCAGCTTAGTAAGTTTATCTATGATTCCAGAGTGGGGGATGGTGTCAAAGGCATTGACGAGGTCCAGATAGGCTGTGTGGACTGCCTTACCCTCATCCAGGTGTGTAAAACAGTGGGGAAACCAGCACTAATGCTTGGCACAGAAACCTGGGCAGTGAAGGCAGAGTAGTTGAGGAAGCTAGAGGTGATGGGGATGAAGTGCCTGAGAGAGGTGGTAGGATGTACACTATAGAACACATGAAGAAATGAGGACATCAGAGCAGAAGCCCAAGTAGCTCCAGTTGCATAGAAGGTCAAAGAGACCAAATGATGCTGGATTAGCCACATGTGCAGTAAAGCAGACAACAATCTGGGGGAAACAATTTGGACAGGCAGGAAGAACATCCAGCAAAGAAATGGATGGCTTGACTGAAAGAAGACCTTTGATTATCAGACATGAGTGTAGAAGATGGTAGAACAGTGGCATTGAATAGAGAGAGATGGTGACGGTTGATGATACACCACAACCTCATGCTGAAAAATGGAAAGGGGAGATGATGATGATGGTTATGGTAAGCACTAGGTAAGGGACTAAGTTTTATGGTGTGTGTGTGTGTGTGTGTGTGTGTGTGTGTGTGTGTGTGTGTGTGTGTGTGTGTGTGTGTGTGCGTGTGTGTGTGTGTGTAAATTAGCATGCATTGTGAACCTGATTACTTAAAATTAAACTTATGTGTTTGTTTGCTGAATAGGTTTAGAGTAAGGGTTAGGTGAGGGGAGTAGGTGCTATGGTGTGTTTCATACTGTGTGATTGAGTTTGTAGAATGGCAATGAGTTCGATAGTGGCATGCTGAATGTTTTTGTAAGTGCGTGTGTGTGCTTGTGTGTATGTGATTAGTGCTAGAGCAAAATCCAGATTTAGGGGATAGTTGAAGGGTTGTCTCTGAGTCTGAGTGTCTTGTGTATTGGTACTGTTAGGGCAAGAGAGTTTCACAAATTAACATACACTACAAATGAATCTGATCACCTACATGTGTATAAACTCTCTATATTGTAAACAAGTAACAGACCAAATGGCATAATATGTGTGTTACTTTTAAATTCAAGATTCTCTAAAACATGCCTAAATAGCAATGCACACATATACATTACAGAATACATTATATCTGCACCTTATGCATCTAGTATTCAAGTCAGGTTCATGAGGATGACCTTTATTAAAGCAAATGTAATGAACTGCATATTATCATTTACCTGGGCTGCATCAATCTGTGAATGAACTCTTCCAGCAGAATCCTTCTCCTGATTTCTCTTTCTCATTTCCTCCAGGCTAATCTCATGGCTGGTTAGTTCAGACTGAATTTTCTAGTGGAAAAAAACAGACTTATGGTAATAGATGTCTATTTGTACCTTTTATGTTTTTACAGTGCTTACTCTCATAATACAAGGTCAGTTGTCATTACTGAAATGTCACCATGAATACATAATGCCACTCAGAATTAATTTAGTCGATTTTTATTCAGTATTTTTGCAGCAACAAGACCACACAGCTATTTATTCTAATGTTCATAGCATACAGTTAGGAAGCTACTAAACAATTCTGGCATTTATACTGTTCACTTGAACTGCAATTATGGTTGATCAAGTAGGCCAAAATATGTCATGAATTCTTCCCAATTACTGACTACCATTTAACCTTGAATGACAAAAAGCATACATACTTTTACTTTCTTTTTAATAGCAGGTAAGTATGCAAGCAGTTTGACTTAGAGGGTGCTACAAATGCCAAACAACATGCAACTGTCATGTTGTGATCCATTTATACTGTCTCCAAAGAAAGTGATATTATAATGTGGATGCAAACAAATAAAATGCTTGTTTGCTAAATTTTTCATTGCATTTCTTCTTTAAAGTTCTGATAAGAAAAGAAAATAAACTGGGAGAGGCAGTATTTGTCTCAGATGAATAGGGAGGGGTCGGCTACTAAATCCTAAAAATATCCTTCTGTGAATCATAGCAGAGTGAGACAAAAATACTAAAACTGAAAGTACCTGAAGCACAATGTCCTAAATAGAACACTAAAGAATGAAAGATCACATCATCTGTCCTTCAACAAAGAGTTCTACATAGGGTAAGCCCCCATATAACTCTCCAATCGTCTACACTAATCACACTCCAAGATGACATAAATTCAGATTTTAGTGCAATAACTTCTTTCAAATTAACTTACGTACTTCACTAATCCTTAAGGCTGTATAACACAGAATGAGAACAATTAAATAATGAGGGTTTAGGTAGCTTGTTTCATACTTGGGGGGGGGGGGCAGTACTGCTTGCTTGTCCCAGGTATATGCTGTTATTTATACTGAATTCTACAGTGTTTTATTTTCATTCCTTGATTAAGGATTTTTGGAGCTTTTATGGTTGTTATTTTCAACTTTTTACACTTTTTTGATTCACTGAAAGCGCTGTTGGGTGTTTTTCATCCTCCCCCCTGTAATAGGCATTATTTTAATGACAGATTTTGTCCAGAATTCGTAGCCCATTGGTTCACATTTTTATAGTGGAAATCCGCCAAGAGTGACATCACATTGTTATGCAAACCTTCAGGATAAATATGTGAAAACTGAAGCATTTGGTTAAAAATGTATCCTTATTACAAAATCGTGCTATGCTTAAGGCATAAGTGATAGGGAGGCATGTGATACAAAGATAAGGGGGATTACACATTTGTTTATCAGTAGGATTCCTACAGTTGAATCCATAATGAGCTAATTTGCATACAAACATGTAAATGTCACTGGACTTGCGCCAGTAAACAGCAATTCAATATAAGAATACAGACTTTGACGGGAAGGGAAAATGTTTCATTTAGAATCAGCAAATTGCTTGTGCATACATGGGCAAACTACAGAAGGGAATGTTGTTGGAAAATTTCATTTGGTGGCAGGGACATGCTTGTGCATTCATGGGCAGTCTTCTAAATGGATCATTGGGGAAATGTTCATTTGGTGTCAGGGAAATACTTGTGCATTCATGGGCAGACTACTAAATGGTCACTGGGGAAAGTTTCATTTAGTTTCAGGGATGTCCTTGTGCAACATGTGCATAATACTGAAGGGGTTGTTGGGGGAAATTATTCATTTGGTGCCAGTGTAGTGCTCATGCACACACGAGCAAACCACAGAAGGGATAGTGGGTGGAAACATTTCATATGACTCAGTGGAGTGCTTGTGCATACATTACACTTAAGGCATTTCATAATAACATAAATGGTCTCTGTAAATCTCACCATTGCTATACTCCTTGTAAACATCATGGATACCCCTATCACATTTGCACAAATGACTATGAATACAGGTCTATGTTTGTAAAGCAAATACTGATTACTGTTATACAAAAAAATGCATAAGGCCTTCCCTGCTTTTCATATTATACCACAACAAACTAAATAACTGAATATACATGCACATTATACACACACACACATATATATATATATATATATATATATATATATATATATATATATATATATATATATATATATATATATATATATATATATATATAAAAATGGTCAACATTTTAAAAGACCAAAGTAGCACATAACATTGAACAAAACATGTCGGTCACTGACAATACTGATTACACAAATAATTAACAGTGAATACATTGGAAAAAGAAAGTACATTTCCTCCTATGTACTAACCAATAGAATACCAAAATGCAATTCAAATTTAAATAGTAGTGGTGCTACAGAAAGTTTATTTGTCTTCTTCTTTTTTTTAATATAAGGTACATGGTTAGGGGAATGGGAAGTATTAGGATTAGTATGCATTCATCTCCTACTACACCTTAGCAACACATGCTGACATAAACTTGTACCTTACCATAAAAGAGCCCTTTCTGCAACATTTAAAGTAATAAAAAGAATAAAAGGTAAACGTTTTTAGTTGTGCAGCAATAAATACAAAATATCTAAAAACACTGATCTGTTCTCCCCATACAGGAAATATTTTAGTAACTTTAGAATGTACTAATGCATTTTTGCTTAAAACATCATCAGGTCACACTGCCACTACACATGACAGCTGGGTCACTCACCATGCAGACACCCACACCCACAAGCACCCACACCACATTTAATCTACTACCCTTATCTAATCCTAATTCTAAACTCTAACCCACAAACACTCAAACATGCAGTAAATCTTTCATGTTACCTCACCCTATCTAACCTTAACATGTATACTCTCATGCATACACTAAATTTATTCCTGTACCAAATCTCTACTGTAACCCTAAAATGCACACACACCCTCACACACAAACCCCTAGCCCTATCAAAAAGCTACCAAACTTTGTCAACCTACCCAGAATGCACTCAGTCAGCCTTTGCACACATATATATTAAGAGCGTGTGTGTATGTATATATATATATATATATATATATATATATATATATATATATATATATGTGTGTGTGTGTGTAAATATATATATATATATATATATATATATATATATATATATATATATATATATATATATATCTATATATAGATAGATTAGGTTCATAGGTTTGTACTAGGCTATCTGCCCTGGGGCATTTATAAGCCTAGCCAGAGTGTTTGTGGCTTCACCACCCTTAGGATGAGAATAACTACGCCCTTTTTAGGGTTTAGTTTACTGTGCCTCTGTCCAGTAGTGACACAGAGATGACCCAGGGTAAACCCCACGATCTCCCATCCACTCCCAAAGATTCTCTGAAATAGAGTAGTGGTGAGGGGCCCTTATGGATCATGGATTTGTCCAGATCCAGGTGTGGGGAGCTGTCTGTTGAATGAATCTGTCAGCACCCAATTTTTATTTTATGTGTTGAGGTTTAAGTCTCTTGCCTCTGTGTCTGGATTTGGATTTGATTTGAGTGGAGCATGTGGAGCATGTCCATTATTGGACATGGCCTTGTACGTCATGCAGATCTGCACTCTGAGTGCGGTATCACGACTGAATAGGCTTTGAGTTTTTCAGTCGGCAGCATATGACATATGTTTAAGACCCTTTATTCTCTTGGTGGTGTTGGTGTTTGGGGGGCTTTCAAGGTGTCGGGTAATATATATCCCAAATGATGTGAGTGTCAAATGAGAGGTTACTGTCAACAACCTGGGTCCCAATCCCTGATTACCTTCCATTATAATGGAATGGAACCTATGTGGTAATTTGTGGTTGTTTTTGTTTTTTCCCAAAGGGTATGACTATATATACATTTTAAGGCCTGCTGGCTGGGGCAGCGGCACCTATCCGCTTCTCCCTCTCTGAAGGCGGATGTTTGTGTCCGCTGGAGTGGAGTATCTGGCCCCCATCTTCTGAGTTTTTTGTCAATTTTTGTCATCCTATGTTTGCAGCCACAATCCTCCCATGTTTGCCCGTAATATAAAAACCATGCCCGGAAAAGAGGGGTCCCAGGTGACCCAACTAGACACCGCACCCCTTAGGACTGGCTTAGAGTCTGACATAGCTCCGAAGGATCCTCTCCATAGCTTTTGCACAGGGCTCGCTGCTTATGGGGGCGGCATTAGGTCTGGTCTGCAGGAGCCGCCTTTGTGAAGTGGTACCTGTGTTGCCACGCGCCACTCTTCTTTGTATGTATCCTCCTGTAAAAGAAAATAGATTAAACAGCAGCCTATGTGTGGGTTTAGTTCCTCGAGAGTTATGGTAGCACACAGCCGGGGACCCCGCCCATTCCCATTGATGCTGTGTTTTTTAGCTTTAGAGCGGCGGCTCACCTGGTTTGATGAGATGTTTGAGGACTATAGTTATTTCTTATTTTGGGAGAAATTTTTGGGGAACCTTTTTGCCAGAATGTTGGCATGTCAGTGGGGGGTGTCAGTGGTACTCCCGAGATGCCCTTTGCTTTGCTGGATAGCTTCCTCCTCCTGTATTAGCTCTTGTTTATGGCTAGGGGTCCTTTATGACTGGGCCCCTGCCTCCAGGGAATGGGAGGGTGTTTAATGGGAGTTACATGATCCATGCATTACATGATCCATGCATGAAGGTAGGGGATGTGGATATCCAGTGAGATTAATATATATATATATATATATAGATAGATATACTTCTGGTGTGGAGCATTTTGTCTTTGTATGAGTATACTACTGAATTGCATTTTCACTGAATCATAAATCACCAAAATAATTAATTGAAAACATGTTTCATACTGAATTATATTTTACAGAAAATATCATATACAGCAAATTGTCATTCAAAAATTTCCTTTATTGGGGTCACAAGGTCTGAGCCCAGGTATGCCAACAGGGGCTGTCCAGCTGTCAGTATGCAATGTTAAGCTATAGAAGCTCCTGTCACTCCTGCAGACCAAGACACTTCAAGATACCTAGCAAAAAACAAAGTTATTCAGGACAAATCACACCGTTTTTTTTTTTTCATATATATACTGTCTAATATGGACCATTCTGGAAGACCTGGAAGTTGACTGGAGAGAAAGTATAACAGTTCAAGGAATTACTCCTGGCTCTAGCTGCCCAAGAAGTGGAGGAAATAGTTGGAGATGAACAAGAATGGCAGTGCCTAAAAATAGCATGTGTTAGGACTACAGAAAAGATATGTGGCTGAGATAGGTATGGAGATAAGGTACATAAGGAAAGCTGGTGGTGGAATCCAGAAGTCCAGAAAGTCATCAAAGGAAAGAAGGAGTGCAAGAAGAAGTGAGAGATAGAAAAGACTGACCAGCTAGGAAGGACTACTGGTTGGCTAGCAAAGAAACTAAGAAAGAAGTTGCAGTAGCAAAGAATAGGGCATCAGAGGCACTCAACCATCTTCTGGAAAGTGACTCAGTAAGTGGCACACAGAAACTATATCAGGTTGCAAGGCAAAGACAGAAAGATAAAGAAGATAGACACCCTTCATAGGGGATGCCAGAAACAACCTGCTCACCAGACCACAGGACATCAAAGGCAGATAGAAGGAGTATTTTGAGCAGCTTCTGAATGAAAAAAACAACCCACAGAAGCTGTACTGCCCCAGAAATAGCCTACAATGAGAGAAGAAGAGGAGCCCACCCTAGAAGAAGTAAGAACACCACTAAGGAAAATGAAGTCAGGGGAAATCAGCAGGCTCAGATGAGGTCACAGCAGATATGATAAAGATGCTGGGTGAGATAGGGGAGAAATGGCTCCTGAGGGTACTAATAGCAGTGTGGAGAGAAAGGCATATCCCAGATGATTGAAGAATAAGTATACTAAAGCCAGTATACAAGAACAAAGGGGACATCCATAGCTGTGGGCAGTACACAGGCTTCAAACTCCTATCATGTTGCATAAAAGTTTGGGAGAGGGTGATTGATAAAGGGATACACAGAGTAGTAGAATGTAAGATGGGAGATTCAGATCAGGATGCAACACAACTGACCCGATGTTTGCAGTGAGACAGATACTTGAGAAGATGTTAGAGATGTGGAGACCATCCAACTGGGCATTTCTAGAGTTTGAGAAAGCATATCCCAAGTAAGCTGATACGGGTAGTACTGTAGTGGTTTGAAGTCCTTGAAACATTGGTAGAATTAATGCAGGCTATGTACAAGGACCTAATTACTTAAGTATGAACAGTGTTCAGCCTGACAGATTGGTTCCTAGTGGGAGTGGGTGTACGCCAGGGTTCAGCTCTGAGCCCACTGCAGTTCATACTGGTGATGGACTACATTAGCAAACAGGTCAGAGGGGACAGATCAACAAAGTTGCTGTATGAGATGATGTGGGATTACAGGTAGACTCTCAGCTAGAAATTCCGCAAAGGATTGGAAAATGGAATGCAAAACTGCAGGCACAATGGATGTAACAAAGCACAGATAAGGCAGTGGTAATGGGAGAAAATTGGGGAAATCAAAATAAGCTGAGAAAAGAGATGGAAGGGAGGACAGTGGAACAGGTAAACAGCTTCTAGTATCTGGGAGGAGTTGCTGAGGAGAAGGGAAGTCTGAATGAAGAGGTCAAAACAAGTATCACAAGGGCTGCAGCCAAATGGCATAGAGTGTCAGATATAGTCTATGACAGAAGAATGTCAAAGAAGCTGAAAAGTAAGCTGTACAAGACAGTGGTGTGACCAGTACTACTGTATGGTACATAAACCTGGGCAGTAAAGGCAGAACAGTTGAAGAAGCTAGAGGTGATGGAAATGAAGTTCCTGAGGAGGGTGGTAGGATGCACACTGTGGCACAGATAAATAAATGAGGACATAAGAGCAGAAGCCAAATTATCTCCAGTTGCAAAAAAGATCAAAGAGAACAGATCACAGTGGTTAGGACATGTGCAGATTAGCAGAAGACAAGGTGTGGAAGATTTGGGACAGACAGGAAGAAGGTAAGAGGAAGCAAGGACATCCAGCAAAGAGGTGGATGGATTGTGTGAAAGAAGATCTGCGACAGTCAGGCATGAGTGTTGAGGAAAGCAATAGTGTGGTACTGAATCGAGAGAGTTGGTGACAATTAACATGATACCCTGACCCCACGTAGAAAGAAATGGGAAAAATGGAGTTGATGATGATGATGTAGTGGAACCTTTGTAACATTCTACAGGACTTTACATTTCTGACCTTACTTATTTGGCAGTCAGAGCTGCATGTCCTATAATGTATTGCTCAAGACAGAAGATAGTGTGTGTTACATGACACATTGTGCATGTGCTACAAATACCAAATGTTTATGAGTGAAAGCATACACAGCTGTTATGTTCTCATTTGGTGAAGCTGAATATTAAGATCTTGCTAGCTAAAGCAATAAGGAGATTCTTGGAGCTGAATCACCTTTCAGTGGTACAAATAACAGTTTGAAAGGTGGAGTTTGTTGATGTCTGGTTCCTTCTAGAGCAGTATACAAAACATCTTTCAGTTAAACTCTCAAAGGCAATATTTGCCAGGAACAAGTTCCCCTATTGTGTTTAGTAAGTATTTTGAGGTTTACCACAGAGTGCTTTAAAGCAGGGAATCCTTATTTATACAATTTTTTGCTAAAGTTGTGAAACTGCCATTACTACTTTTTAAGCGTGAGAGGGGATTGAAACTTTGCTTTCCACCTGCAACAGCACTACATCAATTACTGCTCTTCTATTCCATTTAGAGCAATTTGAACATCTGTTTGCAGGGACCCTTAATAATGACTGGTGTACTCTGGATACTTGTATTTTAGCCTACATGTAGCCATTATACTGAATTCCACTAGAAAAAGCAGTATACTTTTTTATACCTTGGGGAAAAACTACCTGTTTATATCTCGTAGCATGCAGAGGACAGCCTGATATTCTGTGTAGGACACAGACACACACACACACACACACACACACACACACACACACACACACACACACACACACACACACACACACACACACACACACACACATGATATAAATATTTACTGGTCCAACTACAAGCAGGTCATAACATAGTCACTACACGTCATCCTCTATGGCTTCACCAAACTAATAACAGACACAACCAGGCACACTACTGTACATTGTTACTGACCATTACCAAATCTTTGTCATATGGGAAGAAAAAAATGAATAAATAAATGCACAAATAACACAGACGTATATTACAGTTTGGTTTTCTATTCACTCAAAAAAATCATTACACTGCTACAGCAATGTAACTGGTAACATCTTAAAATATTAGCTATAGACAATGCAGTTTTAATGAAACATCACCATCCAGACTAAATTCCATGGCGCCTTTATGTAGAGAAAAGAATAAATTAAACAAACATTACCACTGCTCTCTAGATGACATCAGAAATCAAAAAATTAATGACAAATAATGACAAAACTTATAAGCAATGGAAGGTATGTCAAAAGCCATAATCTAGACAAAAATATAATGGCCTTAGAATCAAAGTCAAATAGATGATAACAGCCAAATAATCATATTGCACACATCACTCAGAACTCATAACTATAACCCTAAACATTACTGGGCATCTACAAATAAATTACTAAAACCAGGCAAGATAAATGAAAACAATCCACTTCCCAATTAATCTCACACTACCATTGCTACATCGTTTAATAAAGACTTAACTGACTCAGCATTCACTACCACACAATACTACTATAGTAACACTTCTAGTGACGATACTGTCCATCCTAATGGATCTTTAAACCTGAAGTCAATCAACATGACACAAGTAAAACAAACAAAACAACACTCTATGTTCTTTCCTTATTCATGCAGAAACCTTCAAGTAGCCTCGGAGGCCTTTGCATACCCTGTTGCTATTCTTACAAACAAGTCCATCTCTGAAACTCCATCCCACAGTTTAGGAAGAAATCTTAGATAATTCCTATTTGTAATGGGAACACTCAAAACCATCTTGCTGTTTTCAAACCAATAGCTATTTCATCCTCTCTCAAAAATTCTTGAAAACTGTGCTCCAAAAGAACCTACACCATCTCATACAAAAACAGCACTTACCTCCTAGTCAGCAAGGTTCTGTCTAGGTCATTGATACTGCTCTATTATCCTGTCTCAATAATATCAACCACAGAAAACCAATGGTCTCCATACATTTCTTCTATATTACTCGAGTTCTCTAAAGCGTATGATACAAAATCTCAACTTCTTCTTCTACAAAGACCGTTGTCGACCTTACTGCTAATACCTTTTCCTGGTAGCTAGATTACTAATCAATCGCAAGCTGTAAAATGGCTCCACTCTTACTCTGATTTCCTACTTATCAAGAACAGTATCTAACAAAGATCCACACTTGAACAAATTTTGTTTAGAGTATTCATTTTTGACAAGGACACCAAAATCCCTAATGCCATACTCATCTAACATGCAGATGACTCTATTTGCATTTGCACAGTCAACTGTTTAAACTAACTTCAGTGAGATACATAGGCAGACTTCCACGCCATAGAACAATGGTTGTACACTTACTTCTATTACACCCTATGAAACTAAACATGTCCTATTTGGATATGGGCAAGATTTCTATTTCATCAATGAATTACACCTCAGTCAAACTCCAGTACTAAACTCCTTGAAGTGATCACAGAATAAATTAATATTTTACAAACATATCGGTTTTTTTTTCAAAAACCCACAACAACTGGCATGTAATATAAGCCAAAACTCTTTAGCATAACAAGCTCAGTTTCTAACAGCAAAATCTCTAGCAATACCTACACTCCCTATAAACTCCATCTGTACTCACTAATCTCCACCAAGATAATACATAAATTAGAGCAAACTTACAACAGAGTTTTTAATATTGCAGCTAATGTATTAAACAATACACATATCTGCAAATCTCTGCATAAAATAAATTTGACGGAATTACAAAATCTACAAATTCTTCTTCAATTAAAAACACCTCCCAAAAAACTACTAAAATGTAATAAACACCAGTTTATTTTCAATATTATTTATTATACTCCTAAGAAACTTGTTAGGTCAGAAAAGCATAACATTCTACAGATAGGTAAACCAAAAGTTATTCTGAGGATCTATTTTTCCATCTCTGTTGTCAAACAGAACTTCACCCCCCAACATATCAGAAATGACCGAAAATGTAATACTTTCATTATTAATTTAAAAGTTTACATCGAATCAAATTGGACTAGGTCTTGTTCGTAACCTTTTCTTTTCATGGCCTTCCAGATATTAAATTCTTGTAGCTATCTCACTTTACTTTCTTTGTACGCCTCTAAGTCCTTAACCCTGCTCTTTTCACCTGCATGTAGAATAACATCCACCTTCCTTACCACTCAGATTAATGTACTCTTTTATGTATAATTACCCTACAACACCTCTGAAACTATCACCTCTTATGTGATCTTTACTTTTCTTATAAAGACAACCACCTGTTACATCCACTTCTTTTTGACTATATCACTATTTTTCTCTGCTTACACTTTACTTTTATTCTCTTAACACATCTTGTTGTTTATGTCACCACTCTATTTCTATTGAACATTTTTAATTGATATTTTGAATTCTTGATGTACTACATTAACTATAGATTATGCACATGGCTCCTTGTTGATCATGATTTTTAGATTCTTAACATTTAAGTTCCTCCAAGCTTATATGCACTCATCCTTATACCTTTCCAGTTTCACATCGACTGTGATTTGATCTGTGTTTGTCATATTTTACTATATGGAGCCTTCCAGCCCGGGCCTCCGCTGAAAATGGGCTTTAGCTCAACCTTGCTATTCAGGTTAAATATAAATAAATAAATCACCATCCTGGATTGCTTCTTTTACAGATACGTTGTGTATGCCAAGAAGAGTACAAGCTCCTGTATTGATTCCTGGGTTAATCATCCAGAAAAATCACAAAAAAAGAAACTAGAAAGTAGTAGTTCAGGATTTGAGCATCTGCAGTGAGGTAAGCCCACAGCCATCTAATTCCTGAACAGATTCAAGCAGATAGCCATGTCCTACAACATTATACTAATTGTACTCACAGGGTTTCAGCCCTATCCTGTTGTGTAGTATGTTGCCTACTTTGATAAGAGTACTTCCTATCTCATGGCCCACTATGAATCAATTGTCATGTCTCAAAATTATGACATGGCAATTAAAGAAGGCAGACATTTAAATATGGATTACATTTTCAAACCATCATAATCCTGGAGTCAATGACTTCTGTTTTGCATCCATATTTTAAGCATTAATCAATGATATGGTATGCATTATGTCATAGTTACCCCATGACACTCATTAATTTATCTACCTACCTGAATAAACTACTTGAAACTTCAACAAGGTATCTTTATTCTTCCCACTGGGAGGATATTATACAGAAAGTTTCTTGTGAAAGAGTTTGTAATATGCATTTCCTAAAGTCTGCTGGAATAGTGTTCCAATTAGTAGGGGAAAAATCTAGGTGTCAGAAAATGTTACCTGTAATTATGGGATCTGAAAGAATATAGGGGAATATGGAGAGCATTTTATTCTATGTTTACTGGCAAAGAATGGGCAATGGCACATATACAGGACACTAAAGGTTTAAAACAGGAGATGAAATGTATGGCTTGTTCTGGCATTGGGAGACAATTGGCTTTCTCAAGGGTTTTGCAATTATGTTGATGTCAGTAGGAAAGGGAATGAATCTGCAGACTTGATTAGTGGTAGTTTGGCAACATTGGATATCCTGGAAGGAGTGCAGTGCAATAAGTGGGATGGAATATTCCAGACATTTTTTTTCTTGTTTTGCACTTTTTTGCTTGGGAACTATGGTGTTTGAAGATTGAGGATGCTCCACTTAATTGTATCGTTACCTTTTCTGTTATGGTTTGTGTGTGTAATTTTAAAGGAAAATTAAGATTTAAGAAGACTCTGAGGTTTTTATACCTAGCGGTTAGTTTGATGTTGGAGCTATTGGTAGTGACTACTGAGACTGGCTTGAATTTTTTTTTTAAGTTTCTTCTGGGTATCAAATTTAATTCCTTCCACTCCCATTCACCTCTGTGAATTTAATTAACCAGAGTGTAAGACAGTGTTCCAAGTTCATCATGGAAAAGGGACAGCTGTGCCCAGTGAGCTTATTCACTTAACAAATTTAAAAAAATGTAAAAAAAAACTCTTTCCATCAATTTAACACATTTTGTAAGAACCAGTGTTGTATTTCAAGGAAACTGCATTTAGAGGGTTCCTTTCCGAAATGTCCAACCTTCACAACACAATATTTGGCTGATATGGTTAGATCCCAATGTTCAGTCTACTAACTACCTTTTGTTACTCTTGTAAACTAATCCTATGCCACCCCTTCCATATCATAAGTAAACTCGGTGAAGTTCTTTAATCCTTTGATTTATTTAATTTCTGCCATACCAGCAACACACTTAGTCCCATAGATTTAAATTATTTCCAGAGATGCAACACAACATTTTATGTAAGGACTTCAAAATTCTGTACAATATTCCATTTTCAATCTTATTACTTTGTCAAAAAGCATTTGTGCACATCTGGATTTAAGGCAACAACAATGTAGTCATCTTGTTGTTATTTGAAATATGTAAAGTCATCATGTGAAAAAAAAAAAAACTTCTGTTTGGTATTAATAATGACACTCAGGTCCCTGTGTTTATTCATGATATGCAACTTTTTATTTCCCATGTCTATTTTATCAGTATGTGTCAAAGCACTCTTACTCATAATAAGGAGCAGATTCTTAAATCTCACATAGTCTCAAACAACTCTTGGAACTTAATTAAGTTCTGCAAAACTGAATTAAATGGCTCACTTTTTATAGAATCATCCCATTTAGCCATCTAGCATGTGCTTGACATCATCATCATCTTCTTTTGGCTGTTCCCGTTAGGGGTCGCCACAGCGGATCATCTGTTTCCATTTCTTCCTGTCCTCTGCATCTTGCTCTGTCACACCAACCACCTGCATGTCTTCTCTCATCATATCCATAAACATTATCTTAGGCCTTCCTCTTTTCCTGTTACCTGGTAGCTTCATCCATAGCATCTTTTTCCCAATATACTCAGCATCCCTCCTCAGCACATGTCCAGACCAACGTAATCTTGCCTCTCTGGCTTTTGTCTCCAAACCTTCAAACCTGGGCTGACCCTCTAATATACTTATTCCTAATCCTGTCCACCATTGTCACACCCAGTATAAATCTTAACATCTTTAACTCTGCCACATCCAGCTCTAACTCCTGCCTTTTTGTCAATGTCACTGTCTCCAACCCATATAACATAGCTGGTCTCACTACCCTCTTGTAGACCTTCCGTTTCACTCTTACTGGTACTCATCTGCCACAAATCACTCCTGACACTCTTCTACACCCACTTCATCCTGCCTGTACTCTCTTCTTCATCTCTCTTCCACAGTCACCATTACTCTGAACTACTGATCCCAAGTATTTAAACTCATCCACCTTTGCCACCTCTACTCCTTGCATCCACACCATTCCTCTATCCTCCCTCTCATTCACACACATATATTCTGTCTTAGTCCTGCTGACCTTCATTCCTCTTCTCTCTAAAGCATATCTCCATCTCCCCAGGGTCTCCTACACCTGTTCCCTACTCTCACTACAGATCACAATGTAATCTGCAAACATCATAGTCCACAGGGACTCCTGTCTGATCTCATCTGTCAACTTGTCCATCACCATTGTAAATAAGAAATAAGAAAGGGCTCAGAGCTGATCCTTGATGTAATCCCACCTCCACCTTAAATGCATCCGTCACTCCCAACTTTGTCACACTACCCTCGTTCATATCCTGTACCACTCTTACATACTTCTCTGACACTCCCAACGTCCTTATACAATACCACAACTCCTCTCTAGGCACCCTGTCATATGCTTTCTCTAAGTCTACAAAAACATAATGCAACTCCTTCTGACCTTCTCTGTACTTCTCCATCAACACTCTCAGAGCAAAAATCGCATCTGTAGTGCTCTTTCCCAGCATGAAACCATACTGCTGATCACTAATCATCACGAACTTCTTAACCTAGCTTCCACTACTCTTTCCCATAACTTCATGCTGTGACTGATCTATTTAATCCCTCTGTAGTTACTACAGCTCTGCACATCCCCCTTATTCTTAACTGCAAAAGAGGATGTTAAAATCCCTACCATATAGCAAACAAAAAATATAATAATTTACACTTAAATATCACCTTTATTCTTTAACTATTCTTGCATCCTCAGGATGAGTTGTCAAATGATGATTAAATGGACTTGCTCATATCCAGAAATGGGAAACACTGATGCAAAAATTGATATTTTTAGTTTGGTAGATATTGCTGAAAAACTGTAATATATCTGAAAAAATGAAGAACTTTATTTAATAGGAACATGCAAAAATAAGTCACAGCCAAGTAGTTTTACAAAAATCTCATCCAGAATGTTCCAGCGTGTAAATAAGGCTACTGAAATTTTCAGCTGGAGTTCTTTCTCCTTTCCCATATGAGCTGTAGTTATAAGGGCAAGCTTCTAATCACTGGACAGGTTATCAGCATGGAAGGCGAAACTGAAGATGCAATCTAATATTAGAAATGTATCACCTTTAAGTTTTTGGAAATACTATCAAAAGCCTCTAGCATTTTATTAATCACACGAGTTCACCGCATCTTCATGCCTACAGCAGTCAAATAAATTGAGAAAATCCACATTAGCAGAATTCAGCTTAAATCACATAAAATCAATGTTCAGTTTCAAAGGTCAGTCAAATGAGAACAATGAAATGCAATTATGTCATTAAGGAATATTCCGTTCACAGAAATTGGTTGCCTGGATTGGAAAAGCAATGTAAGGGTTATATAAACATGATAAAGACATTTACAAACTATGGTTTGAAACATACATCATCAGACCTATATGATTTATAGTGATGGTCTGTGAAAATCTAAAAAGCATCAGTTTTGAGAAATAAACTATCTAATCCTATTTTAAACAGTATCTTCCAGTTCCAATAAATCCTAAGTAGAATGAAATTAAGCAATGGAAAAGGAAATGGTCACCTTGCAGTCTTTATAATATCTCCTTTAAACAACTCTTTCATACTTTATTATTCTCTTTTATTTATATAGTATTTGCATGTTTTGACAAAACAGTGTATGATCAAAAGAGTCTCTGACCACCAGATGAAAAGATAATTGTGTCTCGTGTTATCACAAGACAGTCTAAGTTAGGTGATCAGCATGCATTAAAAAAATTGCCAACATATACTGCTACAAATGAAAATAAACTTAGTTTACAAAATGTAGTCACAGCCATTTAACATGAATTTATTAACTTATTCTGAAATCAATGTAAAGCCACATCTTTTTTTTTTTTACTGATCTTAGTGTGTTTTGGAGTAAGTACTGAAGGTATGGAGTATTCAGCTAGGACAGACAGCATTCTTTCAGATTACCTGGTTATAGGAATCTAGAGCTGCTAGTGCTTTAATGGATAACTCAGCATTGCAAACTTGTCGTGCTAGTCTTACAGAGAGCTACAGTGAATCTTAACAGATAGCATATACTCATCCTTTCACATGTAAAAAATGGGAAATTGTCAGCAAGCCATACTTGGCTCTCTTCAAGCAATCATGACTGATGGCAATATTTTAGTAAGATTTGGTCTAGACTAGAGCCAGGAAGAGTTATTTCTGAAACATTACAGTCTTATTACAAAGGCTTATAGCAACGCATGCAGCAAAAGATACACATCAGGTTATGAATTATTTTCTTTCTATTTTAGTGCACATACACTGGTTTATAAACTCAGTAACAATAAGGGTTCTGTATTATGCACATATTTCAGTTACAGCACTTTTAAATACAGATGTACTTTTTGAAAACAGTAAAGATGTAGTCTCTTTAGACCCCCTTCTCCCAAAAAAACCTGCATATACCAAAAATATCTAGATTCATATTCATTTACCTTCAGAATGAAATTCATAACAATTTCAGCATTTTAAGACACAGAACTGCACTCAGACACCAAAATGTAATAGTGTTATCAATAATCCTATTGATACATACTTGTTCTAGTAATGAATTTCTGTCTAGGGTTGTTATATTTCAATGTTTCAGTTTATGGAGCCAATTCTAAGAGATAGGGTGTAGACCTGACAGTAACCATTTTCGATTCAGAGACAACATTACCAAAATGCTTTAGCATGAAGATGGTGAGCATTATGATGGGCTTTTTCTACAACCGTGGTCAAAACTAATGATGCATTCCAGGGCAGTGGCATATGTTAATTAGCCATGCACTCTATTCTAGAAATGCCTGGAGTAAGGCATCTATGCAGTCACTCCTTGCTGCTTGTGTTCGTGAACATGGCCAAATGCTCACATTTACCCATTGAAGTAGAGGTAAGTGACTGGGAGATTTTTTTTGCTTTGACTCTCACACTTTCACACTTCAGTAGACTAATCAGCAAGTTCAGCAACACTGGGGAGTAGGGAACATTAGACATCAGGGATACTCTAAACAGTATGTCTTAAAGGCACAAGGAAGAAAGAGAAAGAGAAAGAAGACAGTGTATGTAGGTTGGAAGAACACTAGATTACTGTGTTACTCCAAATTGTGTGCCTTCAAGGTACTTAGAGACAAAGAAGTAGAAGAACAAAGGTGATGTGGTTTTGGGGGGACACTAGACACCAGAGATACTGTAAATAATATGCCATAAAGGCACTGAAAAAGATATCTTTTATACATTTTTTTTGCAAAAAAACATAGTTTTTAAACACCCAAGTCAATAAAAACAATTTTCAAAAGAGTTGCAGTCTTCATTCAATTGTAAAAGTTATAAAAATGTGACAGGGTTGCAAACTTTACAATATGACCATTCTTAGCATGAATATAACATTGCACTGCAGTAGGTTTAGTGAACACTATGCATGAAACCAAAACTATTTCTTTTCTAGAATGAGTCAATCATATTCTTGTCTACTGTATGTGAAATATCAAAGAATAGTTGCTTTTAGTTCAGCCTGTAAAAATGTATCTGATTCTTCTTTGCTTCCATGATGAATATAAAAGTAGATTGTCAATAAAATGAAGTCAGGTGTGGATTTCACTAAAACCAGATTAGCTACTTCATAATAAAAAAATACAAATCATAAAAGGCCAAAGCAACTTTTAATACAGGTACAGTAAGAAGAGGACAAGTTGAAGTTATTCATGGGAAATATATAACAATAAAAAATAAAGAAAGCTTTTTGTAATGCAATATAATACCTTAATAAGTTGGTAGGTAGTTTTGAAATGTTCCTTATAAAAGATGAGTTACTCGTGCAGCTTATTGCTAAGAATGTTGTGAATTGTCAATGACAAGCTCATATCAAGCATTATTTTTGCAGAATGAACAAAGAATATGCAATTTGTTTATGTGTTATTTATGCACTTTATTTTCTACTTGCACATAGAGAAGGTAACTATATATATATATATATATATATATATATATATATATATATATATATATATATGGATCTCCTTTCAAATACCAAACACGAAATCGCAAATTTCAGAATGTTGAGAAGAGAAAACTGAATGCCACAATCTTGAAAGAAGTGGAGTACATAGTGGAAAATTTTAAAAGGTTAGTATTTCTTTAAGGAGTTTTACATTGTTATGTAAAAAGAAAAGAAAAAACATGCCAGATGTATAGTTATGCAGTGATGGTAGAATTGTGCAATTGTGGAATAGTTTTCTGTGATTAGAAGGTAAACTTGTTTTTTTTTTATTTAATAGTTTGGCTTTTTTTTAAGGTAGTGCGATCTCAGAATTGGTATATTTAATTAACGGGGGAGGGGGGGTAAGAAAAGAGACAGTTGGAGTAGTTCTGAATTATTTAGGATGTTTGTTGTCACTTTTTAACAGGTTTGGATTGTAGACGTTTGTTTTAATTGTGTAAGGATTTGGAAAGCGATAGGGCTGTAGGTGCTACTTTTAATATAACATATTCAATGTTTGGAAATTTCAGTGTTTTGAACATCTTGCTTTTAAAGTTTTGTTGTTTTACAGTGTAGGTGTTCTCATCTCAACGTTTTGAAATGTGCGATTCTGGTTGTCTGGTATTTGAAAGTAGATCCATATATATATATATATATATATATATATATATATATATATATATATATATATATATATATATATATATATATATATATATATATATATATATGGGTATATGGGTCTAGGACATTTCACCTAAACGCAAATGACTGAACACAAATGACTGAAAGCACAGTTCACCTAAAACTCAATTCACCTAAACACATTTCACCTAAAGTTGTAGATGGCCTTGTCTCACTGTAGTGCAACCCTGGAGTTAGTATATATAATGGGGAGGTATGGGGGACAGCACCCCCCACATATTTTAATTAGATATATTTGGAAAAGAGTAATATATTGAAATTGCAAGTATCCATGTATATAGTTCAAAATATTTAACATAACACCCCCCAATGTGGGGGGAGATGCTCCCAACACCACCCTACTATATATATATATATATATATATATATATATATATATATATATATATATATATATATATATTAACTCCAGGGTCATACTACAGTGGGGAAAAGGCCATCTACAACTTTAGGTGAAATGTGTTTAGATGAATTGTGTTTTAGGTGAATTGTGCTTTCAGTGAAAAGTGCACACTAATTTGAGTTTAGGTGAAATGTGCTTTAGGTCAAATGTCCTAGACCCATATATGGATATATATATATATATATATAAATATATATATATATATTTTTTTTTTTTTACACACCACATGTATATATGCACACACATACACACAAACATACACAAATGCATACATATATTTTATGACATGCAAAGACAGTGACTAATGAAAGAAGCCAGTTAAAGCAGAGGTGAGCACTGAAAGCATTCAGGGCAAAGGGGCAAGAAAAGCATAGTATGAGGAAGAGACAGACAAATTAGTGAATAAGGGATGCGTGCTACTATCTCTTCATTGAAACCAAGGTCACCATATAGCGCTGCTGTCAAGGTACTCTTGTTAGTATAGTGGCAGTGCCAACAAGATGGTATGTTGCAAGTCTTGGGTTCAAGTCCCAATACAAAACTAATATTATCTTTATAATTCTGTAATCCTGGCAGTGCCCAAGCTGAGTAATTTCTCTGTAAATGTGCTTGTGTGTATTTTGTAATTTGATCATGATCACCATACTGGAGATTTTCTAGGAGAAAGGATGAGACTCTCAAGGGAAAATCTCAGCTGTTACCTACCTAGACCCTCATGTTGGTTCAGTGGCAGTGACAACAGCAATGTATGCTGCAAGCATAGCCGGCCTTAGGCATAGGCTAACTAGCTGGCAGCCTTGGGCACTGCTCTAGCAGGGGCACTTTTCCAGTAATCTGGATAGTGTAGGGAGACCAGGATGGGGGCACAGGATGGTGTTGGGGGGGCTGTGGAAACCTTTTGCCTAGGGTTCCAGTTAACCAAAGGCCGGTCCTGGCTGCAGGTCTTAAATTTGAGTCCTAAGTATTATCCTTTCCCTTCTACGATTCTGTACTCATTTACCTACCAGAACTCAGCTGTAGTATGTAATATTGACACTTAGTGTCCTCTTTAAAATCCATACAATACTTTGTGAGAAGGGCCTATTAAATGATTATTCCAAAAATTCTTCACAGTTAAACTGTTTTAACCCTGCACAGCAATCCATTAGTTAAAATTGGCGGTTGAACTATTTCACCTTAGAATACACTACATAATATAGAATTTAAGCAAAAAAGAAGGCCAGCACCAGGGACACGAAGCAAAAATTATTTATTGATATTACCAGACCGGTTTCAACATATAGCTTTCTTCAGTGGTTATACATGGTCAGCAGTTCACAAACAGCATTTATATGGGATACCCAATTAAGCAATAATTGACATAATTTCCTGTAAGAAGAACAAAGATGAATAGTTCATACAATGTGTTTCAAAATGCATATATATATATATATATATATATATATATATATATATATGTATGAATATACGTGCACAAATGGAATTCAAAAACTGCATACAAAAATAAATAATACAATGTATACTAAATAATGAAGAAAATAAAAAATATACTAATAAATTGTAAAGCTAACTACTAAATATTCAGCATAATCCTAAACACAATATCATAACTTGTCATTTAGACCTGGTGGAAAGAGACCACCTAATTTAACTATCCAATGTAGAACGCTTGACATGTAAATCTGGCCCCAACCAGTCATCAAGTCGCATGTTACTTTTGAGTACATTCCAATGTTTATTTATAGCAACATACGACTTGATGACTGGTTGGGGGACAGATGTCAGTTTTCGTTCAAAAAGGGAAAAATACTGGGGTCACACTTTTCACATTATGAAAGGACTATGACCAAAGCGAGCATGTATCACCAAACTACTCTTTCAGGGGATAAATTAGTGGGGTGCTATCCATGTGGGTACTGCTCCTTCTGTAAACATATTTTTAAGACTAAGAATATTACCAGCAAAAATACAGGTAAATTATTTGATATCAAGTGTTTTGCTAATTGTGGAAGTGAGTGGGTTATTTATTTGTCCACATGTACATGTCAAGCGTTCTACATTGGTCAAACATCCAGACAGTTCAGATGTCGGATATCAGAACATCTGGGAGACATTGTGGAATTCCCTTAAAATTCAACTTCAGAAAGTGGGCTACCAAAGTACAACACTGTCTTGGAAATTTATGATTTTGCAGATTCCCCCAAAGGAACTTACCAGATCACAGAGTATAGTTCATATTAATATTTTCTTACTAATGAAGCTTTATATAGCTTCAAATTGGCTAGACCCAACTAAAACATCATGGCAAAACTTCAGAGTGTTGGCGACAAAACATATACTAGCTCATAAACTACTTTTAAATTCACATAGTAAGGGTATCAATAATCTGAAAATTTGGGAACAGATATTTAATATTATATTAGCATAAAACTTTTGAATTGAAGGTAGTAATAATCATTGCTATATTTGGAGAGAAATGTCCAATCAAACTGTTCAATATGGAAAACTTACTAATTATTCCTATGTTTTTTTATATTTCTAATGTCTTATATGGAAGCATTCTTGTAAATATTGTATATTGTTTGGTGTGATTGTTACAGTGTTAGTTAGTAGTTTCTATTTTATAATTTTGTATGAAAAGTATATAACAATAAAGATTTATTATGGAAAAAAAAAGAAATGCTAGAATGACCAATGCTTTGTACAAGCACTCACTGATTCACAAAACAGCTAAATTTACTTTTACCATTATCGATAGAATTTTTGGAAAAGAATGTTTCAGAACAGGATGGCATAATTTATTGAATACCAAAGAAAAGAAATGGATAGTTAAATTAGGTGGTCTCTTTCCACCAGGTCTAAATGACAAGTTATGATATTGTGTTTAGGATTATGCTGAATATTTAGTAGTTATCTTTACAATTTATTAGTATACTTTTTATTTTCTTCATTATTTAGTATACATTGTATTATTTATTTTTGTATGCATTTTTTTTGAATTCCATTTGTGCACGTATATTCATACATATATATATATATATATATATATATATATATATATATATATATATATATATATATATATATATATATATATATGCATTTTGAAACACATTGTATGAACTATTCATCTTTGTTCTTCTTACAGGAAATGATGTCAATTATTGCTTAATTGGGTATCCCATATAAATGCAGTTTGTGAACTGCTGACCATGTATAACCACTGAAGAAAGCTATATGCTGAAACCGGTCTGGTAATATCAATAAATAATTTTTGCTCCGTGTCCCTGGTGCTGGCCTTCTTTTTTGCTTACATTCAAGTTGCTTTGGCCTGTGCATCTACCGTACTTGCTAGCACTTTTTTGAGTGATAATATAGAATTACCATACATAAACTACTAAATGTAAAATTCAAATTAAATAAATGGTCCTCATTTTATGAGTGCGATTAGGCACTTAGCTGTGAATTGTAGAGATGTTACTGCATGCTCTAGGGCACTTGTCCTTCAGTCTTGTGCTCATAACATGCCTGTGCATGTAGCAGTATCTTTATCAAGAATACCTCCTTCATAATTTACTGTATCTTCATAGCATGTACAAAACACAAAAGCATGCAAAACACAGAAAAAAAACACCTGAGGCACAGACACACCTAACTTCAATACTTCATCAAATTTGCATGAAAAATCATAATAGAAAAGAAACAGAACACAACAGAAATCAGGATTTGACACAGATTAAATATACTTTACAGAAACAAAAACCATGAAAAACAGAGATGTAAACAGACTGCCAAATCTACAACGATAAAAGCCATCCAAAAGGATAAAAAATAAACTCTTGAATAAAGCAAAAAATATTAATCACCACAAAAAGCAAAAGAATCAGTGATAGAAAGGACAGTTACTGAATAACATGAAGCAAAAACAGCAGTAACCCAGCAACACAAAACAGACAGCCAAATAAAAGAGGTGCAGACACGTCTAATGTTAAAGATACACAACACAAAATGGAATAACTGAATGAACAAAATACATATTAAAACTGCAAAAAAAAAACACATCATCCTGCTGAATCTCTATTAAATGAAGACAATAAAAATATGATCAGGTAAACCAGTTAAGAGAAATTATAGAGGGTATGGGGAGCATTACTCTAAAACATATGTGGATGTTCTTCGTCTCCCATTGCTGCAGTCCTGACATATGGGTATTCCGCTGTCCACCATCAGCCCGAATACTAAAGGGCTAGAACCGGCGTCGGTCATCGGCGCCCGAGACTGACGTCAGTACGTGTCAGTACAAATGCGCATGACCGACGCCATAACCTCAGTCTTTCTTGCCGCATGGTCCTAAGCAGAAGCAGCATTTGCAAGTGCCGTTTGACGTTCTGGAATTGTCGGTTTTCGAGTTTCAGACCGGAGACCAAGTTGGGCTAAGTACCCCGTTGGGGACACTTTTGTCTTTTTCTTGCCTCAGTATTGACGGATGTCAGAAAAAGTTAATAACTGTATTTCTTGTGGGAAACAGATTCCTCATAGGGATTACCATTCACTCTGCATTCCTTGTTTAGGGCCTGAGCACAACGTTGTTGTGTGTCGCTTTTGTGCTACTTTTAACAAGCGTACTATTAAACGTCGGTTGGACTGTGCTAGGCTGGTGTTTGGTAAACGTTGTAATTATAACATGCCGTTGGATTCTCCGACGACTGGTTCTTCTAAGAAACGCAAAGAAAAGTCTTTGCGGTCCAAACAGGATGAGGCGTCCACTCCGGATGCCGGTTCTGTAGTACCACTGGCTACTTCTGCGGCTCCTTCTGAAGGTTTACCTGAGTCTCAAGGGGAGCCTTTGTTACTGCAGGAAGTGGCTTCTCCTGTGTTAGGCCAGGCTGAGGGTGCTTCTCTAATGTCAGTGGTTCCCTCCCCTCATAGGGTAGTTAGGCCTCCTCCTTCTCAGAGCAGAGCCCATTCTAAGTCTAAGTCTGCCCCTGCTGGTGCTAGTCCCCAGGGTCCAGCTCCTAGGAAGCACATGTTAAAGATGGCTGAAGATTTGATTACTTTAATTAGGGGTTCTATGCCCCCTGCTAAGAGGTAGAGACAGAGTTGGAGGGTTTGGTTCAGTCTTCCAATGAGTCAGATTCCTCTGTAGAAGAACTTCAGGATTTCCCTCCTTATTCTGATTCGGAGGCTGAGGACTCTACTCCCTCCCCTCCAGAAGATTTTTCTTTCTCTGAGACTTTGCATTCCATGAGGGAACATTTCAAATGGGAGGGCCAGGATTATTCTGATTCTCGTAAAAGACTTATATAATTCTTGTTTTTGCCTCAGCATAGGCCCTTGGCTATTCCCCCTCTACTGGATGTTGTTCAGGATGTGTTTTCTGAGGCTGCCCTTAACCCTGATTCTCTGCCTCCTGCTCTGCAGTTAAACCAGATAGATACTACAGGGTTCCGGAAGCTCACAAGTACTTGTATAAGAGTCCTAGGGCTGATCCAGAAACTATTACTCAAGGCCCCAAAGGGGTTAGGGCTTCTGTGGTTAGAAATCCAGTTCCTCTGGACAAGGATGCTAGGGCCCTGGATAGGTGGGGTAAAAAACTGTATACCTCTTCCACTTTGGCTATGAGAGCTTTAAATTGTCAGTTTCATATGCTCCGGTATCAAAATTATTTGCTGGGCCAATTGAAATGTAAAGTAGATGCTTTAGCTGAAGGTATTGAATGTAAGGAGCTTCAGGATTTAGTGCATGCTTCAGACCAAGTTGGTAAGCATTCTTTGCAGTGTGGTTTTGATGCTTTACAGGCTTCTTCCAGGGTGGCTGCTACTAGTTCAGTTATTCGTAGGCATGCTTGGCTTAAAGATCAGACCTTTTCAGAGCATGTTAAGGCTCAAATTATGGATGCTCCTCTACAATCTGATGTTCTTTTTGGCCCTCCAGTAGAATCAGTTTTGAAAAAAATGGAGGAAAAAGCTAAGTCTATGCAGACAGTTAAGGATTTTTTACAGGTTCAGCCCCCTAAGTTCAGTAGGAATTGGCCTGCTAAGGGTTGGTCTTTCCCCTCTTCGGATTATCAATCTAGGGGCAGGTCAAGGCGAGGTAGAGGTAGGGCTTCCTCTCAGGGTCCTGTTACTTCTAGGTCTTTGAGTTCTTCTACCCCTTCTGCTGGGGGGGTCAGTCCTTTCGGAAACAGACCCAATGACCCGTGTCTTCAGCTGCCGGACTCTGCCTTGCTGGCAGCCCCTCTAGGAGGAAAACTGAGATTTTTCAAAAGGGATTGGCATTTGGTTACCCAAGACAAATGGGTATTGGACATAATAAATCGAGGCTACAAATTTTATTTTCACACATTCCCTCCTTTCAAAGGTATGCCAGATGTGCCTCGTCAGCAAAGACTGGAAGCACAGACTCAAATTTCTTCTCTGCTTCAGTTGGAAGCAATACAGGAAGTTCCTTCTGCAGAAAGAGGCACGGGGTTTTATTCCCATCTTTTCTTAGTGCCAAAGAAAGGAAATACTTGGAGACCAATTCTGGACTTGTCCATTCTAAATACCTTTCTGGAAATTCCAAAATTCAAGATGTTAACACTGCAACAGCTGTTACCTATGCTGGGCAAAGATCACTGGATGGTGACTCTGGATTTCAAAGAGGCCTATCTTCACATTCCTATCAGGCCCAGTTGCAGGAAATTCCTGAGGTTTTGGAATGGGAATTTGCATTATCAGTTCTCTGCATTGCCCTTTGGCTTGTCTACTGCGCCAGGGTATTCACAAAAGTCCTGGCTCCAGTAATAGCTTTTCTCAGGCTAACAGGAATTCAAATTTATCCTTATCTGGACGACTGTTTGATTCTGGCTCAAGGCAAGCACGAACTTCTTCAACATCTGCAGTATGTAATGACATTTAAGATGCCTAGGGTATTCTGTGAACGAAATAAAGTCCAGTCTAGTACCCTCACAAGAGATGTGTTTTCTGGGTGTGAAACTGAATACAGCTGCTCAGATGGCATTTCTTACCCCGGACAAACAAAGGAATCTTCACCTATACTTCCAACAGCTATCAGTAATGTCCAGGCTGACTGCAAGGACAGTCCTTCAAGCCTTGGGGTTCATAGCATCTTGCATTCTAGTACTTTCCAATGCCAAACTGCATATGAGGAAGCTACAATGGTATCTCAAGAGCGTTTGGACTCAACACTGCCACGATTTGGACACTGTCATTCGGATTCTACCTTGCATTCAGAGAGAATTTCTGTGGTGGGCTCAGGAATGTCACCTAAACAAGGGGCTCTCTGTGACCCAACCAGAGGCAAGTCAGATATTAATGACAGACGCCTCGGAGTCAGCCTGGGGAGCTCATTTCAGAGGAAAA